>NC_142122.1:5658000-5969500 GCF_056152115.1 Neolamprologus brichardi
AATTAACTGTGATTAACAACATTTAACACAAGTTAAATTTTACGAACCACACTCAAGAGAAGTAGACTAAAGATGTCAAAAATATGTATTGGTGTCACTTTCCCATATATTTATCATCATGTCACATTTTAAAGAAACCAAGTAACATACATCTATCAGTCTGGAAATAGTTATAAAGTTTATAAAGTCTACATTTTTGTGGACTCCAGCAAACGCCAGAACAAGTCTTCATAAGTTAGATAGTATCCAATCTGATATTGGATACTATTTAATGGGCTAAGGTGCGTTTAAAACGACTCCAACAGCAGCAGTAAAGGTAGAAATGGGAGAAATGCCATTAGAAATCAGAAGAGAGCAGTTAACACTGAACTACTGGGACATGGTCAAGATCTTTCAACAAAAACTATTCTCCAACCCTGCTGGGAAAAAGAGAATTGAAGAGCTTTGGGTGAACAGTGAAACAGGAAGCAGCTGAACTTAATCTGGACAACATCAGCATGAATCAATCTCTACCATTACCTGTAATACCACCATGGATACTCCCTGATGCTGTAGCAGATTTCAAACTATTGGACAAAAAGAACAAGAATAGGGGTTTTATATTAAACTCACATACAGTGCAGGCATACAAGTTATGTCAAAATCTACACAGATGCATCAAGGAATACATCCAACCAAAGTGGGATAGTATTTATTGTTCCTGAGTTTAATGTCAAAGTAAGGAAAAGGATAAGTGACGGACTATCAGTGTATAGTTTCAATACTGTTAGCTGTCCAGTGGATTGAAGATGCAAGACCACTAAGATCTGTGATATGCTCAGACTCGAATTCAAGACAGTCACTCAGCATATAGAGAAGAAGAAACAATAGAGCATGTTTTAATGCACTGTCAGAAATATGATGCCAAAAGAAGACAACTGATCAAAAACCTTGGTGATATGAAAGTGAAACTGGACTTAGTTGATTTATTTTGTAAGAAGTTGAGAAGTTAAAGTTATCAGGCCATATTTTTTTTAAGGCAGACTAATTTGTTTGGGGGGGGGGGGGGGGATTTGAATTATTGATTTTTTTAATGTTTTTTTTTTAAATATATATTTTATTTTACTTTTTCTTTCTGTTTCTTTCTTTTTCTTTTTTTTACATTTTGGTCCACGCTCCACACCAAATGGTGGCGGTAATGCAACATTTTGCTGTTTGCCAACCCCCAATAAATAATATAGAGAAGAAGAAGACTAGAAAACTTCAGTGGGATGTTTTTGTGGAGAAAACTTGGGACCGTGGTGAACCTTCCCAGAAGTGTCCGGTCAACCAAAATTACTCCAAACATGGACAGCTAATCCAGTTGGTCACAGAAGAACCCATAATAAAATCTGAAGAACATCTAATGGGGGAGTTTCATGGCAAAAAGCAGTGCTGACCAAAAAGAAGACAAAGGTTCATCTCACATTTGCCCAAAAAGATCTTCAAAATGTACGAGACTTTGGGGAAGATATTTGGTAAAATCTGAGGCTTTTGGAATGGTTGAATCTCATTACATCAGACACAAATCTAACAAAACATTTTATCACAAGAACACAGCAACAGTCAAACATCGTGGGGATAGTTCAGTGGTCTGAGGCTACTTAAGTGGTTCAGGACCTGAACAACTGAACAACTTAATTGATGGAGTCATGAATTCTGCTCTCTGCCAGAAACTCCTAAAGGAGATCATCATTTTGTTTCCTTATGCTCATAAACTGTGTTACCCTGCAAGAGTAGTAATGGGTAGATGACGTCTCATGGAGTGTGTGAAACCTTACTGTGTCGACACTGTGTTAGTGTGCTGCTCAATAGCGACATCTGCTGGATATTAAAAATAATCCCATGCAGCTCAGATTCAAAGGAGCTTGCAAAGAAAGATCGGATAAAAAAGTGTGGAGAGACTGAAACAGCTAACTGTAAAAGTATGTCAAATGTAGATTTTACAGAAATCTTTGTTGCAAAGAAATGTAAGTAAAAAAAATGTGAAATAAAAGTGAGTTTTGTTGGGAAAAATACATGCTTGTGATGGTGGGAGTGGTTGTATACTTGTAAGGGAGGGGTAAAGGCACAGTTTACACAATTTTTATTAAAAATGTGACGTTTTTGTAATATGTTGGGACCAAGGTGAAAGTGGTTATACACACTTTACATCTCTTTCTCATACCTTTCTGAAAGGGAAGGCCAAGGAGGTGAAGCAGCTTCTGACCCCTCATCTTCTATAAAGTTATGCGGCTGACAGTATTTAATGATCATGTTCAGCACAGCCTGATCAACTGCTTGCTTTCTAGAAATTTAGACCCCAAAATGGAAATATATGTCTCCCAATCTACAGACTTTAAACACCATTTCTGCACACCCTGTATCGCACTCCTCAGTTCTATGTATCAGTCCATTACAGGATAGTGGTCACCTCCTACAAACACCTGCAAGTGAATCTGACACTAATGTGTGATTGTCCTTCCAAAGAGACGCCAGATCTGCTTGACCACCTGAGGATTGATGATCTTATTAAAAAAACACCAGGCATGTTGCCAAGGGACTGTAAAAGATGCCCTGGGCAACATTCAGACAATGCCTGCAGATGCTGGGGTTAATGGCATCTTTATTGGCAATCATGCCACTAGGTGGACTGCATATGAGGGAGCGTCAGAGATGGGTTACATCACTGAACCTTTGCCAAAAGCGCCACATCAGAGTGACAACAGACTGCGCCGCAGCACTTACACCACTGGAGATATCCCACAACTGGGAAGGTGGAGACTGTGCCTGTCTCATGGGCTGAAGAGCAAAACATGAGGGTAGAGTAAACCAATATTTGAAAACAGGAATTATCTGATATATGATGCTAAAATTTACAGCAATCATTATAAATGTTAAACTTTTCCATTGTGAACAGTTGAGCAGAAGGTTTGGTTTTGACACAGAATGATCACTATATCAAATTATACTGTAATACATTAAAATACAAGTACTGATGACCAGAGTATACATATGCTACACTTTTTTAATTTGTGGTTGACATCAAGAAAAGACAACAAAAGTCAACTTGTTTTTAATTTGTATTTTTTTTTTTATTTATTTCATTTTAGTGCCAATTAACTAAGAAGTCTCCCGAAGGTGTTTTGAACTGTAAGGTGGAGGGCCTGTAGGACCTCCACCTTACAGTTCAAAACACCATCTTTAGAAAATTCCAGCAATCAAATGATCCCCTATGAGCAAGCACTTGGCGACAGTGGGGAGGAAAAACTGCTCTAAAAAGCAGAAACCTCCAGCAGAACCAGACTCATGTAGGGGCAGCCATCTGCTGCGGCTGGCTGGGTACGATGGAAAACACAAAGGAGACACAGTGAAGATATAATAATTTTTTAGGAAAACTGTAAAGACTTTTAGGAATTTTGATTGAGGGCCAATTATATTTGATTAATTTTTTTATTTGACGCTATGAGGATTTGATTCAAGTCAGTTTTTGGATATCTCCAAAAGTTGATTCTGTTCATCTGGACGTTTCTGTCCCTTTGCAATGACCTTTTGGATCTCTTCAACAGCATCAGACACTTTTTCGCTCTGAACAATTTCATCTATTGTTTCACCATCAACCAAAAGCAGAATCTTTTGCAAAAACTTTCCAACTGCGTCTTCTATGATTACATAGAAGACATCCGGAGAAAAGAAAAATCTCGATTCAGCTACTTGCTGTCGTGTCTTGGAGATGACGGAGTCTGATAGACTTCTACCCATAAAAGTTGTGGGAATTTGGTATATACGACTTATCATTAAATGGTCGTACAGTTTCTCTGTCAATTCTCTCGAGAAATTCTTCACTTTCTCGCTTATTTTAATGTTTTCGAGCCTTTCTTGGATAATGTCATGTTCTTTCTCTTTTGTGAACTCGCTGTATATGTCACTAATTTCAGATTTGATGACATTAAAGCTAGTTGGAGTAGCAGATTTGATCATGTTTCCCAGAGTAGATGAGCTTCTAGAAGGGGCACGGACAGACATGCTAGAATTTGAACGAGGAGTTTCGCATGCTGAACCTGGGAGGCTGACACTCATACTGTCGTGGGAACCCATTCTCTCAGTTTCAGGGGAGTGGGTTACCTTTGACAGACTAATAAAATAGTATTTGCTCTTCTTCACTGTTGTTTTCAGCTCCCCTTTCATCTTTTCAAAATGTTTTCCTGCAATCTTGGAAAAATGCAGTTTGCGTGATTTTTGCGGTGCGGAACGAGCACGTGAGGTAAAAAACTCTCTCACTTTATCAAAGATGATTCCCCCGTTGAATCCAGATTTGGGTGGGGTACATTTCTCACTGTGACAAGAATAATCAGTGTCAGTGCACTGGAGATTGTCAAGTATAATATTGACAATGTCAGCTGCAATTTTTTCTACTGGGGTCTCAGGTGGAATACTTTCTGCCTGCCTTTCAGCTTCTGCACATTCCCCACTTTCTGAACTTTCTTTCTTTTCTGAAAGTTGCTCTATTTTAGCGGGTGGCTCACTTTCCATATCGCTGTCATCATCCGATAATTCATCATCTGTAAAATCTGAATCTTGACACCATTTGGTCAGAATCTCACTAACCTCCTGGGTGGCTGATTTGACTGAGATGCTGGACTCAATGCTATATTTGCTGGACTCAGACTTACTTGAATCGCTTTCCTTTCCCATGCACGGGCATTTCAGTTTACTTGCATATCTTTTCAAGCATGAGAGAGCATGAGAAACCATGACACGCAGTTTTCTAATATTACGAATTGCCCCACTGACGTAAACAGCGGGGTCTGATGGTAAATTGAAGTACTCTCTGACCAGGGCAACTATATATTTGACCTTATTTGAAATCTCCTCCTCAACCATCTTTGTCAGCTTTTTAGCACTGTCACATATCTGCTTTGGGATATTGAGCAGGTTTGCAATAGCGATTGAGATGGAGTCACCAAATGATGGATTTGTTTCTATTTCTGCAGATGCATCGCTCTGAATGACGGGAAGAGCACGTCTCAAAATGTTGGCTGAGGTGATCTGTATGATTTCAGAAATCATATCAGCCAAAACTGCTTGAATATCAGAATCCCAAGCTCCATTTTCTATTAAAGTCCACTGTACATCAGAGAGCTTGTTGAAGGCGTTATTGATAATCGGTAACAGCTCATCTGGTGATACGACCAGTGGGGTTTGAGTATTATAATCCTGTGTTGCAGACATTGTTATTTCACACGGATTCTCTCTGTTAAAATCTTCCTGAAATGCTAAACTTTCTGAATTGAAAGAGCGTGGTAAGTTTGACATGTAACTACTGTCGAGGGGGTCTCTGGTAGTGATAACTTTTTGACTTAGCTTGGCTCCTGTTTAAGGACTTTCCCGGATCAAAGGAAAACCACATTAAAGGACTTCTTTGACGTAACACATCAAAACATTCTATGAGGTAAGTCGTTCGAATGCACGAAAATCCGCGCATGCGCAAACGCCTGCGTTAAGCTCGTAACTCGAGTGAGCATGGCAGAAGAAATCGCACGGAAATCCATGTTCTGTCAATGAGAAACTGGTCCAGTGAGCTCTCACGTGTTCGGCTGCGGTCATGTCGGCAGCACTTTGAATTTTGTTGCTCTTTTTCTCTCCATAATACGGTTACTCGGAAACACAGCAGAGTTCGTTTTTTTTTTTTATCCTGCAAGTTTGTCCCCATTTACTCCGCAGTCCAGTAGATGTTTTGTTAACAAAGAAAAGAAAATATAATCCTTACTTGATTTATTATGATTAAAAAAAATATTAAAAACTCTTTAAGAGGTGGCAACATGGTAATATGCCGAGTGGCAGCGTTTTCCTTTCTCACTTCCACAGTTTTTTCTTAATAAGTTGGAATGTAACAACTTCCGGTATAAACACTGTCAATTTTAAGGCATCAATCTTGTATTTATTGACAATATCAAGTAAAAAGAAATACAGTTTTAGTGGTTTGTTGTGGCAATTAAAGCATTTTGTGTCACTTTATACAAAACAAACAAAAAAAAACAAAAACCCAGCTCTTTGCTCAAATTACTGCAGCTGTATATGTGTCGAGTTTGCCTTTGTGCTTGTCCTTTTCTTCCCATCAAATTTGACAATTTGAACACACACTTCAATTAAGATTGTGTGTGTGCTCAGTTTTTCAGCAGTATGTCCAATTCTTCTAAAGGCAGTCGCACTCGCAGTTATTTCTCTGTCAACAGGTCTACAAACTCCTGCAGGTGATCAGGGAACAGCTGCACTGCGTCCATATACAAACCCTGATCTCACACACACATCCACATTCCAATGTAAGGAAGAAACACCCACTGATGTATAAAATAAAGACCAGGGCAGTCTCAGAGCTGCGAGTCCCTGAGCCCTCACTCTCGTGCGAGAGCTCAGAGCTGCCCTTGCTAAGCAACAAGTAAAACTGTGTGTTTCTCCTCTCTGATTCTCAGCTGAAGAAGTGTTTTAGAATATATCTCTTAACATTAAACCAATATTTGAAAACAGGAAAGTTGTCACGGTTGTTAAAGAGTGGACTCAGGCGCGGAGCTCAGAAATAATGACAGCGCATTTATTTACAGTGCAGCAAGGTGACAACAGTTCAAATATGCAACGATGGTGATAGTGCGTCCCTCCTTCCGTGTAAGCCCGTGCGTGGTAGTGAGTGCCCGTCTCTCCTCCAAGTCCTTCCTTTGTGTCCGTAAATCCTCCGTCAATCCCTGGGTGAACAGGGATTGACGACAGCAAAATGTGTACGAAGATCAGACAGTACTTCAATAACGTTAGCGACTGGAAACACTACCAGGCTTAGTGCAATACTCCAGCGCTGTCTGTCGCTCAGCCACACCATTAAGTAGCCCTGCTGAAGATGGTAGTTGATGGGCAGCAGCTGGTGGATTGACTGCAGGTGCGGCAGCTCCGGGCGACAGCACTTCCGGGTCGGAGGTAGCCTGTTGCTAGGTTACCTCCTAACACACAGCGGAGACGGAGGGGAAGACAGGGCGATAGGAGACACACATACACACGCACACAAATATACACACATTGGCAGGTCGACCGGTCAGGGCGCCGTCAGATCCTGACAAAAGTATCTGATATATGATGCTAAAATTTACAGCAATCATTATAAACGTTAAACTTTTCCATTGTGAACAGTTGAGCAGAAGGTTTGGTTTTGACACAGAATGATCACTATATCAAATTATACTGTAATACATTAAAATACAAGTACTGATGACCAGAGTATACATATGCTACACTTTTTTAATTTGTGGTTGACATCAAGAAAAGACAACAAAAGTCAACTTGTTTTTAATTTGTATTTTTTTTTTTTTTTTTAAATTTTAGTGCCAATTAACTAAGAAGTCTCCCGAAGGTGTTTTGAACTGTAAGGTGGAGGGCCTGTAGGACCTCCACCTTACAGTTCAAAACACCATCTTTAGAAAGTTCCAGCAATCAAATGATCCCCTATGAGCAAGCACTTGGCGACAGTGGGGAGGAAAAACTGCTGTAAAAAGCAGAAACCTCCAGCAGAACCAGACTCATGTAGGGGCAGCCATCTGCTGCGGCTGGCTGGGTACGATGGAAAACACAAAGGAGACACAGTGAAGATATAATAGTTTTTTAGGAAAACTGTAAAGACTTTTAGGAATTTTGATTTGAAGCAAGGCAGTGGAAAAGTCAAGGTCTTTAGTCATCGCTGCCCTTAAAACAGCATCTGAAGGGTTTCATAATAGCTCTTCCCACTGCTGCAAAGAACCTGGCAATTCTGGACTTTTTTGGAGGACTTGTGAGGATACCCAAATTGATTTTCAAATGCTTCAAAATAGCCTCATCAAATGAAATATCACTTGCAAAAGCAGCATTCATGACCTGTTCTGTGGAGCCAAACTCCTTGACGAGTCCTTTAAACATTTTTTTGGTCAATTGACTCACATTCTTGTCCAGATTTGTTATAGGCTCCTCAATGCTGATTTCAGGTTGCACCAAGTTGTTGAGATGTTCAATGATGTCTCCTAAAGTTTTGTTAGGTAATGAAAGCGGCTTTTTTAGGCTCTTTTTGTACTGAGCCACGAGTCTAGCTATAAGACACATGGCAAGGTTCTCGGATGCTGCCTGAGATGACACTGACACTTCTGAGAGCTTTTTCTCCAACTTTTCTGAGGGTTTCTCTTTAGACATTTCAGACAGTTTTTCCTCTAACTTTTCTGAGGTTTGCTCCTCAGACTTTTCCAAGAATTTCTCCTCAGACTTTTCCGAGGGTATGTCCTCTGAGAATCTGTCCTCTGACTTTCCAGACATTTCCTCCTCCATCCTCTCGAGAACTGGTGTTGAACTTGAACAAGAGGATGTTGAGCGTTTCTCTGGTGACTTGTCCTGCTTTTCCAGAGACGCTGGTCTAGAAGGACAGGGTTTTTTAGATTCTCTGACACTTTTCTGAGAATAGTCTGAGTCTGTGTCTCTTGCCCGTTTCTGTCCCTTTGCAATGACCTTTTGGATCTCTTCAACAGCATCAGACACTTTTTCGTTCTGAACAATTTCATCTATTGTTTCACCATCAACCAAAAGCAGAATCTTTTGCAAAAACTTTCCAACTGCGTCTTCTATGATTACATAGAGGACTTCAGGAGAAAAGAAAACTCTGGATTCAGCTACTTGCTGTGGTGTCTTGGAGATGACGGAGTCTGATAGACTTCTACCCATAACAGTTGTGGGAATTTGGTATATACGACTTATCATTAAATGGTCGTACAGTTTCTCTGTCAATTCTCTCGAGAAATTCTTCACTTTCTCGCTTATTTTAATGTTTTCAAGCCTTTCTTGGATAATGTCATGTTCTTTCTCTTTTGTGAACTCGCTGTATATGTCACTAATTTCAGATTTGATGACATTAAAGCTAGTTGGAGTAGCAGATTTGATCATGTTTCCCAGAGTAGATGAGCTTCTAGAAGGGGCACGGACAGACATGCTAGAATTTGAACGAGGAGTTTCGCATGCTGAACCTGGGAGACTGACACTTATACTGTCGTGGGAACCCATTCTCTCAGTTTCAGGGGAGTGGGTTACCTTTGACAGACTAATAAAATAGTCTTTGCTCTTCTTCACTGTTGTTTTCAGCTCCCCTTTCATCTTTTCAAAATGTTTTCTTGCAATCTTGGAAAAATGCAGTTTGCGTGATTTTTGCGGTGCGGAACCAGCACGTGAGGTAAAAAACTCTCTCACTTTATCAAAGATGATTCCCCCGTTGAATCCAGATTTGGGTGAGGTACATTTCTCACTGTGACAAGAATAATCAGTGTCAGTGCACTGGAGATTGTCAAGTATAATATTGACAATGTCAGCTGCAATTTTTTCTACTGGGGTCTCAGGTGGAATACTTTCTGCCTGCCTTTCAGCTTCTGCACATTCCCCACTTTCTGAACTTTCTTTCTTTTCTGAAAGTTGCTCTATTTCAGCGGGTGGCTCACTTTCCATATCGCTGTCATCATCCGATAATTCATCATCTGTAAAATCTGAATCTTGACACCATTTGGTCAGAATCTCACTAACCTCCTGGGTGGCTGATTTGACTGAGATGCTGGACTCAATGCTATCTTTGCTGGACTCAGACTTACTTGAATCGCTTTCCTTTCCCATGCACGGGCATTTCAGTTTACTTGCATATCTTTTCAAGCATGAGAGAGCATGAGAAACCATGACACGCAGTTTTCTAATATTACGAATTGCCCCACTGACGTAAACAGCGGGGTCTGATGGTAAACTGAAGCGCTCTCTGACCAGGGCAACTATATATTTGACCTTATTTGAAATCTCCTCCTCAACCATCTTTGTCAGCTTTTTAGCACTGTCACATATCTGCTTTGGGATATTGAGCAGGTTTGCAATAGCGATTGAGATGGAGTCACCAAATGATGGATTTGTTTCTATTTCTGCAGATGCATCGCTCTGAATGACGGGAAGAGCACGTCTCAAAATGTTGGCTGAGGTGATCTGTATGATTTCAGAAATCATATCAGCCAAAACTGCTTGAATATCAGAATCCCAAGCTCCATTTTCTATTAAAGTCCACTGTACATCATCGAGCTTGTTGAAGGCGTTATCGATAATCGGTGACAGCTCATCTGGTGATACGACCAGTGGGGTTTGAGTATTATAATCCTGTGTTGCAGACATTGTTATTTCACACGGATTCTCTCTGTTAAAATCTTCTTGAAATGCTAAACTTTCTGAATTGAAAGAGCGTGGTAAGTTTGACATGTAACTACTGTCGAGGGGGTCTCTGGTAGTGATAACTTTTTGACTGAGCTTGGCTCCTATTTAAGGACTTTCCCGGATCAAAGGAAAACCACATTAAAGGACTTCTTTGACGTAACACATCAAAACCTTCTATGAGGTAAGTCGTTCGAATGCACGAGAATTCGCGCATGCGCAACCGCCCGCGTTAAGCTCGTAACTCGGGTGCGCATGGCAGAAGAAAACTGTTTTTTTTTTAACCTTTATTTAAACATCAGTCCAATACAAAATGGAATTACAGTTTTTTACAGCCGCTAGGACACATTTCTTAATACTTAGGTCACTTTTGCAAAACTCCTCACACAGTGAGCACAACAGAAGTCTATGTGGGCTAAACTGAGGATCAGTTATCATTGTTTTGGCACAAAATGCATTCAATGACTACATCTCTCAAATTTCATGAATTATTTTCTCACTCAGACACAACAACTGCCAAAAATCTTTGTCCGTACAGGACATTTTGCATGTACTTACATACTGTTTTCAAAACTGTTAAACTTATGGTCAAAACAATAACATAATGCAAAACTGAATAAGACAGCAAAATTCAACAGCAATATTTTATTGAAACATATTTTAAATCTAAAAATGCAGTTTAACCAGCCACAGCTGATTCTCATTGTAGATGAACATCTACACAGGTGTTACTCCTTCAATTTCATTACAAAAGGAGACAACTGCTGAATAGGTTTGTTTTGTGATGTAAACATGGACCCAGCCAGAAATGGAGAAGTGGCTGAAAGAGGAAGAAGATTGCCAGGGATGGATCAGGCAGAAGATTCTTTCCTAGGTGTATTGCCCTAGATGACATAAGATGTGATGGGGATGAGAACCTGTGGCCAAATGGAGAAGACCGAGTAGATTAGCATTACTATTGTATGTGGATGGTGTGTATACAAATTCTTGTATTTTGGGATTACTTAGTGCAAAAAAATAAAAATACATAAACAAATATTAACAAATTCTGCATGATGTCTGATTCATTCCAGTAACATATATTGAAATTATAAACAGAGATGTGTCCTTGTTTTACACAAGAAAACACTGTAATGCTACATGTTGTTAGTGTTTTTTAGGTCATTGTTTTGTGGGTGACAAAGTGTGTTTGTCGGCTGTCAACCTTTGCTAGTGTTCTGGAAGAATGAGTTTATTTGAGACCTGAATAAAGTGTTTTGGTAGTTGTCGTGCATTTTGAATGTGAAATGAACTAATTTGCCAAGCTGAAGGTCAGTTAGGAGAATTGTGTGAAGAGTTTTGCAAAAGTGACCAAGGTATTGAGAAATGTGTCCTAGCGGCAGTAAAAAAACTGTAAACAGTACCACAATAATGGTGTTGTACTTACAAAAGAATTGTATGCATAGATAAACAAATACAAGAACAGCATTCAGAAACAACAATATAAATATGGTAGGAGGAAAGTAACTGATCAAGCCAAAGAATAAAGTGATTGAAAGATCTTAATTTTTCCACAAACACCAATAGTTTTTATAACTTTTGGGTTAGTGGAGTTCTTAATTGAGTTAAGATACTGTACAAGTTCAAAGGAGAATACATAAAAAGAGGGATGTCTTCCTAAATATTTGGACTTGTGAATAAACGAGAAACTGGTCCAGTGAGCTCTCGCGTGTTCGGCTGCGGTCATGTCGGCCGCACTTTGAATTTTGTTGCTCTTTTTCTCTCCATAATACGGTTACTCGGAAACACAGAAGAGTTCGTCTTTTTTTTATCCTGCAAGTTTGTCCCCATTTACTCCGCAGTCCAGTAGATGTTTTGTTAACAAAGAAAAGAAAATATAATCCTTACTTGATTTATTATGATTAAAAAAAATATTAAAAACTCTTTAAGAGGTGGCAACATGGTAATATCCCGAGTGGCAGCGTTTTCCTTTCTCACTTCCACAGAGTTTTTCTTAATAAGTTGGAATGTAACAACTTCCGGTATAAACACTGTCAATTTTACTCGTTTTCTAAGGAATGTCACATAGATCAATCTTGTATTTATTGACAATATCAAGTAAAAAGAAATACAGTTTTAGTGGTTTGTTGTGGCAATTAAAGCATTTTGTGTCACTTTATACGAAAAAACCCCAAAAAACCAAAACCCAGCTTTTTGCTCAAATTACTGCAGCTGTATATGTGTCGAGTTTGCCTTTGTGCTTGTCCTTTTCTTCCCATCAAATTTGACAATTTGAACATGTTACGATATTATTTCAGGGAGCAGACATGACACCGTCTTAGGTTTTAGCCATCACTTTTATTATCTCCACACCACCCTCCGGTGGCTTCCACATGAACTGCACCTTAAACAACAACTGTTCACTCATATCATGACATCCCCCTTCTTTTTTTTTTTTTTTTCTTTCAACAACAGGGGCAAACAACAAACTCACAACACCACTCAAGGCCCATGACCAGTGGAAAAAAAAAAAGAAAGAGAGAAAAAAAAATTCTTCTTGGCATACTCACATTTCTCTCTAGTGAACATTTTTTCTTTCCATTTTTTATTTTATTTTATTTTTTTTTTTAGTCAAAGCATATACTCGAAACATAATGTTCATTTTATTCTTCAATAAGCCTTCTGGGCTTGGAAACAATGCGTCCACTCGCAGTTTTGGGTGGGGAACTTGAAAACTCTGTGGGAGTGACATTTCTACTTTGCATGTCCATCTCACTTTGTCCCTGTGTTTTATCACACACATTTTGCCGTGTCACGTTTTGATTGTCCCTTGACTGCCTTAGAAACTTTCTGTTCCTTCTATATGTCTGTCCATCAGGCATCTGAACAACATAAGATCTTGGATGTTCAGATAAACCTGTCACCTGAGCTGGATTCCATACACCCTGTTGCCACATTCTGACAGTGTCACCAACCTGCAGTTGCTGAAGTGCTTTGGTTCCTTGGTTAAAGTATTCTCTCTGTTTCTGTTGTCTTGTTTCTAACAACTGCTGCACTGTCTTAGTGACCAAAGGTTTCAATCTTTGCGATGTTGTTGGAAGTCTTGTTCTTATGCGTCGACCCATTAGCAGCTGGGCTGGTGACGCTCCAATGTCCTCCAACGGTGTACTCCTCAGATTCATTAATGATAGATACGGGTCATTCCCCTCGGCTTTTGCCTTTTTTAACAAGAGTTTCACTGTTTGTACTCCTCTCTCTGCCATTCCGTTTGACTGTGCATGGTGGGGGCTCGTAGTGTTGTGACAAAACTCCCACTCTTTTGCAAAGTCTTGGAATTCACGGGAGCTGAACTGTGGTCCGTTGTCTGAAATCACCGTTTCAGGAATCCCGTGTCTGGCAAATTGTGACTTAAGATGAGTGATAACTGTTGCACTTCTTGTGTCCGACTTCAACCACTCAACCCCGATGAACTTGGAATAGTAATCCACTAAGAGGAGATATTCCTGCTGGTCAAAGGTAAATAGGTCCACACCTATCTTTTGCCAGGGTCTTTCTGGAACACTATGTGGATGTAGTGGCTCTTTGTTCTGTCGTTTCTGGTGAGTACTGCACACATCACAGCAGTTCACCATCTCTGTGATTCTCTGTGACATTCCAGGCCAAAAGAGTACTTCTCTCGCTCTGCGTCTGCAGCTTTCAATACCCAAGTGACCCTCGTGAATGCGCTTTAGCATTTCTGCTCTCAGTGCTGCAGGAACAATAAGCTGCTCTCCTTTGAACAGAACTCCATCCACTACTGAAATTTGTTCCCTGTAATTCCAATACGCTTGGATTTCTGTTGCAGCTTGGTTTCTTGTTTCTGGCCATCCATCCAGAACTGTCTCTGTAAGTTTAGTCAGTGTCATATCATTCCTTGTTTCCTTTCTGAATTCCTCTAGTTTTGCACTTGTCACAGGTAAGTTGGAAATTACCATGTGCACCTGGTCTTCTATCTCATTATCAGATGAGCTGGTCACTGGCAAATATGCTCTGGATAATGTGTCTGCGATGTACATTTCCTTTCCTGGCTTGTACTGTACTTGTACCTGATATTTTTGCAGTCTCATTAGGAGTCTCTGTATTCTTGCTGGAGCACTGCTCAACGGCTTTTTCATTATCACTTCTAGTGGTTTGTGATCTGACTCCACGTTCACTTTTCTTCCATACACATACTGATGGAAACGCTCTGCACCAAACACAATTGCCAACATCTCCTTTTCTATTTGTGCATAACGCTGTTCAGTCTCTGTTAATGAGCGTGATGCATAAGCAACTGGCTTGCCATCTTGTAGTAAGACAGCACCGAGTCCACTTTTAGAAGCATCGACAGATAGTGTTACTGGAAGCTGTACATCATAGTATCTGAGCACAGGAGCTTCAGTAAGAATTGTTTTCAATTTGTTGAACGCGTGCTGATGCTCACCTTCCCACTGCCATGCAACATCATCTCTGGTAAGGCCGCGTAATGGCTCTGTGTGTTGTGACATGTTTGGAATGAACTTTGCTAGGTATGTCACCATACCCAGAAATCGCTCTACATCTTTTTTGCACTCTGGTGTAGGCATTTTCTTTACGGCCTCTATCTTGCTCTGATCTGGTTTCAAACCATCTGCCGAGAAGATGTGGCCAAGGTATTTAATTTCCTCCAGGCCTACCTTGCATTTGTCCTTGTTCAGCTTAAAATTTTTTGCTCTTGCTCTCTCAAGCACTTGCCTCAGTCTGTCGTCATGCTGTACCTCAGTCTCTCCCCAGATCAAGAGGTCGTCTATGTATGTCTCGACGCCATCAATCCCCTCAAACAGCTGCCTCACCGTCCTGTGGAATACTTCTGGAGCTGAATTAATTCCAAAAGGCAGGCGAAGAAATCTGTAACGACCAAAAGGTGTGTTGAATGTACAGAGACGAGAGCTGGCTTCATCCAATTTAAGTTGCCAAAATCCTGAGCTTGCGTCCAGCACAGTGAAATATTTGGCCTTTGCCAGTCGGCTCGTTATCTCTTCAACTGTTGGCAACTGGTAGTGCTCTCTCATGACTGCTGTATTGAGATCACGTGGATCTAGGCAGACTCTCAGTCGTCCAGTAGCCTTTTCCACAATGACGATTGGATTCACCCACTGGGTAGGCTCTTCAATTTTTGTAATCACTTCCAGTTTTTCCATTCTGTCCAGTTCTACTTTGAGTTTTTCTCTCAAAGTGACAGGGATTTTTCTTGGTGGATGAACTTTTGGTGCCACACTATCATTAATTTGAATGGTGTGTTCTCCCTCAAGGCAACCTATGCCCTCAAACACATCAGCAAATTCTTTGAAGATGTCCATTTCATCACTTTTATTCAGTGCCATCACTCTCTTGATGAGTCCCATTTCTTCACATGTTTGAATTCCCAGAATTGGCTTGGTTTCTGATTTTACGACAATGAACTCCAAAACAAAACTTTTCTTTTTGTATTTCACTGCCCAAGTGCACTTTCCTTTAACTGCTATTTTGTCTCCGGTGTATGTTGACAACCTGACATTTGTGGGTCTAAGCATTTGCTTATTTCCTATTCTTCGTAGTAGACTGTAGGGAACCACATTGGCTTGTGCACCAGTATCTAGTTTGAATTTCACAGGTTTGTGGCCAACTTTTATTTCTACAGTCCATTCATCTGTTCGTGTCTGTGTTTTAGCATTTACAGCCCCAATGAACAGACTTGCCTGCTGATCCGTGGCTTCATCGGCGACAGTGTGCACTTTTCTCGATCTACACATTCTGGCAAAGTGATTCATTTTCCCACAGTTCTTGCACTGTTTGCCATAAGCAGGGCATTGGCGTGATGCATGCTTAGTTCCACATCGTTTGCAATTAAATGTGCTTGCTTGGTCTTTGTCGTTCGGTTTCATTCACTCATATCATGACAGAACACACACTTGAATTAAAATTGTGTGTGTGCTCAGTTTTCCAGCAGTATGTCCAATTCTTCTAAAGGCAGTCGCACTCGCAGTTATTTCTCTGTCAACAGGTCTACAAACTCCTGCAGGTGATCAGGGAACAGCTGCACTGCGTCCATATACAAACCCTGATCTCACACACACATCCACATTCCAATGTAAGGAAGAAACACCCACTGATGTATAAAATAAAGACCAGGGCAGTCTCAGAGCTGCGAGTCCCTGAGCCCTCACTCTCGGGCGAGAGCTCAGAGCTGCCCTTGCTAAGCAACAAGTACAACTGTGTGTTTCTCCTCTCTGATTCTCAGCTGAAGAAGTGTTTTAGAATATATCTCTTAACATTAAACCAATATTTGAAAACAGGAAAGTTGTCACGGTTGTTAAAGAGTGGACTCAGGCGCGGAGCTCAGAAATAATGACAGCGCATTTATTTACAGTGCAGCAAGGTGACAACAGTTCAAATATGCAACGATGGTGATAGTGCGTCCCTCCTTCCGTGTAAGCCCGTGCGTGGTAGTGAGTGCCCGTCTCTCCTCCAAGTGCTTCCTTTGTGTCCGTAAATCCTCCGTCAATCCCTGGGTGAACAGGGATTGACGACAGCAAAATGTGTACGAAGATCAGACAGTACTTCAATAACGTTAGCGACTCGAAAACACTACCAGGCTTAGTGCAATACTCCAGCGCTGTCTGTCGCTCAGCCACACCATTAAGTAGCCCTGCTGAAGATGGTAGTTGATGGGCAGCAGCTGGTGGATTGACTGCAGGTGCGGCAGCTCCGGGCGACAGCACTTCCGGGTCGGAGGTAGCCTGTTGCTAGGTTACCTCCTAACACACAGCGGAGACGGAGGGGAAGACAGGGCAATAGGAGAGACACATACACACGCACACAAATATACACACATTGGCAGGTCGACCGGTCAGGGCGCCATCAGATCCTGACAAAAGTATCTGATATATGAAGCTAAAATTTACAGCAATCATTATAAACGTTAAACTTTTCTATTGTGAACAGTTGAGCAGAAGGTTTGGTTTTGACACAGAATGATCACTATATCAAATTATACTGTAATACATTAAAATACAACTACTGATGACCAGAGTACACATATGCTACACTTTTTTAATTTGTGGTTGACATCAAGAAAAGACAACAAAAGTCAACTTGTTTTTAATTTGTATTTTTTTTTTTTTTATTTAATTTTAGTGCCAATTAACTAAGAAGTCTCCCGAAGGTGTTTTGAACTGTAAGGTGGAGGGCCTGTAGGACCTCCACCTTACAGTTCAAAACACCATCTTTAGAAAATTCCAGCAATCAAATGATCCCCTATGAGCAAGCACTTGGCGACAGTGGGGAGGAAAAACTGCTGTAAAAAGCAGAAACCTCCAGCAGAACCAGACTCATGTAGGGGCAGCCATCTGCTGCGGCTGGCTGGGTACGATGGAAAACACAAAGGAGACACAGTGAAGATATAATAGTTTTTTAGGAAAACTGTAAAGACTTTTAGGAATTTTGATTTGAAGCAAGGCAGTGGAAAAGTCAAGGTCTTTAGTCATCGCTGCCCTTAAAACAGCATCTGAAGGGTTTCATAATAGCTCTTCCCACTGCTGCAAAGAACCTGGCAATTCTGGACTTTTTTGGAGGACTTGTGAGGATACCCAAATTGATTTTCAAATGCTTCAAAATAGCCTCATCAAATGAAATATCACTTGCAAAAGCAGCATTCATGACCTGTTCTGTGGAGCCAAACTCCTTGACGAGTCCTTTAAACATTTTTTTGGTCAATTGACTCACATTCTTGTCCAGATTTGTTATAGGCTCCTCAATGCTGATTTCAGGTTGCACCAAGTTGTTGAGATGTTCAATGATGTCTCCTAAAGTTTTGTTAGGTAATGAAAGCGGCTTTTTTAGGCTCTTTTTGTACTGAGCCACGAGTCTAGCTATAAGACACATGGCAAGGTTCTCGGATGCTGCCTGAGATGACACTGACACTTCTGAGAGCTTTTTCTCCAACTTTTCTGAGGGTTTCTCTTTAGACATTTCAGACAGTTTTTCCTCTAACTTTTCTGAGGTTTGCTCCTCAGACTTTTCCAAGAATTTCTCCTCAGACTTTTCCGAGGGTATGTCCTCTGAGAATCTGTCCTCTGACTTTCCAGACATTTCCTCCTCCATCCTCTCGAGAACTGGTGTTGAACTTGAACAAGAGGATGTTGAGCGTTTCTCTGGTGACTTGTCCTGCTTTTCCAGAGACGCTGGTCTAGAAGGACAGGGTTTTTTAGATTCTCTGACACTTTTCTGAGAATAGTCTGAGTCTGTGTCTCTTGCCCGTTTCTGTCCCTTTGCAATGACCTTTTGGATCTCTTCAACAGCATCAGACACTTTTTCGTTCTGAACAATTTCATCTATTGTTTCACCATCAACCAAAAGCAGAATCTTTTGCAAAAACTTTCCAACTGCATCTTCTATGATTACATAGAGGACTTCAGGAGAAAAGAAAACTCTGGATTCAGCTACTTGCTGTGGTGTCTTGGAGATGACGGAGTCTGATAGACTTCTACCCATAACAGTTGTGGGAATTTGGTATATACGACTTATCATTAAATGGTCGTACAGTTTCTCTGTCAATTCTCTCGAGAAATTCTTCACTTTCTCGCTTATTTTAATGTTTTCAAGCCTTTCTTGGATAATGTCATGTTCTTTCTCTTTTGTGAACTCGCTGTATATGTCACTAATTTCAGATTTGATGACATTAAAGCTAGTTGGAGTAGCAGATTTGATCATGTTTCCCAGAGTAGATGAGCTTCTAGAAGGGGCACGGACAGACATGCTAGAATTTGAACGAGGAGTTTCGCATGCTGAACCTGGGAGGCTGACACTTATACTGTCGTGGGAACCCATTCTCTCAGTTTCAGGGGAGTGGGTTACCTTTGACAGACTAATAAAATAGTCTTTGCTCTTCTTCACTGTTGTTTTCAGCTCCCCTTTCATCTTTTCAAAATGTTTTCTTGCAATCTTGGAAAAATGCAGTTTGCGTGATTTTTGCGGTGCGGAACCAGCACGTGAGGTAAAAAACTCTCTCACTTTATCAAAGATGATTCCCCCGTTGAATCCAGATTTGGGTGAGGTACATTTCTCACTGTGACAAGAATAATCAGTGTCAGTGCACTGGAGATTGTCAAGTATAATATTGACAATGTCAGCTGCAATTTTTTCTACTGGGGTCTCAGGTGGAATACTTTCTGCCTGCCTTTCAGCTTCTGCACATTCCCCACTTTCTGAACTTTCTTTCTTTTCTGAAAGTTGCTCTATTTTAGCGGGTGGCTCAATTTCCATATCGCTGTCATCATCCGATAATTTATCATCTGTAAAATCTGAATCTTGACACCATTTGGTCAGAATCTCACTAACCTCCTGGGTGGCTGATTTGACTGAGATGCTGGACTCAATGCTATCTTTGCTGGACTCAGACTTACTTGAATCGCTTTCCTTTCCCATGCACGGGCATTTCAGTTTACTTGCATATCTTTTCAAGCATGAGAGAGCATGAGAAACCATGACACGCAGTTTTCTAATATTCCGAATTGCCCCACTGACGTAAACAGCGGGGTCTGATGGTAAACTGAAGTGCTCTCTGACCAGGGCGACTATATATTTGACCTTATTTGAAATCTCCTCCTCAACCATCTTTGTCAGCTTTTTAGCACTGTCACATATCTGCTTTGGGATATTGAGCAGGTTTGCAATAGCGATTGAGATGGAGTCACCAAATGATGGATTTGTTTCTATTTCTGCAGATGCATCGCTCTGAATGACGGGAAGAGCACGTCTCAAAATGTTGACTGAGGTGATCTGTATGATTTCAGAAATCATATCAGCCAAAACTGCTTGAATATCAGAATCCCAAGCTCCATTTTCTATTGAAGTCCACTGTACATCAGAGAGCTTGTTGAAGGCGTTATCGATAATCGGTGACAGCTCATCTGGTTTTACGACCAGTGGGGTTTGAGTATTATAATCCTGTGCTGCAGACATTGTTATTTCACACGGATTCTCTCTGTTAAAATCTTCTTGAAATGCTAAACTTTCTGAATTGAAAGAGCGTGGTAAGTTTGACATGTAACTACTGTCGAGGGGGTCTCTGGTAGTGATAACTTTTTGACTTAGCTTGGCTCCTATTTAAGGACTTTCCCGGATCAAAGGAAAACCACATTAAAGGACTTCTTTGACGTAACACATCAAAACCTTCTATGAGGTAAGACGTTCGAATGCACGAGAATTCGCGCATGCGCAAACGCCCGCGTTAAGCTTGTAACTCGGGTGCGCATGGCAGAAGAAAACTGTTTTTTAAAAACCTTTATTTTAACATCAGTACAATACAAAAATGGAATTACAGTTTTTTACAGCCGCTAGGACACATTTCTCAATACTTAGGTCACTTTTGCAAAACTCCTCACACAGTGAGCACAACAGAAGTCTATGTGGGCTAAACTGAGGATCAGTTATCATTGTTTTGGCACAAAATGCATTCAATGACTACATCTCTCAAATTTCATGAATTATTTTCTCACTCAGACACAACAACTGCCAAAAATCTTTGTACGTACAGGACATTTTGCATGTACTTACATACTGTTTTCAAAACTGTTAAACTTATGGTCAAAACAATAAAATAATGCAAAACTGAATAAGACAGCAAAATTCAACAGCAATATTTTATTGAAACATATTTTAAATCTAAAAATGCAGTTTAACCAGCCACAGCTGATTCTCATTGTAGATGAACATCTACACAGGTGTTACTCCTTCAATTTCATTACAAAAGGAGACAACTGCTGAATAGGTTTGTTTTGTGATGTAAACATGGACCCAGCCAGAAATGGAGAAGTGGCTGAAAGAGGAAGAAGATTGCCAGGGATGGATCAGGCAGAAGATTCTTTCCTAGGTGTATTGCCCTAGATGACATAAGATGTGATGTGGATGAGAACCTGTGGCCAAATGGAGAAGACCGAGTAGATTAGCATTACTATTGTATGTGTATCAGTGGATGGTGTGTATACAAATTCTTGTATTTTGGGATTACTTAGTGCAAAAAAATAAAAATACATAAACAAATATTAATGAATTCTGCATGATGTCTGATTCATTCCAGTAACATATATTGAAATTATAAACAGAGATGTGTCCTTGTTTACACAAGAAAACACTGTAATGCTACATGTTGTGTTTTTTAGGTCATTGTTTTGTGGGTGACAAAGTGGGTTTGTCGGCTGTCAACCTTTGCTAGTGTTCTGGAAGAATGAGTTTATTTGAGACCTGAATAAAGTGTTTTGGTAGTTGTAGTGTATTTTGAATGTGAAATGAACTAATTTGCCAAGCTGAAGGTCAGTTAGGAGAATTGTGTGAAGAGTTTTGCAAAAGTGACCTAAGTATTGAGAAATGTGTCCTAGCGGCTGTAAAAAACTGTAAACAGTACCACAATAATGGTGTTGTACTTACAAAAGAATTGTATGCATAGATAAACAAATACAAGAACAGTATTCAGAAACAACAATATAAATATGCTAGGGGGAAAGTAACTGATCAAGCCAAAGAATAAAGTGATTGAAAGATCTTAATTTTTTCCACAAACACCAATAGTTTTTATAACTTTTGGGGTAGTGGAGTTCTTAATTGAGTTAAGATACTGTACAAGTTCAAAGGAGAATACATAAAAAGAGGGATGTCTTCCTAAATATTTGGACTTGTGAATCAACGAGAAACTGGTCCAGTGAGCTCTCACGTGTTCGGCTGCGGTCATGTCGGCCGCACTTTGAATTTTGTTGCTCTTTTTCTCTCCATAATATGGTTACTCGGAAACACAGCAGAGTTCGTCTTTTTTTTATCCTGCAAGTTTGTCCCCATTTACTCCGCAGTCCAGTAGATGTTTTGTTAACAAAGAAAAGAAAATATAATCCTTACTTGATTTATTATGATTAAAAAAAACATTAAAAACTCTTCAAGAGGTGGCAACATGGTAATATGCCGAGTGGCAGCGTTTTCCTTTCTCACTTCCACAGAGTTTTTCTTAATAAGTTGGAATGCAACAACTTCCGGTATAAATTTTACTCGTTTTTTTAAGGCATGTCACATAGATCAATCTTGTATTTATTGACAATATCAAGTAAAAAGGAATACAGTTTTAGTGGTTTGTTGTGACATTTTGTGTCACTTTATACAAAAAAACAAACAAACAAAACCCAGCTCTTTGCTCAAATTACTGCAGCTGTATATGTGTCGAGTTTGCCTTTGTGCTTGTCCTTTTCTTCCCATCAAATTTGAATATTTGAACACACACTTGAATTAAGATTGTGTGTGTGCTCAGTCTTCCAGCAGTATGTCCAATTCTTCTAAAGGCAGTCGCACTCGCAGTTCTTTCTCTGTCAACAGGTCTACAAACTCCTGCAGGTGATCAGGGAACAGCTGCACTGCGTCCATATACAAACCCTGATCACACACAGACACACACACAGAGAAAGAAAAGGAGGGAAAATGTTATGTACTAGCAACATACATACAGCACTGATGTTGATTTAGTTTGCAATGATGACTACATGACACAACCACAGGGCGATAAGTGTAATTGGTTAGTTTGGTAATAATATGCAGAGCAAGGCAGCATATTGATCAAGTGGCAACATCTTTAATGAAATCATATAACAAATAGTGTTGCCTACTGTGTGGCTAATTGTACTAACGTGCCATCAAATTTCAGTTTCAGTTATAGTGAGAGAAATTCTCCAATTTTATGAGTCTGTCTGCGTTAAACACAGAGACAGTAAATGTTTAACACAGTAAAAGATTGAGCCCCGTCTCATCCATAACCTGTATATAAAAGATAAACCGACTTTATTTTGTTTTTACTGAATTATAACCAACAAAGATAAGAAGCAGTGGCTATCAGCTACTGATTCTTGTTATGCTCCTCTTTTCTTACCACCTCTCTCAGCTGCCTGTCCCTGAGTTTGGTCCTGCTACAGGTTCTTCCTGTCAAAAGGGGAGTTCTTGCTCCCAACAGTCACCAAGTGCTAATCACTACAGATCCTCTTTAACACTGTTGATACTTATACATATATACATTGACTGGTTACACCCTTAAGGGTTACTGGTATATAAAACATGGTCACTTCTGGTTTCAAAACAGCAAAACCATAGTGCCCTAGACACTAATGTTTAGGTTTCAAATCACAGTCATTTCCTCTTTTTCAAAATCTAAGCACCCCTGTATAAAAGTCAGTTGGTTCTGAGGTAAAACAAGCTGCTGTTAATGATCTCATAGCTTAGTTTCACTCGTACAACAACACCTGACGACTCTGCAGGGACTCAGCACAGAACTACAAATCAAGCTTTGGGAAATATCACTTTCACAGTATATGTGTGCCTCACCTTACACCAGGGAATATTCTGTAAGGCCTTGTAGAAGATTCCTGTGGCTTTATCCACTTTTCCTTCACACACCTACAAATTCACACATACACACTTTACACACACAATATAAGCATGGACGATATTGGTGTATCCACATGCACAGAAGCATTTCTGCACTTTTGTTTCCATGTTTAATATTTTTAAAAAAAGAGGACATTTTAGTCCTTATTCCTAAAATGCACATAATAATATTCCTCCTTTTTTTTTTCTTTTTTAAAACGACACTAAAACTTTCAGATACAAAATTTATTTTTCTCATTCAAGCAAGATCGGGTCTCTACAATCTTCCTAAAACTTTTAGTGCTCCAGGGCAGAACAGCATCAATGTGAGTTTGTATGACTGGTCTCACCAGGAAGTAGATGTACATTCTCCAAAGTAAAGGACAATGAGCCCCAGTTTCTGTTGCTATGGCGTTTTCAAACAGTCCACGGATGCGGTTGCTGAGGCCATTCTCCGGCAGGATGGATAAGGGATCATCATGTAAACACGATCTATAAATACCGCAGACATGTACAGTTTAATGTACAGTAAGTGCTAATTATTAGTTGATAATGTGCAAACTGTTTCTGTTTCTATAAAAGCTGCATTAAGTGAAACTAAAAACGAGACTGCAAATCACTTAAATCTGCATTTAAACAACATTAAACACTGAAACTTTTTGAGATGCTCTTTTTTCATCATGCTACTTATGAATCTTAGTTTTTGTAAATACTTTTGAAATCATCACCTTCTGTTTTTATTTGTAGTTAACATGGCATTTTGCTTTTTTGGAAACAAGGATGTAAATGATATGTGAACTTTGATGTGATCCTGCTGTCTGATGTTTGTGATCATCTTTTGTCGTTTTACCTCTGAGCTGCATCTACCAGCTGCTTCCTTTGCTGTTCAGCAACAATGGCAAAGAGACGCGGCACCACGCTGCTGCAGTTTCTGGTTACAGAGTGAAAAAACCGGCGTGCACGGCCAGCGCTATGGTAACGGTTCTCCACCTGAAGCACACATCACATGGAGATGTCAGTCAGGCCAAAATAAATAAGGTTAGGGCTCAAAAAGCTTTGGGAAACATATCTAGAGAAGAATGGGGAAAAATGTGCTTTTATTAGCCTGACCTGTACATAAATGCTCCAGAGAGGGACGCTGGTGGTCCAGACTGGGAGGGCCGATGTCAGCGTTTGCCTCAGCGTCACCAGAGGAAACACAGCGACGCTGTTGTGGTACTTGAGCAGTGCCGCCTGCTGCCAGGCCAGCGCCTCACACTCAGCAGCTACCCTGCTGACACAGGGCCTGTTTGAGTCAGCGTCAGCTCTTGCAAGCTTACCCTCCTTGCTGCTGTTCAGCTGCTGTTCAGCTGTTAACGTGCGGTGTAGTTCCTCCATCTTCTCTCTAACCTGGGTGTAGACTGCGTTGGCTGCTTGCACGCTCACCGTGAGGTACTGGAAAAGAGCGTAGCAGCCAACCAGACCTCTCAACCTCAGCTTCTCTGCCATCAGGTCGTCTTGGACTGGAGAAGAAAGGATAAGACAAAAAGCTCAAGCACACAAAGAGAAGGGGCTCATTTTTAACTACTCTTACATTTTCAACAAGGTATATTAGTTTGGAAGATGGTTTCCACCAGAAAAGCTTGGTTCAGGTGTATCCAATAGGTAACAAGAGAGTTCACATACAGCAAAAAGCATGACCCAGTCAAGCACAACGCTCTCAGCTTTTAGGACAAGAACAAGCTGAATAAATAGTGAAAAAATATTCTGGTTAACTGATATGAAATAATAAAAAAAACCCTGGATGTTTGTTTTTACAATATGGCTAAATGAAATAAAAATATCCAGAAAATCTCTGATCTAGTCAAATCAGAGGAAGGCGGAGGAAGCTTTGTTGCATATAGCTTTGTTGCATATATGTAAGACTTCGATGTCCAGTGGAATCAATGCGTTTATAGCACATCGCTTTGTCCCTGACTACTGGTTGCTACAGGCTCTGGCTGCCTAGGTAACCCTCTAATGTATTTACCATCCTTTCAAATTTAAAACAATTGTATCCTCCACTCTCACTGGCAGCTCCGATGTTGAGAAAAAGTTCAACTCGGGAGCCATTTCACATTTGTTGCTTTAACTCGCTGAACGCCATTATCTTTGGTTGCTATGTTGCTTCCTGTGTTTGCCATGTTTCATTTTATTATTATTATACTGTTCTGACCTTCTTAAGTAATGATAAATTGTCTAATAAATATGCCAAGCACTTACTAAATTAAGCAAAATGAAACACAAAAAAAAATAAAGTGGATTAAACTAAAAAGAGAAAAAATTAAACAGAAAATACAAAATTACTACTACTCTGATTGTGCAGTGAGGGCGGATTTATAGTAACAATGTTCATGTCAGGTCTCTGAGAAGTTAAACAGTTGGAAACGGGTCAGAAAACAAACCTTTCCTGTTTTGGTCCAGTGCTGATAAACTGGCAGCCAGAGCCTGTTCGTACGATTTTCTGGCTTTCAGGATGGAAACCGTGGAGAGGGAGGATGAAGTGGACGATGCAGAGGTTCCTTCTGCTAGCCGGGTCAGTACAGACACAGCCGGGGATGCTGTGACATCAGCCGGTTGACCCCCTCGCTCTTTCGCTCCATCCTCCAACTCCAGCTGGGACCACAGCAGGCAGAGATCACACAGAGCGAGACTGCTCAGCCCTTTGGTTCCCCCAAGCGCTGTCGCAGTGGAGAACACTTTGCGGGCCTCGTCCAGGTTGCCCAGCAGCCATTCCAGGTGGCCGTACTCCCGCCACAACACTAATGATGAGCGATTGTCTGGTTCTTTGAGCAGCCGCTTGGCAACTCGCTTGCTGCTCTTCCCCTGAGAACGAAGGCGCTTTTTATTTCCGCCGTGCAAGCAGCGCATGACCTGACGCAAACACCAAGAACCAGAAGAGTGTAAGGGTTAGTTTGACCTCACTTTGAGTTTGAATGTAGTCAAATGAACCAACTCCTACCTTGAGTTTCTCGTACCGGATCCAGCTGAGTGACAGGAAGGCTCGGTGGTGGGGCGGAAGCACAGGCTGAAGCATATTGAACAAGTTCGTGAGGAACTTCTCACCCTGTTTCCCAAGCCCCACCCACTTCCGTGTTCCTTGGAGAGTGGTCATGTGACCGACAGAGTTAATGCCACCATCAGCTAAATCATAGGAGGTCAGAGGACGCTGGGGAGCATTACCTAGGATGGAAAAAGTTGTTTTTTTAAAGACTTCACCTCAGTGAGATTTTAAAAAATGAAAGCTTGTTTAGACTGTTTTACCTTGAGTGAGCAGAGAAAGGTTCTCCAGCAGCAAGCCAGGCTGACCTGGGGAAACCGAGAGCACTGAGTCCACAGGCAAACCCAAAAAGCTCAAGAAACGGAGAAGCAGGCGGAGATGGAGCTCTGGCGAAGACAAACAAATCAGTGACGGGCCGATGTCATCAAACAACACCTGGAATTAAAGATAGAGGTCAGCAGAGAGGTCAACCTACATGGTAAAGTTCAACAAAAAGAATATTTTGTCTTAAAACAATCAAACACATCACCTGTCTGTCAGGATCCTCACAGTCCTCCTCTGACTGGCCCTTGGCTTTGTCGGGTCTCCAGGGCAACCAGTCTGTGGCTTCACGAGATGACTCCACATCCAGCCAGATGGTACCTCTGGGCTGGGTCCTGTCCTTCACCTCCTCTTCATCCTCTTCCTCTTCTTCCTCCTCTTCTGTGGAAACAAACAGAAAGATTAGATTAATTACATCCCCATAAAGAGAGCTTGGATCACACAAACTGCAATAACTCTTCACAGACAGAATTTGTAGGAGCAGTAATACAGCAGAGTTTCATCTTCTTTGGTCTCAGAGAGAGAGGCAGGTCTGGGGATCTCTGCTGTTGGCTCATGAGCCAAACCCAGACAGGCAGTATAAAATTGATGGATAAATGAAATGGCACGTGCACTGTAAAGTGTGTGTGTTTTACCTGCAGTGGGTTGTAGCCAACCTCCTCGCTCTTGTTGGAGCATCCAAGCTTTCCAGCCTCTGGCGCCCAGCTCCCCGACCCTTGCTTCGCCGCTGTCCCAGAACGGCTCAAAGAACTCGACCTGTGGACACAGAGGCAGAAATGTAACTACACGAGGTTAGAATTGATTTTTTTATTATTTAAATGACCAGCCAAGGCCACTTCACTGATCATCACATCCAACTGAGCAACAAATACAGTGGCTTGCAAAAGTATTCGGCCCCCTTTTACTTTCTGCCCACGTGTACACCACCAATAAAATTGATTCATGTTTGTGGCTGTAATGTGACAAAATGTGGAAAAGTTCAAGGGGGCCGAATACTTTTGCAAGCCACTGTATAACTCCTGAAATGTCACACAAGTCTTCTAAGAGTAGATTACAACATTAAAACTCAGCGAGAACATACCTGCTGCTTAGTGGACAGCTCTCGCACGCTGTCAGGCTTGAAGAAAGTAAAGTCCATCATTGCCTGAAACAGGGCAGTCGACTTCTCCGAATGACCACACTGACGCAGAAAGTGACACTGCTGCGTGAAGATATCTGGGCAGAAAGCAAAAGGATGTGGGATTTGTAGTCATACAAAGCAAGCAGGACTGAATAATGAATGAACCTCATGCTGAAATGTCTGTTACCCAACATATCCTCCTCTATTCCTGGCAGAGCCGGGTGAGACACCATGCTGCCGTCTCGGACAGCACTGAGCGTGCTCAGACACTTGCCGTACGCAGCGTTGACCTTGGACACAGTGAAGCTGCTGAAATAGCTCTGGGTGAAGAGCAGATACTCCCTCCACAGGGGGGTGCTGTTTGGGTGGAGAAACACCTGAAACACAACAAATAAAGAGCAACTTTGTTACTTGTATGTGAGATTTATTTTTTTGATAGAAGCAGTAAGATTTCCTCTGCATTTTAGGGACTTGTTGTGACCTTCATACATAGACATACCAGTTTCTTCCACTCTTTAGCCAGAGCTGAGGGCTCCCAGAGCTCCTGGCAGATGCGGAGTCTCTCGAGTTGCAGAGCTATGCAGAGGGGGTTGGTGGCCACGGCGCGCTCTGCAATGCTTAGCTTTTTCTCCAGCACTGCCCTGTAGGAAGACTTGCGGCGCTCAGCAGCATCACTGCCCTGCTGCTCCTCCTCGCCTTTGAACACAGCTGCACTCACCTCATCCTAGAGAGGGAGGGAGAGATTGGAAGAGGTGATGAAGTACCCAAACCATATCTGATAAGCCAAAGAGCATGTTGGAGGAAACTCCATGCTTCTTGCTTTTCTGTGACTGATTGAGGGCTTTATGCACACAAGACGACTTTGTGAAACTTGCAATTTGCATGAAATGAAAGCATATCAATTAACTAATTATGTCTGTCCCCTGTTGTGTTGATTTCCTATTGCGGCTAGTAGTGACACTGAGTTAGACTCCTGGTTTGACTTATGTGTATGATTTAACCAGCGTAAGCCTTTACCAGCACATCTCTAAAACTCTAGAAGCATTTTGAACAGTTGCTGCAGGCAATTTAGATGAACGAGCCTCTGAGGAGTTCATCAAATCTACTTCTGAGTTACCTAAATGGTTCTTCAGTGGATGAACGTTATTCAAGTAAATCAACCCTCTTGTACTT
Source organism: Neolamprologus brichardi (assembly GCF_056152115.1). NCBI lineage: Eukaryota > Metazoa > Chordata > Actinopteri > Cichliformes > Cichlidae > Neolamprologus > Neolamprologus brichardi. The sequence continues at coordinate 5,687,271 of NC_142122.1, forward strand.
TCATTGCTGTTTTGGTAATAACGAAGAACGTCAAACACTAAATATTCAGTGGAGCACCAGTGTGAGGAGTGCAGTTTCAGAGGTGCAGAAGGAGCCCACGCTGCAGGATTTCCTCTCGGTACATTGAGTGATCACTTGCCTCAGAGAAACATTCCTCCTGAAAGTTCACTGGCACTTTCAGAGTCCAGGAAGGTTCAGATGTCAGACAATAAAATGCTGTCAGTCAGAAAAAAAAAACATTTCCACTGTCTTGATGCATTTGATTACTGCTTCTTGTGATGTTCTCATGAGAGGTGAGCACACATCAGGAGTCCGTAAACTTTTGTTAAAAGACCTACGTTCTGAAGCTCTGACATTCCTGCAGCAGTATTATAAAGCAGCGTGTGTACCTGATATCGTATGAACTCTATCCACAGCTGTGTGTCTGCTGGCTGCTCTCTCAGCCGCCTGTTGAAATCTTCGGTCCTGCCACCCGAAAGTGCAGTGCCCTCCTCTGTGTGAGCGTCCTCCTTTCGCTGGTCTTGCTGTCCTTTTCCCTGCAGCCAGAGGGCCGTCGAGGAGTCATACACACCGAGGGGATTCACCGATGACGTCTGCCCTGTGTGAGCTAAAAAGATAAATACATTTTTAAAAATCTGTTACATTTTAAGGAATAAATGGAGTAAATGTGACACAGTGATGTTACTTCCTTTTAAGCTTAGCACATTTTTTTTACCAGCCCGTTTATACAGATGTCACAAGTTTTGAAAAGAAGAAAGCTATAACAATGCACTCGCTGAATATGTGAGCTTGTTTTATCAAACCAGCATGACAAACAAAGGCAATTACTGGCTTTTAACACACTTTGACCAAAACATTTTGGTTTTAACAGCATTAGTTGTTGTTTTAGTTGTTTTTATTGAGTTATTTTATTTATTTTTTCTATATTTTACTGCATGATTATTTTACATTTTATTTGTTTTAGTGGCATTTTACATTGTTAAGCCCTTTGTGCAGCATGGACTGTTTGGAAATGGGCTATATAAAGAAACTTAACCTACTGGTTTTAGTTCATCAGAGTCTCAAAGCTACATAAAATTGAGACCTTTTAATGTTTCCACACCCATTGAAGGTCTGTTTGGGGGTTAAAGGATGAGTGTTAAGCGTTTTTGGTTTTTTTTGGATGATTTAACTTGGGGGTAAGAAGGTTGGGACATGGATGTGCATGCAGATAAAGATCCTAACAAAGGCACACAAAAAAACTCCAAAAGCATAACTGTGTGACTACTAATACATATTCTAACAGAGAAAATTATTTTAGCCAAAAATATGAGAACTGACAACAGCCAAACAACCTCAAACTCATTGAGATCTCCAAAGTTTGAGGGAGATGAGATAAACAGAAAAGTCAAAGAACGGTCAAACAGATTAGTGGTGCCATGGCCCGTTAAAAATGTGAAGGTCTAATCTTGTTTTCTTTCCTTGAGAAAATCATCAAACGCTGCTGACATTTTCTGGTTTAATCTGCTTCTTCTTGGTCACTTGCGCAAGTCTAAATGAGACTTTCAGTTCAAAAATGATCAGCACTAAAATGGCGCATTAAGCATGAAGTGGCTGAATTCTTTCTTTGCCACACCCAGCTAGACCCCGTACCTTTCTCTCCTTGTTTATTGTCAGCCTCATCATCACACAGAGGGAGGAAGATTGCAGAACTGGTGCCATCGCTACCATCAGAACTCGCTGGTAATGCAGGAAGAGCAGGCGCTGCCTTCAGCAGCTGTCGACTGACTGTAGAGTAGTATCTGTCCGCTGCCTTCTTCCCGTCGCCGCCTTTCTTCTTCTTCTTATTAGTCGCCTCTGAGTCCTCCCAGCTGACCCCCTGCTTGTGAAAGTCCAAACCCAGAGCCGAGCTGCCTTTCCTTCTATACCTGGAACACAAAAATAGTGCAGCTCATCTCAGATTGTAGCTTTTATTCTGTACTCAACTATACAGCCCATGTAATTTTATAATTTGGTTCAAAATAAAACCTTCAGCCAGTCATTAATAAGTAAAAAACAAACAAACGGATGAATCCCAGGTTTTGGGAGCATGGTTTAAGTACAGACATTACAGTCTCCTTAAACTGTATGAGGATTCCTAAAAGACACATCTGATGGACAGAGGAGAAAGGAGAGAGGAGGCTTATAGGAAGAGCACAAGTGTATCCTTTGCAGAAGTGTTTTTACCTTCAGAGTATAAAAAAGGCATCTCACACGGCTGGAAAATACAAACCACACCTCGAACAAAACTCTTTAAACAACTCATCCTTTTTATTCTTACACTGCTTCATTTATTGAAAATGATCAAACTTTTTCCCCTTTTTCTTTGTGAGATTAAAAAATAAAGTATAATGTCCTGTCATATTGCACCATGTTGGGAAACTATTCAAACGCAGTCTTAAATGTGAACATGGTTACACCTGAGATCATTTTAAGGTAGGTTTAAAGACCAACATGGGAAAAATCAGAAGGTGTCAGAGATATTTCAGTCCACTTAAATCCTGGAATAAATGTGACACCGTGATGTTACATCCTTTTAAGCTTAGCACATTTTTTACCAGCCCGTTGATACAGACGTCCCTTAAACATGTCACACGTTTTGAAAAGAAGAAAGCTATGACAATAAACTCGCTAAATATGTGTGCTTGTTTTTATCATTCCAGCATGACAAACAAAGGCAATTACTGACTTTTAACACACTTTTACCTAAACATTTTGGTTTTAACAGCATTAGTTGTTGTTTTGGTTGTTTTTATTCAGTTATTTCGTTTATTTCTAAATTTTACTGCATGATTATTTTACATTTTATTTGTTTTAGTGGGATTTTACATTGTTAAGCACTTTGTGCAGCATTGACTGTTTGGAAATGTAGACACAGTTGGGCTATAACGACACTGTTTATGATGTAATTGTGTCAAATGTTTGCAAGAACGTCACTTTCTTTGTGTCTCTTCTTGTGTGCAAGTCTTTTCTGTGAAGGGCTAAAAAAAAAAAGAGTCATGTGTCTTTTACCTGGCTACGTCTCCTCTGTACAGAGACTTGTAAGTCCAGTTGGCGGGGTCTGCTTTTCGGTCCACGCAAAACAGCTGCTCTGTGGGCAACTGGAGGTCATCCAACCAAGAGAAATGGCTCGCTAACTGAGGAGCCTCCTGCCTGTTTCCCACAAACATAATTACAGAACAGAAGTGAGGTTATACTCAGTGTATAAAATTACAAGTGTATGCCTCAGTGATGTTAAAGATGTTCGTGTACCTTTTGGCTTCTTGCTCCTTTTTGAGATCACTCGGGTAGATGGTTTCAGAGTCAGATGCGCTGCTGTGCGAATACCTCCCGCTCTTTTTTTTGTGCTTTTTCTTCTGTTTCTTCTTCTTTTTCTTCTTTCTGGGTGCCACACCATCCTCTCCGTCCTCTTCAGAGCTGACATCTCTGCTAACACTGAGGGTCAATGAGGAAGAGTTTGATTTGGCAGATCTTTTAGAGCTGGATGCTCTTCCTGACATAACCCAAAGGAGGTTTGTGTCTCCTCCTGCGACTGAACTGGGCAGCGATGAATTTCTAAGAAAGAACCAACACATTTCACAGTTCAGTGAACAGAGTTGTGATTCTTTTACCTTGGTTCCTTCTTGTTTTGTTCCTCGCTGGTCTTCTCTAGAAATCGACCGTGAAGAGAGAGTGCATCTCCTGTCTGAAAACTCTTATTCTTCAGCCAATCAAACTCTGAAAATGAGAGCAGACAAGACATAATTACGAGATAATCAGGAGGACTTAGAAATCATGAACAATGCGATCTGTCTATCCCAAGTAGTGATACTGCACTGTGCGAGAGTTTTGGACCACAACACTTTACTTTACATTTTGCATACACAATAACTTCTTCCCATTTCTTTAGTCGAATCAATGAAAATAGCAAAGACAGTGCAGTATAACAGACATAACATGGCATTTTTGCACCAACAACATGATTCTTCCCTAAGGGGCATTAGCTGGAAACATAGCATATCTCTGGATGTTGTGCAGGGAAAACTGAGGGCAAAACTGAGGAAACTGGACGAATGGAGAACAAAAGTAACAGGCCTAAAAAAAACTATCTGCAGATGAACTGCATTTCGCCCAGCAGTATTGAAGATCTTGTCAAAGCTGATGAAATTATGAACACAGAAGTACCATCAGATTCTCATCCACCATGTAATACAATCTGAAAAAATGTATGACTGGCAACAGCTTTCTTTTTAAGCACGACAATCATCCCAAACTTACTGTGAATGCAGTTAAACTACAACTGGGTAGAAAAACACACAATGAAACACTATGAGTCATGGATTGGCTGCCCCAGAGCCCAGACCTCAATTATTGCAACAGTGTGGGATCATCTAAACGTGGCCAACATTGAAAGAAGAGCTTTGAATGTATTTCAAGAAGCCTGTAAAACTATTCCTAAGGGGTACTTAAAGAAATTACATGAAAGCTACCTCAGAGAGATGTTTTTTAAATGTGAACAAACTGAGTTTTTACCACATATACTGTACCTCCATGTATTTCCCCACATATTTCAAGAAATTACTCAGTCTATTTTCCATTTTTCAAGCAGAGAAATATCAAAAACCAAGGGTGGCTCAAGACTTTTATACAGTATTATAATTTTTGAAATACCAACTCTGAAAATATTCATAGTAGTAAGTCAAAATGTCGTCCTCATTCATTTTTTATTCATTAAATAGAAAAAGTGAAATGAGACAAAAAAAATCCTCTAGAGAGGGTCGGGAGGGAGGCACTAAATGATTATTCATTAAATGAACCCCGGAGCGTCAATACGTCAATAAAACGTTAGTGTAAAGACACGAGCAGGATGGGTAAAGAGTATCTAAAGATACTGACAAGTCGTTTAGATTATAAAGACGTAAAATTGTCGCTGTTTTAGCTCAAAGATAGCGAGTTTCCTGGACTTACAAGAGTAAAACATATCGTGAAATGAGAGATAAAGCTAAAAGAGGTTAAGATATTTTGTGTCATTCAGTTCCAGCGACAAGCGGCTGATCTGACAGCGAATATTAGGTCGTTGTTTCGGTCAGATTTTAGTTTTCGGCAGACTGTCAGTCTAACAGAGCGTCCAGGTGACTGCTAACCGACATTAAAAACCGTGTATTACAGGAAGCCGGGATCACCTGTGGAAGAATCTCTAACTTTGTTGCTCGCCTCTTCTGCAAACGCTGGAAACAGCGCCATGATGCTGCGTCACTTAGAAACAGGGCGCAGGAATGTGACGTCAAACGGCGTTTGGGCTCACCAAAGTAAAACATAACGCTGTTTGGGGATTTTTCAAATGTTAAAAAATTAAAATCCCATTTCTGTTGAAGCGTATTATACTCACTTAATTTTTTTGTCTTGTGTAAACATATAATACATTTGGAAATAAGAAGGAAAAACTTCGGATTTTATTTTAATGTATTATTTTCTAATTTAAAACGTTCAAAGAGCCCCTGTTGACCCGAAAGCTCGAATTCATGACTGCGTTGGCAGCTTTGGCTATTAGTTCACAAATATAATCTCTCCTGCCCACGTGTACTTAATATAAAATAATCCAGTGGAAAATAATACTATTCAAACTGTACAGCACTGGCACAAATGGTTGGCAAGGGAAAGTTGATTTTTTTTTTACTTCCTGTTACTAAATAATGTGGTAAATTATGGCTTCTCTGGCACTTCACTGAAATTGTTACAAAGCTATTTGACAAATCATAGGCAGACTATCAATGATAAGGCATTTAACATGGGGAGCTGTTTGGGAAAATTATTATTTTCAGATCGTTTTTATGAGCTTTCATTTGTTTTAAAAACTGGCTCAGATTCTTATGTATACTGATGACTCAACAGTATATGGACCTGAAACCTCAACTGATCAATTAAGCTTATTAATGCTTAATGAGTGACTGGACGCTGTAAAAGATGCGTTTATAATATTCCCACTAAAAAAAGAGGAGACAAAACTGTTATTATTATTATTAGTGTATTCGTTGCTTTTAAAATAAAAAAAAAAGTATATTGATAATACTTTAAGTAAAATAGGTAAAGGTCTGTCAGTGATTAGAAGAAGTGTACAATTAATGACACCAGAGTTTATAAAGGAGGTTCTAAATGCATTAGTGCTTCAGCAAAAGAAATTTAAAAAAATGAAATAGGTTGGCACTTTTTATAGTTTATATTGCACATCCGATAACTAAAGAAACGTATTTGTTAAAACCGTATTAGCAAAATCAGTATGAACTTGTGTAACAGGGTCATAAATCACATTGTTATAATTACACAAAATGTGTCCTAAACCCCCAAACGGTTCCTTTTATACTTGACTTTTAAGACCTCCAAGCCTGTAGTTATGTTCATTATCAGTTAGAGCCCCTCCTCATTCTTTTCTTCTTCTTCTTTGGTGCAACCCTATAAATACAGTGTACCCCTTTTGCCTCTCCCCCTTTCTACAATTCCCCTGTGGGAGAGGTTGGTATAATTTCTTTCCCAACACTGTAAAACACACATATAATTCATATTTAGCTACCCTGATATTTCTGATTGCGATTTTAGTTCAATTATTGTCATTATTAAGCCTGTTTTTTGTTAGATGTTATAAGTGTGTAGTATGTGTGTATCATAAATGTGTTTTAGGCGCCATAAATGCTAGCATGGATATATACTTCTTGCTAGCTTGGAAGTTGTGGTGGGTTGAGCTAACCCTCTTCCCCACTTCTTGTATTTGGTCATAGGAGCTGGAGTGGGCAAATTATTTACTTGGAGGCCTTTCTTTCTTTTACCTTTTTTGATCAGACACAACGCAGGATCACACCGGTTACACTTGGCTGAAAATTGTTTGGATAGTGAAGACAGCTGACAGGCAGTCTGTAAAAAAAGTATTTGCCCCTTTCCAGATTTTTAAGTTACCATTTTTTTTCTTTTTGTATTTTCTTTTATTTTTTGCATATTTGTCACATTTAAATGTTTCAAATGCTTATCCTATTTTTAATATTAGAAAAACCTGAAACTCAGTACATACAAAATGCAGTTTTTAAATGATCAGTTTCACTGACTCGTCTGAAAATCGGTGAAAAAGGAGCCAATGTCCAAATAAAATTTCCTCCAGAAAGCCTGGAAATGTAATGCTCAAGATGACTTTTAGAAACACACAAATGCCTGGCTCCTTGAAAGCAAAGTATAATGAAATGAGGGATGACTCAACACCTTTCCACAGTACTGTCAAAAATAAAATTAGAAATGCTCCCACATCGTCATAAAACCTGGTATTTAAATTTGAATTACTTCCGATTGAATGACTGAATGCACATCGCACTGTAATTTTATATGTAAGCCAGACGTTAGAAAGTGCTCTCGCTGACTCTAAAATATAACGACTATGTAGCATGGTAACTACAAACGATCGCCTCCTTTGGCGTTAAGATTCAGTCTCCATATTAGGTTTCACGTCGTGAGCTCGTGTATCGGGTAGAAAATGAAGTTGATTCTGAAAAGTCTTTCCTGGGTTTGTTATTCAAACCTGAGTGACGCGCACGCAGAGCTCTTGCGAGTCTCCAAGAGACGCGTTGTGTGCTGAATGTGTGCGCCGTTCTGTCCGCGTTACCGAGGTAACGGACCTCCTGGGATCGCTATCCAATCAAAACCCGAAACCAAGGTGTTTGGGCCAATCCGATTCCCAGTCTGTTTTGTTTGACACTTAGTTCCTCCAATTGCCTTCTCGGTGTCTCTATAGCTGACAACGCTCCTACCTTCTCAGGTTAGTCCGTTGTTGGTTGAGCGCTGGATCAGTGTCTACGCTTGGCTCTTCAGAAGTTTTTCATTTCGACCAAAAAATGAGGGAAATAGTTCATCTGCAGGCCGGCCAGTGCGGCAACCAGATCGGCGCGAAGGTGAGAGTGATAGCGGTTTTAAAGTTGAGTTTGAGTGTTTGAAGTTAGAGTACGCGGGCCGCTAAATTAAATTAGCGCCAGAGCTAATCATAGCGCTGCTGAGTTTGACTGAGCCGACTGATTTAATCGTTTTATTACGTCCCTGTGTGTGTGTTCTAGTTCTGGGAGGTGATAAGTGACGAACATGGCATCGATCCCACCGGGACTTACCACGGAGACAGCGACCTACAGCTGGAGCGAATCAACGTGTACTACAACGAGGCTACAGGTTAACTTCACACTGCACAGTCTGATCTAATTTCTGGGTGAGCTGAGGTAATTCAATAGCCAGCAGAAACCTGGTTAATACAGCCACCGCCCAGTAGGGGGGGCATTAATCAACCCCCCTTTCAGAGTCAGGGGGCTTTTTCTTGGCTCTCCTTCCTGGTTACCGTCACTCAGTTTCCAAGACAAAACAACAAAAACAAACCCTCGCCTAGCAATGGTGCCCACAAATTAGACTGTTCCCGCTTTAAGTCACACTCCGGACTGGGATAATATTATCACTAAGTTCTTTAACTTAGGCAAAGCATTAAGTATGTTCATGCAGTTTATGACAAAGTAAAGTTTTTATAGTTAAGTACAGTAAGTATGTGTATACTAGTTTCTGCAGCGGGTTTGCACATGTCATAGTCTGGGTGATTCTACGGTGACGTCTGTCTCTGCCCCACCCCCGGCCTTTGCAGAAACATTGTAGGGTTACAGTTTATTTCTGTGTTTAAAATAAACATGTTATTTAAACAGTTCCTGAGCTATCAGTTTGGCACTGTTCGTTCTTAATCTGTCATGAGTGGCCCAAGCACCACAGTCAGCTATAGCAGCTAAGCGCTGTGATTTCACATAGTTCAGAAGTGAATGAATGAATAAATAAGTTATACAATAGACACAATACACACATAGAAATGTAAGATATGTAGAACAAATATAAAATGTATAAAGAAAGTAATGATCCTATGAAGTTGCCTCACCGGCGTTACTGTGGAAAAACGGCCTATTATGAGTTCACTTCCTATTACTAATTTCCTTAAGCTCTGTAAAGAATTCATCATACCACCTCCCAATTGTGTGAGCACAATATGACCACATGTGGATTTTATGAAAGGGGCTATTAAAAACAGCCATTACTTACTCAGTAACACCGGTGACTCCTATGTTCAGAGGAACTTTTTGCATAAACTATTTGTATTTTATGCAAATGCTAAGTTTTTTTTATCATAATGAATCCTCTTTTTGTCAGGTATGGCTTAACTGAGTAGCATGATGACACTGGTGTTACCGTATGGGGCTTATTATTTCTGTCACATCAAAGTGATATGATAATAATTTCACATCAATTGAATTTTGTAAGTAAGAGTTAAGATATAAGGGATTACATCACTTCTCATTTTTAATTGTTCTTCAAATAATTTTTATTGTTATAGCAAATAAACAATTCCATAAATGGACAAATATTGGGTCACATTTTAACAAACAAAACTGATAATAATAATAATAATACTAAGAGATAATAAGAGATAACCCCCAGATCCATTATTATTGACATTTTTCTGTCTGAAGAGAATGGGGACCAAGTATTTAATAAAGCGTTTTAAAGCAGCCCAAAGAAATGTTCACATACCTTCAGAAAACCTGGAAAATTTAAACGGCTTTTGCCAAAGTTGCTCCTTTGGCAAACACCACTTACAAAAGAATTCAAGTAGATGTAGATAAAAAAAAAAAAAAATTTAAATCATTAAACTGTCTTTTAATTTTTTTTTAATTCATAAATGAGCAAGTTCTATAATGTGGTTTAGGGTGAAATGTTTTTAAAAAATCAATTTTAAGATCTTGCGCTATCTCAACATCAGACATTTCTGTAGAAGGACCCCTCTGTTTCTTTTTACTTTTTCTTTTTTAAAGATTACACCAAAAGAAGCGTTTTCTGGGTTGAAGATTTGAGAAATTTAAATGGTTACTGGTAATCAAACATACCTGTCTTGATTTGAAAAAACAAATTAACAAATTGAAACTGAACATGTTTTGATTTTTGTTAGTTTTTCTAAATCATAATATCTTCTGGTTGTTTTTGGTGTGATTTTCACCTCTTGTTAAAGTTTTTTTCCCCTCTGTAGTTACCTGTGATAATTTGGGCTTTATTAGTTTTTGTATTTATTTGCACTTCGCGTAGTTTGCTGATAGAGCTCGGAGGATTATTAAGGATTTATAACTGATATTAAACAGGTGCCCTATCCCTAAACCAGTTATATAATCTTGAAGTTAAAAGTGTGGCTTTTTTTTGTCACCTGTCTTCACCAGGTGGGAAGTATGTCCCTCGTGCGGTCCTGGTGGACTTGGAGCCGGGCACAATGGACTCTGTGAGGTCCGGCCCCTTCGGTCAGGTGTTCAGACCTGACAACTTTGTCTTTGGTGAGCCTTTGAAAACTGAACATTCATTCATTCATCCTGGCTGTAGAAAAGTAAAATGGAAAGTATTTTGACCAAAGGAAAACAAATCTGTGTTTGTTTGTTGTAATTTGTCTGTATGTACTTATTTGTTCAAAAAACCAGTGGAATAGTAAGTTTTCAGGTGATGTTTCATGTTTGCTCACTGTAAATAAATTGTGTTTTAAATATGGAAATGGAGTCAGTGGTGTCAGATGTCTATATTTGCTTGTGACACACAGGTCAGAGCGGGGCAGGGAACAACTGGGCTAAAGGCCACTACACTGAGGGGGCGGAGCTGGTGGACTCAGTCCTGGATGTGGTGAGGAAGGAGGCAGAGAGCTGCGACTGCCTCCAGGGCTTCCAACTCACGCACTCCCTGGGCGGAGGTACGGGCTCCGGCATGGGCACGCTGCTCATCAGCAAGATCCGCGAGGAATACCCGGATCGCATCATGAACACTTTCAGCGTGGTTCCTTCCCCCAAGGTCCGTATTCGACATCCACATCATTCCAGATTAACTGTGTGAGGCCCTGCCCGCCCTTAATGGCGCCTTCTCCTTCTTCAGGTGTCCGACACGGTGGTGGAACCATACAACGCCACCCTCTCCGTCCACCAGCTGGTGGAGAACACGGACGAGACTTACTGCATCGATAACGAGGCCCTGTACGACATCTGCTTCCGCACGCTGAAGCTCACAACGCCCACCTACGGCGACCTTAACCATCTCGTCTCGGCCACGATGAGCGGCGTTACCACCTGCCTCCGCTTTCCAGGCCAGCTCAACGCAGACCTGAGAAAACTGGCCGTGAACATGGTGCCGTTTCCCAGGCTGCACTTCTTCATGCCGGGCTTCGCACCCCTGACCAGCCGCGGCAGCCAGCAGTACAGGTTGGAGCAGCCGAATGCTGTTAGCAATGCCTATTTCGAGTTTGAATTAAATCTCAGCTAAAATATCTGTTCATTTTCTTAGGGCGTTGACCGTTCCCGAGCTAACCCAGCAGATGTTCGACGCCAAGAACATGATGGCAGCATGCGACCCACGCCACGGGCGCTATCTCACAGTTGCTGCCATCTTCCGAGGCCGCATGTCCATGAAGGAGGTGGACGAGCAGATGCTGAACGTGCAGAACAAGAACAGCAGCTACTTCGTGGAGTGGATCCCCAACAACGTCAAGACGGCCGTCTGCGACATCCCGCCGCGCGGCCTCAAGATGGCCGCCACATTCATTGGCAACAGCACGGCCATCCAGGAGCTGTTCAAGCGCATCTCTGAGCAGTTCACCGCCATGTTCCGCCGCAAGGCCTTCCTTCACTGGTGAGAGACACCTCGGTCCGTTTGTAGCCCGAGTGCATGCCCTCATGCGACGTGTCAATCACCTCACCGCTTCTGTTTCAGGTACACGGGCGAGGGCATGGACGAGATGGAGTTCACGGAGGCCGAGAGCAACATGAACGACCTGGTGTCCGAGTACCAGCAGTACCAGGAGGCCACGGCCGAGGAGGAGGGAGAGTTCGAGGAGGAGGGTGAAGAGGACTTGGCCTAAAAATCAGCACGGCTCTTTCTTCTTTTTCTCCCTTTTCTTCTTTCTATGCAACAGTTTCAGGTCAATGCGGTTCAGACGTCAAGAAGTTAAACAACTTTTTTCTTTTCTTTTTTTTAAGAACAAAAGTTGTCATATAACACCAAGTTATTTAGAGCGTACAGGTGATCTCCACGCTTTTATCTGTTACATGTTGGTTTTTGTTCCCCATCTTTAAATATGAATGTTTTCAGCCCGTTCTTTCTTTTCTGGTTAGTATCACCTCATCATTGCGCTGTTTCTAAATGGATGGTGTCATTAAAGGGAGCCTGACGCTCATTACAGGAGCTGTGATCAAAAAACTCCATTTAAAAAAGATGTAGCAGTAAATAGACCATTAAAAGTCCTGTTTGTGTAGATCACTTACCCTTTGCACTGTTTGATGTCAACTCAGATTTTGAGCATGACCCAGCTCCAGCTTTAACATGTACTAATGAGAGAATGTAACACTAATTCATGGCACTTTCTCACGATTTTTAACACTTAACGTTTAATGTAGAATATAATTTTTTTTTTTTTTTAAGTGAAATTAAATATTTAAGATTTATTCTAAATGAAAGAAAACACTGAGAGCGTCAGGAAGTCATCACTCCCACCTAACTTTGTGTGCTTGTTCTGATTTTGTAGAAGAATTTAAATAAAGTTTGTCTTTTTTTTTTGTAGAGGGGTTCAGTACAGCCATGATATTTTTACATTATCATGAGCCATCTTTCTGCTCATATCCCTTCTATCCTAGCAAATGCGTGTGACATCCAAAACTTCCTCAATTTGAAATGGCGAATTCCCTGTTGGGGTTAATAAAGTTTGGTGCTACATATGGTGGATTACTTCTACTTTTGTCTTTTTGTCTACTTAAAAACAAATGAGTCAGATGTGCTCTCGGCATGATGAGTGCAGGTGTTTGTGCAGTAGTACAGTGGGGGTAAAGATGAGCCATATTTAAGTTCACTTTTAGCAAAGAAAACATTTAATATTCCGAGTTTTTATACACACATGGCTGCTGACTAAATTCCCTTTTTAAAAAAGGAAAAAGCTAAGTTAAATTTAAGGTCCAATGTGAAATATGTGTGTATTTGATTCTGGCCTCTCTAATTACTGGTGGCTCGTTTTAAATCATAGAACTAAAAACAATGGATATATTCTACAGATTTACTCTTTAATTTTTATGATTTAGCATTACCTTTCCCTAATTTTTAACAAATTTCATCATTTTCACAGAATGCTGGATAATTGTAGTTAAATGTTTATATCTGAATCACTGGTTAGCCTGATGTGGCCAAGTCTGCTCATCTCCTGCTGTCAAACTTAAGGGGTGGAGTGAGGAACAAAATGCAGAAGGGGGAACAAAGTGGATGTAATTAAGAGGAGATGATAGCAGCGGTGAATGAGGAAAGAAGCAGAGAATGCAATGAGTTAAAAGCTCTCTATGTAACATCTTACTTAGCCTTTCCAAGGCAGAAACACCTTCCCGTCTGCTGTGCTCTGGGAGTTGGACACTCACACATCCTGAGCTGCTATGTCAAGGCCCTTGGGGACGGTTGCTATGGGTCGCTCCCCAGCTGTGACAATAAACAGGCTCTGCTGTCCCCTTAGGAAACACATAACATTTGTCAAAGTGGGAGAGCAACTGAAACTGCTGCAGGTCTACTTTCCATCATGAACACTGGCAGGTAATGGTAGACTTGAGCCAGGGACTTCGAAACAGCTTGCTCTGACAGCAATCTGGGAAGATTGTACCGAGCAGGCGTTTCAAGAGGAAGCTGGCCAAGTACCAGGGGCTTCTGGAAGATCGCAGGAGACAGAACAACTAGAAAACCCACAGATCAAAACACCTGGTGCAGCAGGTGTAACTTAAATGAGACATTTCATCCTGTCTGTGTAAATGTGGTCAGACGTTTATATCATGGGTGTTTAACAACTGCAGATTTTTGCATCATCAGTTCAACCAACTGTACTTAATTTGATGTTATTCCTGCCATGAACTGGAAACTGCTGGAACTCCTGCATCTCTGTCCACAGAGAAGCGAGTTTGATATCACCATTGACGGAGAGGATGTTGATTAAGACAAAAACACAAAGTCAAATGCTTTCTGGAGAAAGGTTTTATGATCAGGTGAGACAAAGAGAGAGCTTTTTGGCCACTGTGCCAAGTGATATCTTTGGAGGTGTAAGTGAGGCTTTCAAATCTAAGAACACTGTGAACTGTTAGGCAGGTGGTGGTAGCATCATGCCAGTGGTACTGGTATATTACACAAAAGGTATAGAATAATGGAGGAGGATTACCTTGTAATTCTTCAGTTTCACTTTAAATCAACAGCTAGAAATAAAATCTTGTTTTACATCATGTATGTTTTATAACATGTATGCTGCACAATCGTTACAGAAATCTGTAAAATCCCCAAAATAACACGACATTCACGCTCATGACAAGTGGATGTAAACTTCAGCCCCATAGCTGTCAGTCAGTTTTGGTGCAAAAGATTTCCCTGCAACATTCAGAGGTCTTTTTTTGTTCTAAACTAAGGCTTGACCCATGTTTTTATATGCATACTCAGATATTTTACAATAGGGGGAATTTTGCATTTGGCGATAACCTCTGGTTCAGATCTGTTCATGCAAAACAAAAGCTGCTTATGTGAAGTTTGTTTCCTCGTCCTGTCCGGACATGCCACAGATTTGATCTTTATCCACCTTCATCAGTATAATGGCTACTTTCCTTTAACCCTTGTCCAGCTGCACAGCCACACAGCTGACAATAGCATGTTTTTGTGCGTGTTTGAATAAAGCTCAGTGCAAACACTCATCCATGTCGGGTATTTGACTTCATCTCTCAGTCTGCTTAACCTGCTATAATTATCATGGCCAGAATAATGCAGCATTGTGAAAAGTTTACAGGAAATTTTGCAGTGTGTCGGGTAAATTAGAGTCTAAATATAATGAAAGACTGAAGAGAACAAGACAAAATTCAGATTTGCAAACTGTTTCTTTTGAAAACTGGGAAAATCTAACTGCATTTGATCATGAGAAGATTTTACATCTAACTAATTCAAAGGGATTTATCAGAAGCCATCGGAGAGAACAAGAACCTGCCGATTGCAGATGAAGGGAAATAATCCTGACTATTTAAATGACAGATAACAAACAAATGTCATTATGATTGGACACTTCCTGGTCCTGTTTCTTTCCTTTACATGGAACTAAAGAAAGAAAATCAGCAGCATGCACATCATTTACAAAGTTTGCTCTCAGTCCACAAACTGCTCCCCTTTTTTCCTCTGGTGTGCCTGTAGTTTCTGCTTTTTATTCATATTTACACAGGAATGATCATGAATGCTTTCAAACCTATATAAGATGATATAAAGATAAGTTAGAGCATTGTTTTTGAAGTCAAAGTAAAGCTGACTGTTTGTTATCTAATACACTGAGTTTATTTGATCTTTTTTCCTCTCGTCTGTTTTTTTAAAATCCAGTTTTGGGATTTATCAGCCGTTAAGGTGTCTGCCTCCTCTTGAATAACAGGAATGCCTGTTTTTTCTGCAGGCATGAAAAACAGCCTGCAGAAATGGTTCATGAAACCACAACTCCATTATGCAGCTGACCCATGACACAAGGATTTAGTAAACATTAATCGACCTTCTGTGCCTTACCTTATTTCCTGCCGTGTGTATACCAAACAAACTTGAAACAGCTGTTTCACATACAGACACTACTAGTTGTGCCTGTTTTGTTTTTTTCCCATATAAACCACACTGATAAGCCACATATGTACGCTCACCACTCACTTTCTAGCACTTGCTTGGACACTGTTTTGCCAGGGCCACCTTAATTATTCGTGGCATAGATTCAACAACGTGCTTTTTGGTCCATGTTGGCACAACAGTGTCACAGTTGCTGCAGACTTGTCAGCTCGTCCATGATGGGAATCTCCTGTTCCACCACATTCCAAAGTTTCTCTTTTAGATTGAGATCTGGTGACTGTGGATGAAATTTGAGTACAGTGAACTCATTGTCATGTTGAATGAACCAGTTTGAGATGAGTTGAGCTTGAGTTTTCCCACCGGATGCAGCCATCAGAAGATGTGTACACTGTGGTCATAAAGGGATGGTCATGTTCAGCAGCAATACTCGGGTAGGGTGTGGCGTGTGAATGATGCTCAGCTGACACACAGTGTGCCAAGAAAATAGCATTACACCAGGCAGGATGGATCCATGCTTTCATGTTGTTCACATCCAACTCTGACCCTACTGTCTGAATCCGTCCATCCATCCAGCAGAAATCAAGACCCATCAGCTCCGGTAACATTTTTCTAATTTCCTAGAGTCCAATTTTGGTGAGGCCATGTGAAGGGTCACCTCAGCTTATATTTCTTAGCTGACAAGAGCACTGTAGCGTGGTCTTCTGCTGCTGTAGCTCATCTGCTTCAAGGTTGACGTGTTTTGTGCATCAGAGATTCTTCTGCATAGTTGAGTCGAGTTACTCCTCTGACCTCTGGCATCAACAAGAGATTTTCACTCAGAGAACCGCCTCTCACTGGGTATTTTCTCTTATACAGACTATAAAACCATGGAGACTGTAGAGCCAACACGTCCCAGCAGATCAGCTGTTTCTAAAATACTTAAATAAAAATAAAAATACTTGCATCCACCTGGGACCAACACCCAAGTCACATGTTCAAAGTCACTTAAAGAAATAAGAATAAGAAAGAAATATGATGGATTTTGTTTTATTTGTTGTCATTTTTTAAATACTTAATGGCAGTTCAGCATTTTGTGCATGACATAAAACATCACACCATCTTTGGGCCTCTTCTCACTGAAAAATCATGAGGAAAGAAAAAGAAATTAAAAAAAGGTGGTTTCAGACAGCAGCTGTAATATTGAGACAGTAATATTTCATTTACACCAGCAATGGTGACAGTTATGCTCAATAGTCTGTGTGTGTTAATTCACCATCAGTAAACACTGTAAGTGCTGGAAAATGTCAGCGAGTGGCTAGTTTACACCGCAACATCCATCCATCAACAAAAACAATATGAGTAACAACGAAGGCTGTACGAACGCAACTGCTCCCCGACGTCCACAACGAGAACGAACAAATTCATATTTTCATTATGTCAACAGAGCAACACACCCCAGTTTATCCCAGAGGTTTTTCCTAAGTTCCTGCTCAAACAGCAGAACTGTGAACTGCTCATGAAAGTGAAAAAAAGAAGCAAAATACAATCAAAACAATTGGGTTTAGGCCTAATAACGTCCAGCATGTGGAGACACGCCTGGGTGTGGCAACAAAGAAAAGACAACCACAGAGTTCATTCCTCATCAAAAGTCTCCCACAGAAAACTGGAATGACTCCAAACAAAGAAAAGCACACATAGAGTTTAAAATACAGAAGTTAGTAAGAGTATTGTTTTTATACTTTTGATTTGTCTGCTGCTCTTCTAAAATCTGCCAACTCCTTAAGTTGGGAACCAGCTGGTGGGAGTGAAAAACAAGAAGGACAGAGGGGATAAAGTGGAGAGGAAAGAAAGGAGACAAGGGAAAGTCAGCCTCGGGGTTTGAGAATTTAGCCGATTATATACTCGTAGTGAGCCGTTCACTACAAGGAGACAGAAAATATCAACGGATTCTCCTACAGCACGGAAAATGGAAAGTTCATAGCAGTGAAATAAGGCCACATGGGACATATATATGAATAAATAAAGAAATGGGGGAACTATATCATATCTGATAATTCATTAAAAAAAGAAGAAAAGATGAGAGGCACTGTGCGTTTTTTGCTGTTAAGAGAAGGATTACACTGATCAATATTAAAGGGGACCTATTGTGCTCTTATAGGGTTTTACAGTAGCGGGTTATTATTTTAATGATGGCCAGTCTGTGTGTGCAAGATTACAAACCCAGAGAGAGCAGAAAGCTGACACAAGCTTGAAAACAGAAACTCCGCCCACTTTCTCTTTACAAGGAGCTGCCAATGAGAAGATAGCTAGGCTAAAGGGGGAGGAGCTACTTGAGCAAGACAGAGATGGCTTATTTCAACCTGATATCACGGTCCACCATTTCTCGCTTTGCCTCTTCAAAAAATGAAATGTACACGCATGCAGAAGTTGCAGTAACAGCAGAGGGAGATATTTTATTTCAACCAACATGAAAATAATCATGGGAAAGTTTTTAAACAGACATTATAAACACATTTACATGTATATACATATTAGCCCCCGAGCTAAATCGATTCTAAAGATTAAGGATCCTGGTATGTACTTCATACGTTTCTTGCTCACTACCGACTTTGTGGATTTAAATACATTATCTCCCCCTGCTGGTAATGCAACTTCTGCAGGTGTGTCCATTTCACATTTTGGAGAGGCAAAGCGAGAAATGATCAAGGTGGTCCAGCGTCCCTATTACATGTTTTGCTTTGAAACTGGGTTGCTTACTTTGAACTGCGAATCATGCAAAGCTATTTTAGTAAAGGAGCAGAATAGGTTCACTTTAAAGTTTTAATCAGAGCTCAACCATTAAGACTCATCCACATCCAAAGTGATGGGTATGATGCGGGATTTACACTCGACATGTAATGCAGTTTAACGGATTAAAATACAAGGTGTGAGTAGAAGGTCTGTCCATAAAATATATTTAAAAAAACCACACCTGACATTTGGCCCATCTGCCCTTCAAAGTTTGAATTTTGGCTTTTCTTGGATCTCTCCCTGGAAGTCCCCTTACTAGCTTTGGGAGACCTCGAAACGTTTGTGTCAAAATGAGTTGTTCAGGAGAGCTCGGTGTTCAGGTACAGCCAATTTACAGCTGAAAACTGAACGCATCAGGTCAGGAGCGAGTTGGACCTTTGAAGGCAGAGATATTCACTGTGAACTGCGAATAGTTCACACGGCCGCTGTAGACTTGTGGTGGTGTTTGCAATGGGCCTAAATTTCATTTATTTTCTCTAAATTTTGCTATTTTTAGTATAGCACATTTAGTACATTTCACAATTTCTTCTGGAAATTTTTCCATTTTTGGGACATTAGGGGCTGAAATAATGCATAAAATTTAATTTTAATCCTAATAATCACCTTTCTGTGAGTATTTGGGATGTCAAAGTAACACTTTATGATATCCATAGCCTCCTAGGTGAGGCGCGCCAGGCATGTCCTATCGGGACGAGGCTGTGGGATGGACCCAGAACACGCCTCAACTCCAGTTAGAGGAAGTGGCTGGAGAGAGGGAGGTCTGGGTTTCTCTGCCGGCCCTGGATAAGAAGAAGAACGACAGATGGCACTACAACCAGCTGCTTTGAATACGGCGAGTATGGTTTTTTTTGTCTAGCAGCAGGTGTAAATAATTATTTTAGGGATTTAGCATGTGCATCCCAAACCAGCTTCTGTACAAATGGATAAACACTTTCCAGGTGGACTGGGACCATCTTTTTGCTGTAGATCTGTATCAGATGTGGTAAAAATGAGAGGAAATCATAACGAGAAGAAACAGTTGCAGAAAGTTCTGGATAAATCTGAAAGCGAGTGGCATCATTCACCAGTCACGCCAGCACAAGCTTTGCTCAGCATCCGCCCTTGTCGTCACACCCGGCGCTCTGTGACTTCATCATCTTCCTCAAAATTAAGTTCTAGGGTCACCGAGGGACAGAACGGGGCTTCCAGGGAATGATCTGGAAAAAGCAGCCCCTTTAACTGAGGGGCAGCAGTGCACAAACACACAACAGTATCTGCTCAAAATGCTGTTATCGATCATGTGACGTGTTGCCAGAAAGGCAACCTTCTGCGTCGGGTTCACTATTCTCCACAGAAAGGGTTGAAGCAAAAAAAAGGTGACACTAATAAGACAACTCAGATGGGCGTCACCTTTCACCAGTCTGTATCTGAAATAAAAAGCACATCTGACGTCCCGGGCACTGAAAGCTGTGTGAGAGATTCCCTTTGTCCTGCCTAATAACATCAGATGTTTGTAAACTCGTTGTGCGTTACTGTGACCGCTGCTGAGGTAACAAACCCGAAGCGTCCGTTCATCGCGTCTCTGTTCGCTCCGTTTCCCTGTCAGCCTCCGTCCGATGTGACCGATGAGCACAGTTTTAATTCAGGGAACAGGTCCCAGAGGGGACTCTGAGCGGGACGAGCGCCGCTTGGCATCACTGTAAGCCGCCACATTCGGGAGGCGCAGATGAGGACGCGAGAACCACTGCTTCCTCTTCCTGCTGAACCTCTCTGACAGCCAAGATGCGAGTGAGCATGCTCTGTAGAGTGGCGGCATCCAATGGTTGAGAAGTGTACCAGTGGGGACTGTTGAGGTTAAAATGGAAATGTTCAAAAACATTATTTTCACTTTACAGTGTCAACATAAAGTCTTTTCTGTTTTCTGATCTTTGTGAAATTTTCTGTCCATAAAATTTCACATTTTTTCACCTCAAAGAAATTATGCGAAATGACAAGGAAATTCTGTCTCGTTAGCTTGTGTTGATCACACAGCATTGAAATGCTTGCTGAAGTGTTACTTTTGTAGAAAATACAGAAACAAAAATAACAAGACACCCATAACCAATTCAAGAAGCAACGCCTACACGTATGGTTACACAGCTAAGCTTGGGGTAATAACGACGCTCTGACCTGTGTGTGTGGACGTTCTGTTCGGGCTGCAGGTAAAACATGTTGGTTTTTTTCTTCACAGACTCCGGGCTGTGGTGCACAAAGAAAGTAATGCGCTCAGTTTTCATTCCTGCAGCAGTGATTGCAAGTTTGTCTGTGTGTGAGTCTCACCATCTGGAGAGGTAGAACTCATAGAGCCGGACGGGACAGTGCAGAGGGTTGGTGACGTTCTCCATCATCTCCAGGTCCCCCTCGTTCTCCGTCTGCCTTTTTCTGAGTCGTTCTGGACATAACGGGACACAAAAACCCAGCTGATCTCTACTTCTGTGCATACTTTAGTTAAAGTCATTCACATGATTTCAGTCAACGACGCCCACCTGTCTCTTCAGAGCTGGGCGCACTGGCACTGCTTCTCTGGAATTGGAGGTAGTAGACTTTGCCGGCTCGGCTGCAGGGTTTAGAGTGGCGGGTGAAGTTGGAAAAAGACAGGCGCTGGTGCTTCTCCACGGTGTTGAAGTGGAAGTATTTGGTGCAGAAGAAGAGCAGCGTGTTGAGCAACACTATGGGTGAATAGGCACCCAGCTGCTTACACTCCCACAGGTAGGACTCCTCGACACGGGAGGAAACAACGCCACCTGGAGGAAGAGAGATGTCTGGATCTTTTTGTTTGCTGGTTGGTGCTTAAAGCAAGATAAACATGTAAATATGTATCAAGATAATACCCTAGAGTGAATTAATTCTTATTTTTGCTACAATGCTATGTCTATTAAAGAAAATAGATGAGGAATAACTGAATAAAATCTATTTTATTCATCGTACCACTAGGTAGTAGTTTTGGTTTCCAGAGTTGAAGCATCCCAGAGATCTCGGAGGCAAACTGATTGTACAGCTGGTCATTGAAGATGTTCTCTATGCGACCCATCATAAACAGATGCTGTCCAAACAGAGAGGGTGGGGGACGGAGAGGGTTGTTTTAGGAGAAAAATAAAGAAACATGATGGAAACCAGTTGTGCAGTTTTTCGTGGGCACCTGTTGTATCCCCAGACAGAGGTAGAAGATGCTGTCCGGGCTGTAGGGCTCTCCGTTGGGCCGTCGCACTTCTTTGATGAAGCAAGACAGACCGAAGCTCAGCTCAGCAGAGTTGCAGTCAAGGACGTCTTCTTTCACTTCAACTGGATCGGCTGTCACGGGGAGAATGAAGGTAAAGCGCAGGCAGTGCAGATTAAACAGAAAATTAATCAAGAACGAGGAAAAAAACTCACATTTTTGTGGCTGCTTGTTGCGTTGCTGGACCCAGCTTCTCCAGGCTTTAACCCCATACAGGTGGTTCAGTTTGGAGGTGGCAGAAAGTGCCATGGTTGCGCCACGCTCCAGAGAACCAGTCCTCCTCCGACCCTGGATAGTTGATGGGAAAAAAAGCTTTTTATGGCCAAATTAGGTGCATTTTAATCATCATAACAACATAACATGGAAGTACAGGGAAACATTCTTTGTTTTGAGTCCTGGTTTTTGGATCAGTAGGAGTTTTCAGCTACGTAATCAGACAGGGTATGGGGAAATAAACCCCGCCCCCATCCTGATGGGTTCTCTGCATGTGTCTCCACATTTAAAACAATTCCCTAAGCACCCTTGACTGGCAGGAGTGGAAATAGAAGCGTGGAAGATTTGTTATGCTCTTACAGAGCAAAACATACATGATTAAACATAGCTTAGGTGATTTTTTGTTGTCTTTTAAAATATACAAGTAATAAAATAAGCTGGCAAATTCCAAAGTCCATCATAGGGGGAAAAAAGAGACCCATGATCAATAATGTCGTACCCGTTTCCGGCCGGACGAGCCCTCTCTGGGTCTCTTCACTCCTCGCTGTGGAGCACATGACTTCTGATCCAGAGACTCTGCAAAAACAAACATTTCCAATTATCCTGCTTCTGTTGTTAGTGGATGATTAATTCTATTCTTTTATTAATATCTATTAATCATCCACAATTTCTAGTGGCTTAATGTTCACCTAACAAGCACAGGATTCCTGGTTTGAGTCTGGAAGGAGAAGCAGCTTAAAAAACATAAGAAAAAACCCTCCAAAATCAAACTTATGGAGCTATCATACTGAGAATTTCTGTTTTTATTTTTTTGCTGTGCTTTTTATATTTTATCTTGTCTGTCTGGATTTCTTCTTGAACTTAGCATATACCGCTAAAGCAAATCTGAATCAAGTATATGTTATGCTTTCTTCAGCTGACTATCAGTGATGTCACATCTCACTAGAAGGGAAGTCATTTTCCAAGTCCATCATCGGGGAGGTTGGTGGTTGATCGTCGGCACAGCTGGCAGGAGGGTCGGTTGTTATTTGGCTCGTCTCTGGCTCTGGATCAGCTGCCTCTGGATTCTTCTCTGAAGTCTGAGTAAGTGGTAGGTCAGCTCGGTCTTCTTCTTCCCTCAGAGTTTCCCCGTGATGAGGGATTGTGGGAGCGACCACTTCAGACTTCATGTCTCCACTCTCAGAGGTGTTCTGGTCTAGAGCGGTCACATACAAACCCAGAGGATCATGAAAACACTGCTGGAAGTGTTACATCTATTAAACCCAGGATCAGAACGCTCACCTGCACCGGACTCATCTCTCTGCTTTTCTTCCTCCACCAAAGAAGCCTCTGACTGGACAGCTGCATCTTTCGTGTCCTTGTTCAGTGGTGGAACCATCATGGGTACTGGAACCTTAAAGAAAAAAATGGAAAGAAGTGTTTGATTTACTGAAACAATTATTTAAACCTTATAGATTGTGAATATAAAGTAAGAGGACCTACAGGCATGGGCATAGGCAGTGGAACAGGTGTGTGCTGGGAATACATGTTCATAGGCACTGGAATGAAGACCGGCACTGGGACTGGAACCATTAACACCTTCACGTTCTCTTCTCCTGCTGCCAGAGGAGGATGAAAGGGAGATAAAGAAAGAGTTAATCCTGTTTTTATGTGAAGCAAATGATTAGAAGAAGAGGAAAATTAAAGGTGAGGCACAGGAGTGGGTCACTGTGACATCACGGGCCAATTAAACAAACTTTACAAGAGACCAAAAAGTGACAGTTTGGGGTTAGCCAAGAGGAATAAAACTTAATACTACTTCCCAGCTCCACGTTTTTATTCCTGCACTCTACCCAAGTAGTTTTCCTATGATTCAGGGTTTGTAATGATCATTTTTAATCTTAGTCGGGGCCTCATCTGAGATTACTGAGCTTACAGTCAGCTGTTATTAATTCACTCCAGAAAGGGATCAGAAGTAGGTGTATGTGTATAAAAAGGTGGCATTTATTAATAAAACATGTGAATGAAATAAAAGGAAATCCTACTGGTGCCAACATTACTAGCTGCTCTGGACCTAACCAAACTGTCTTTGCTACCAGCTGATCATTAGGATTATAGGTGACCCACAGAATCCAACAGCGAAAACCACCCAACTGATGGAGTCGGCTACAAAAATAACACAGAGAAAATCTGGGATGTGGGCACAGGGAAAAGCGGAAAGAGAGATTCCTTTCACAGTCTTATGATAAAAGTTAAAATGCTACCAATGTGAGACCAAAAGATCTGCTGTTTGCTGAGTCTTCTGATTTACTGGAACAGCAGTTCCAGCAGTTTTATTTTTCTGATAAATGCAATGACAAACATGTGGCCAGCAGATGTCGCCACTGAGATGTGGCTAACTTTTCTCATGGAGCGTCAGCTCACTCCATCAGAAAAATTTGATTTCTCATCACTGCTCCTGCATTTATGAACCATCAGGGATGGCAAATAATGCCAGCTGTCTCATGTCAGGACTCAGCTGACATGCATTTATCATCAGACTGAAGGAAATCCCAGATAGCAATAAACCTTCACATGATCACAATAAATGTAAGACTTTAAAACCTTTCTTAATATCACTTCAATGATTACAATTGATTTGGAAATAAACATCAAATGTTGATGTCAGTTCAAAATGATCATTCTTTTGGTTTCATTTCAGAAAAATGTCCAAATGTTTTTATTTTTATTAAGAAAATAAGACCATCATGAAGTCCCACCGCTTATTTAAAAAAAACCTCTGGCGTGCATGGTTTGCTTCATTGACATTTATCATTATTTTGGCATCCTCACATATATACAGACTGTACTTTTTAGATGTTTAAGATGCATATTTTATCAAGACACTGTTACTGTTGATTGTTTTACACCTAAAAAACAGCTGAGAGGACCCAAATGTGCCAAAAGGACGAAAACAAGAGACCTGTAAGTCACCTGCAGCCACCTCATTAGGTGGAGAGAGTCTGGGTATTTCACCTGAGTCAAATATCAGATGCTTTGTGGCATTTGGGCCACAAAACACCTCCTGTAACACATGTCGATCCCAGCAGAAGACTTTGGGCTCTTAAAACTATTAACTGCATTAACTGAGCCACAATGTTAAGAGTCTGAGCTCCATCCTGATCATTTTGTCAGCATTTGTTGGCAAGTGGCCGAGGTGAGGTTCAAATATGTCTGTTATCTTAAATTTGTACATGTCAATAAAAAAAAGTAATAAACCATCACAACTGTTTTTTTTCGCAAATTTATTTGCAGTCCTTGCTTTCAACCAAAACTTTCAAAAAACAGAGAAAATGAGGAAATGAAACATGCAGATGCACATACAGCAAAATGGAATAAATATTAAAAATAAAACAGTGTACAATGGGTCATTAAATAAAGTTCAGTAATGTTACACACAGCTGGAATCAGTTCGACTTCAACTCAAGTCAGAATTGAAACCAAACTTGGTTCGCGAGACTGCATCAGTAGTGAGGTAATTTTCATGAATCACACATTCACATCAAACAAAGTGTAACAGGATATAAAGTTAGACTGACATCAAATAAACGAATGAATGAGGTTTGCCAGACTCGAGACCGGTCAGACATTGAAGTGAGCGCAAGTTTTAACCTCAAAGATGAACGCCTACCTGAGGTTTCAGTTGGGGATTTACCAACCTTCAACTGCTCACATACTCCAGCTGGATTTTAATAGATTTCCTCACCTGTAAAAGGGGGATCTGTTGTTTTTATAATTCAAGTATTTAATGCAAATGCTTTAAAGCAGATGGTTGTAGATTTTTACTCCGGGACTCTACCAGAGTAGCTTTGCATGATTCACAGCTGAAAATAATCCCCATTTATCTTTTACTAGGCCTGGCTGCAGCCCCTCGCTCTAGCATCCCTCAGAAAGTAGCCGCTTTAGCCCCTCCCCTGTGATCTTAACAACAGGTGGGTGGGGTCTGTGCCTAAACGGACCATATCAGAAATAACCACTCTCAATGACATCATACAGAGCTGAGAGTTATACAAAAAAAAAAAAAAAAGCCTGAAACTTAATGTTTCTTAAGAGCAGTCTGAAGCCGGATGTTTTACTTGCAAATAAACTGAAGTCACGGGCTGTTTTAATTGTGAGCATCCACAGTTGTTACAGTATATATGGAAAAGGGTAATAGGTCCTCTTTAATGCAGTCACCATCCTACACAATAAAACCACATGCCTCCAAATGGGGTATCATCTTCATGAGAAGCTTATTTAAAAAAATGACCTTTCAGCTTATAAAGAAGAAAAAACTCTCACATCACAGGAAATGGAGGAATAGTAGTATGGATGAGGGGCCATCATGAATAATAATAATAAAAAAATGAAATCCAAATTTAATAACAGGTTTTAATTATTTGACACAATTCTTCTTCTTCTTTTAAACGAGTAAGGTCAGTGACTTGTCTTTTGTGGATCTCTTGCAAATACCCACCATACAAACTAAATACTCATAGCGGAGAGAAAATACTCAGCCATGTGATTAGGTCATATATATTGCTGTCTTTACTTCATATAAAAATACACAGAAAGCCCCTTTAAGTGCATCGTTTCTTTGTAGTGCCAGATTACAAGTATGAATTCACAAAAGTAGTGAAATGAGGTTTTTTTGCCTTTGTTCTTAAGGCTCTGGAGGTAATCATAAACAACAAAACAATATATGTATGAAGTAGTGTGGAAACATCAGTTAAACCCTGTAGTTTTCAATCTGTGTCCGAGCTCAGCGGAAGAAGAGGAGAGCGTCTCACGTTGGCAGATCAGGAGGCTGTGGAGAGAAAAACTCGGGTGACACACTCGACCCTCTCAAGAAGTCAGCTGGAAAATGCAAATTCATTTCAACAAATCACTCAAGCACAACATTAACAGGTTTAAAAAACAAACAAACAAACAAACAAAAAGGGCTGTAGTTGTTGTAAGACTCACAAACATTCACACATGCTGAATTCACAAGCTTTATTCTTTACATGTTATAAAGCAGACGGGAATTTGTGTATGCTCGGAAGACTCACCTTCAGTTTCCAGTTCGGGAATCACTTTGTAGATCAGTCGGGTGTGATAGAGCTCGAAACAGGGCACGGGGCAGAGGCTGGGCTCTCCTGAACACGTCTTACAGTAATACGACGTCTGCCTGCCCGACGGCTCGCTCCTGCTCTCACAATCTGTCTTTTCAAGCTGCTCCTCCTCCTCGTCTTCTTCTTTTTTCTCCGTCTCCTCATCCTCTGCCCTCTTCTGCTTCTTCTCCGCTCCCTCTTCTTCCTCCACCCTCTTCCTCTTGTGCTGTCTGCAAACCTTGCAGTCTGAGTAAGTGTCTCTCTTGCCCAGGAAATGGCGCCCGGTTAGACGCGCTGGCAAACCATCACACGGTTGCGTTTCTTCCTGACATTTTGGGCACGGTTGCGGTGGCGTGGAAGCTTGAGCTGACGGTTGGTCAGACTGCGAGGAGCTATCTAGCAGAGCTGGTGCAATTGTTAAAAACAGCTAATTGTGAGCAAAGATTGAAGAACAAAAAAATATCAAAAAAGAAACACCAGCTGTGGACTGCGGGAACGCTGCTGCTGAGCATAGGATTCATTTTTATTTTAGGTGCATGGTGTTTAGATGGAGCAGTGACTGATACACATAAAATGTCAACTCTTAGTGAATGATGGCACAAATGGTAGCAAGTCTATCAGAATATTAGCCCACTGAGCTAAACTTTATATAAATCTAAATAAATTAAAAACAAAGAGGAAACGGTAATCGTTTTAGTCTGTCTGATGATGCTTCAGGGAAAGTGTTTGTTGAGACTTGTCTCAACGTCTACAACCCTTTCAAAAGTTCAGTGTTTTTATTATAATGTCTGTGCCGCCTCTCATACACTGAAGGACTGAAACTGAAACCAATAAAAACTAAACCCAAACTAAATATTTACAACAATAAAATCTATAAGAAAATCAGCAAACCTACAGTGGCCCTGAGAGGTCAAAAAGGAACTTAAGAAAACACCAGCAAACAGAAAAATGTTGCAAAACAACACAAAACACAGAAAAAAATTCACATTGGGTTTTTCTATTTCCATTGTGTTTTATGTGATTTTGCACCATTTGCTGGTGTTTTCTTAATTTGCAGTGTATTTGACGCCTCAAAGCCACTGTACGGATCCACTATGGAAAACTTGCTGAAATTAAATAAAACTGAAAGCACAAAGTCAAAAACATAAGAGTAAAAATTAATTAGAAAAAAACCCTGGTGCACTCACAGTAACAGCATTAAAAGAACATGATTATTTTTAATATTGTGAATAACTTTTATATTATTTATCATGATTCCCTTTTTTAAGTTTCACTAGGAAAACAATTTTATTGAGTCATACTAGTTTCTCTTTTTTGTTGACATTTCATCTTACAAAGTTGAGAAAATTAAGCTGAGACCCTGATGTTGACTTATATAAAATATTAGTTTTATGTGAGGCAGACGTTTAATACATAAAATATTGATTCTCTGTCTGTTGTTGGCTGACAGGAGGAATAATGCTGATAAATTTAACAGTTTAACAGTTTTCCAGTAAGAAGTAAGGACACTGGGATTCATAAATATTTAAATATATGGAAAAACATCTTTTAAATTATCTAATCATTGCTGTTGAGACAAACATGCAAAGCTGTGACTTGTAAAACACCCCCAATAAACAAAGACAATGTAGTAGGTTTGTGTAAAAATCAACATATGTCCATTTAAAAACTTTCAGAAATTATAATTTTTTTTAAAGGTGCATTGCCAGTACATGTCTGTTAGTGCACTGTGTATTCACCAGGTGTTTGTTGCTGTGCTGTACTGAGTTTTACTGTCAGGAAGTTACTGAAAGTGGTGCAGCTCAGCTCCCAAATCTCACTAATCAACAGGCAAAACATGTTGAGGTGATTCCTGCAATTACCTCCTGATTCAGCGGAAGGCAGCTGGCACATGCTCTCTTGGTCCATGGTGAAGGGCCTGCAGAGAACCGACTTGTTCTTCATCTGACGCCGACGGGATGAAGGCACACGCATGGCATCGGTCTGGGTACTGGCCTGCATATTAAGTATCAAACAGTAACAATAAACGAGGCGGATCTGACTCACAATCTTAAATTTGTTACAGTGGACAGTTTCTCCAACAGGAATCATTTGAGTGTCAAAAAGGGTGCCATTTTTTTAGCAGTCTGTGCTGTTTGACATCAGAGATGTAAATCTTGAGGCCACCTTAATGTGAAACTGCTCTCTTTCTGAACTACAGCTCTGTTAAGAATAACAATGGATACTGGGGCACCAGTTTAGCTCACAGGTTGAGCAGATGACCCTCTGCGTGTCTTCCCCCCTCTTCACTCACTGCATCATTAAGAATAGGATGGATACTGGAGTCACTCGGACTGCATACTGACACTTAGTTGTACAGTGTGAATACATATTGTTTGATCTCTGTGGACTCTCTTTACACAGCATGCTTGAAACATGATTACAAATTTTGGGTGAAGTATCTAAGATGCACCATTTGGAGAAAATCTTCAGGTAGTTTCAACAAAGCAGTTTTTTAAAATTTATTCTCTTTTAGATCTTTGAGGTCAATGAAAAATGCAAGTGACAGGTGATGTCGCCGTGGCTACGGCAATTTTTCATACAGAGTCTGCTGAGGTTAATTGCGATCTTTGCAACGTGCTCGGGAAGTTGACACTTGAGTACAGAATGCCACAGAGTAAAGAAAATAAATGAAAATGGACCCAGTAATATACACAATTGATCCTCTCTAATAATGTCAGGCAAAATCATCTAACCTGCGAGAACAAATACACATAGAAACAGTACATACGTGGTCGAGATTCTTGCCGTCTACGTTGGAGGTCGGTAGAGCTCCTAAAACAAGCAGACAAAACACAAAACCCCAATAATATGGTTATAATTAATAATATGATAGTATGAGATCTGACATCACAAACACAAACCTAAATGACTTTAAATATTATCAGTTGCTTTAGCGGTAGCCATCTTTTTTAAATATCTGTACTGTGCTCATTACAGAGAAAACATTTACATAAGAGAGCTTCTCACTTATTGCAAATACTCACTCTAGAAAGGATAAAATGTTTAAAAACCAAATCTAAAGACACTAAATACACAAAAAACATTAGAATATTTATGGATGTGTGCATGTACTAACCAGTCAGAGTGGTATCTGCTGACACGCTGGGCTGTGTGGCGGAGCCGTTGGCCAATGAAACGACGTCAGCTATGACTGGATTCATCTTTGAGGAGTGGTGGGGTTGGGTTGGAGCTGGAGCTGCAAGTAGAGAGTGAATGCAATCCCTTCACCCAGATGCTTCAGTGTTTACCACGCAGACCTTACTTGGTTTGTTTTGATTTAAACACCATTTGAGAAGCAGCTCTGTAGCTTTCTAAGTTTTTGCAGATTTGAAATAATTACTGCGCGTGTTCATGTGCAGCTTTACAGTTTTGAACATTGTTTACCATATGGGGTCTGTGGCGCCGTCCCGTTACTGCTGCTGTGTTGGCTCGTCTCAAAGTGAAGGTGGCAGTACTGCTGTAGGCAGGGCAGGTTGCAGAAGTTACGCACCGAACCCAAACACTGCAGCTTCTCCGTCATGTAGCCCTGCTTCCTGCAACTGTCGCACCGACCCATCTGCACCAAGACATAGGAAGACACGACCACATTCAACACGCTGCAAGAGGCATCGTGTGATTCGGTGTATAGTGCAGTGGGGCAGCCGTATTCTCACCCCGTAGTAGAGTACAGTGTACTGGGACATGCAGTGGGGTCTGCAGAACTCCTCCAGCTTGCCTCCGTAGTGACTGTGCAGCATCTTCTGTGCAATGCCAGAGCAGTAGGTGCAGGGACGCCAGACATGCTCCTTGCTACGAGAAGTCAGGTCATGCTTGAAGAGCAGCTTACAGTCTGGAAAACACAGCAAGAGGGGTATTACCTCAGCACTACTGCAGACACAATAAAGCAATCAAATCTGGAAATTAAAACAGAGAGAAAGCTAGAGAGAAAATTCAGATAGTTCCTGAGAGATAAGAATTATCTTGTACTTTCAAAATTACAAAAAAAGTCCAAGTAGAATGTGAGTTAGAGTTTGAGAGTCAAAAATAATAACCGAGATGACCTCTGATGAGGGTTTGCAAAGGATCACAGCAATAGAGCGGCACATGGCTGAATTATGTTTAGTAACCAACATGATGAAACTTGACTAGCATCAACAGTGTAGAACAGGTTGAAGGCCATCTTTGAGCATTACTCACTTTCACTGCAGAAGACCAGGTCTTGCTGGTTGTAGGCGATGGTGTCAAAGATCACCTTATCCTGCTTACACCACTCGCACACAGCAAGGATATTTTTCTGGGTTTTATACTGCTCACAGCACATCTTACTGCAGAACACAGAAATTCGACCCTGCAGGCAAAAACAACAACTAGTATATTCCTTTTTTATGGTGCGGCACTGGTCATGCAGAAGGATATGAGTGAGTTTACTTACCTGGTGGCTGAATAATAGCGGCTTGGTGTTGAACTGTTTGCTGCACTGATGACAGGTCAGTTTGGAGGTGTCACCTAGCCGGCCCTCTGCCAGTTTCAGTGGCTGACCGGCCTGCGTTTGTCCTGGCACAGAAGGGGAGGAGGAGATGGCCGGATGGGGAGGCACTAGTGGGGGCACTGAGGTATGACTGGGATGATTGCCTGGATAGGGAACTGAGGATGGGTAATCCTGAGGGACGGGAGGGACTGAGCTGGCTCCGGCAGAAGGCCCCGGTTTGGGGGCATCTCTGACGGAGGGGTCCCTGAGAGAAGAGGCTCCATTGGTCAGGTCTGGCTGGGATATGTGGCCAGATTTCTATGAGACATTAAGGGAAAAGAAAAAAAATTACAAGACGGCTTAGACCATCAATGTGTCTTTAAATTTATTAATGCCACTGTTGCTTTACCCTGAAGATAGTCACACAGGTGTAGGAGCAGAAGTTACGTATGGTGCCATCCACCATGGCAAGGTGATACTGAGGAACGGCGGTCACTTTACACAGGGAACATGGGAATGCAGTACCTGCAAAAAAATAAAACAGTCATTAAAACTTGAGATTTTTCCTCCAATGGAGCCGAGAGGCTAACTAATTAAGCTAACTAATTATTTTCTATTCTGCATGGTATCTTAATTTGTAATAAATATACTGCTGTAAACCCTGTGCTTGTGACATGACCCTGACACATGTGGACGCGTGTGTGTCATACCAGTCAGATTATGCTGAGGTGGTCGACTCTGTTCCACGCAGACCACTGAACAGTAAAGCTGAACTTTTCCCTTCTGGTCTCGTTCCATGTTGGTTGTGGACACGACCACTGTCTTGTGACAGTACGCGCACTCTGTTGTCTTTCTACAGGTCTGTGGAGGAAACGATACGAGGGTGCCGAGCATGATTTTTCTGACATAATGAATCATGAGAACAGATGCATGCATATATGCACACAGAAGCAGCAGCTGTGCTTGCGAGGCGAGTCTGTGCTGCTCCCATTTTGCTCAAAGAGACTCACTATAAAACATTTTGTTATGAAAAACACTTTTTTTTAAAACTAAGAAGTTGGATCGATCATTGTAACTCCTGTAGAAAAAACTTCACATTGCCCAGGATAGATCCCTCTTCATATGATACCACAGGGCAAACCACTGAACCACCCAAGTACGCCAAAACATCAATTCAAGTCTAGCATTCGTAAAGCATATATCTTCAAAATTCAGCAGGTTCTGATCATTTGGACACATATGAGGGGGCACAGCTGCCCCTGAGCAATAAGGTGGCAAAAAACAAAAACAGGTTTTGTTATAAATAAACAACATGCCTCTAAAAAGTTAAATGTATAGAACTGTATCTTATTCTTATCTTATTCCAGTGTTTTTTTCTAATGTTTCTATGTAACTTTGCACTGTCCACTTTCTGCTGTAACAAAAACAAATTTCCCACATGTGGGACCAATAAAGGTTATCTTATTTTATCTTATCTTAAGTGATACAAGGATATTTATACCTGTTTGTAGGTGCTAATGCAGGTGGGACCACAGAAGTTGAGCTGGGACTTCTCGATCGTGAGCGTCTGACATGAACCTGATTTGGTGTTACAGTAAAGACCGCAGCCTTCGCAGCAGTTCATAGCTAACTGACGTATCTTGCGCCAGGTTACAAAGCAAGCGTCGCTGCAGAGTCTGTGTAGGCGGCCTTGATGGGTGACCTCGTGCTCAATTGGCTGTAGAGATCATCACAATCAAAACGTGGAGAAGCAATAAATACAACCAAAATGAAGAGACGCTGACCTAAAATTGGATCTTTATGTTACACACGTGAAGTCTTTTACCTTGTTGGAGACTTTACAGACACTACAGAAGGGTCTGTCAGTCTGGCGCTCTGCCGGTTTCTCTGGCGGCTTCTCTGGCTTTCTCTCCACTTGTTTATCAGCCCATTTGTCAGGAACCTTGTCAGTCTGTTTCTTCTTGTGTCTAAAGACGGACAAACAGAACTGGCCGCAAAAGTGCATGAAGGTGCGGTCGTCTGCTGGGATCGTGATCATGTCCCTGGGCTGAACAATCTCCCTGCAAAGAGTAAAACAAGAAGTAAAAACAACACAGACTCAAAATATCACCCATGCGTGTACACTGTCATAGGGCCTGAGTAGTCCTGCCATTGTGGATTGCTAACAGGAAGTTTAAGCTGTTTTGAAGGTCACACAGTGCATGAGCTGGACAAAGCATACACAATATACAAACAAATTGCATAAAATATAACAGCATTCATATGTAACCCTCAAAAACTACTGCTTATAACGCTGCAGAAAAATGAGGATTCAAAATTCTGACATGTGGATCCCTGTGCTGGTTTAAATGGAATAAATCAAATCTTTTGATTCACAGGTAGCACAGAAAGCCCTTGTTTTGCAGGCTTGCTGTCCAGATCAGAACAAGGACTATCACTGCCACCTAAAATCATAGATCGAGTTTTAAGTTTGTCCGATAGCTGAATGACATCAAATGAAACTGGAGTAGCAGACCCACAACGACCAATGAGACTGGACGGAGCAACAACTGAAATTTTAAAATAAAAGTGAGGGGAAAACCAGCTGCTCCAAAGCAATGTGAAAATAGAGGCAAAGGGAGAAAGTTATGCTATGCACTAAAGGGTCTCACATTTCAGCGACATTTAAAAAATTTAAAAGTAGATCATGTAAAATAAAGTAGAATTTCGTTAGACTCTCAAGTGACCATCTGTATACGGTTTTCATAGCACCACAAGGCAGTGAGTTCATATCGATGCCCAGTGGAAACAAGTGTGTACCTGTTGCACTGGAAACAGCATCGGTTTTTAGTGGGCAGAGGAAGATGGCCCGTCAGACATACGGTGGAGCAGAAGAGCTGCGTCGATCCTTTTCTCTGGAAAGCCGTTTGACCTTTCAGCAGAACCTGAAAATGTAAAGTCACATCATTGTACAAATTCTCAGCAAATAACAGCATTAATAAGCTAAATACAGAGTTACGTGAAGCTTTTCAAATTGTAGTTTTCCTTTAACAATGTGCATTTTTGCATTAATACCTTAGAGCAACCGCTGCAGCGAACGCTACCAGGAACTGGGGGCTGTGGTGGGCGCAGCGGTATTGGTGTCAGAGCTGGTAGTGAAGTTGGGACTGGAACTGGAGGTCTGACGGGGAGGGAAGCCATGGCTTGTATGACAGCTCCTCTACCAGGGATAAAAATGGCAGTTGGAGTCGGGGCTGGAATCGCTGCTGGCACTGAGGTGGACAAGAGGTTAACAAAGCTATCAGGCAGATTTATTAACCCTTAGATAATTCGCAGATTTTTCCTTTCTGCCACTAATCCGTGGTTTATCATTAGGTCCAATTTCAGGCCAATTTTCAGACCAAGATCTTCTTTGGTTCACTGAAACTCTATGGTGCATTATTACCAGGACTAATAATAATAATAATAATAATAACACAATTTGAATTCTTGCTATTACAGTTAAAATCAAATAAACTACAACATAGCGTATAAGACATCACCACTAATGTTAAAACAAATGCACTCACTGGTAGGAGAGGTGAAGGTGTTGCCTCCACCTACGGAGAAGACGGAGCTGATTCTCAGCTCCTCCTGCAACAATAAAACAATAAGAAATCAGACTGCGCATTTCTGTCTGTCTTTCACACTGCTAGAAATCACATAAAAAAAATCATTTATTTAAAAAGACCCTCAGAATCAGCCATTTTTGGTACAATAACTTCAGTATATTTAATGAAGGCAGGTAAAATTTGATCTTCATGCTGTGACTATATAAGAGGATGCCATATTGCTCGTATGCTCCAAAATGCTGAAAAACATGACTTAAATTTAAAAGCACACAAATTTTGAACCCACGTCACTTCAAAGGCCTGCAACTGTGAAAATATTAACATAATGTGGAAATAAAATTTGACATGTTATTGTGCAAAAGCAATCGGCTGATTCTGAGGGGACTGGGTGGGATATTTTTAAACTTGACGACCGAAATAATGAGTCTATGCATTGTTATGAAACAATTTAGTCTGTTAGCAGCTTCAATCCAGATACAGTGAGGTAATCTTTGCCTTCTCTCTATACCAACCTCCTGGTGTTCAAGCTCCTCTTTGATCTGTCTGATGGAGCTCTGAGGCAATAACGCAGCATCGTAGCCTTCATCAATAGGCTCCTCTTTTATATTCACACTTGGAGAAATCGGGGGATTGCTGTCCTCCACCGGAGCTGCCTCTGACGTCTGAAATAATAGAAAGCGTCCATAACTACCCAAGCTGAAAAGGCAGTTAACTGACAGTGTTTTCCAACCCTCACCTCTCCCTGCTGACTGTCTTCCGTCTCCTCTGTTTGGTTCAGGACGCCTGCATCTAAACATGGAAAGGGGAAAAAAGCAAAACAAAAAACGGCATGCATTATTGTTTTCGTTATTTTTTTTTAGTAAACACTTTAAATAAGTTGGAACAAATATGATCTGCAGAGGAAATAGATGCCAATCAAGATCCTTTCCAGATGGTATTACATCCCTTTCTGCTTTTGTAATTCGATCAATCCCAACACCACTGTCTGACAAGCAGCCTCAGACCATGACGGAGCCTCCACTGTGTTTCACAGATGGCTCTAGACGCTCTGCTGTACCTGTCTGATGATTTGAGCTAAAAACTTCAAATCTGGATTCATGACAGGTTCTTGTTTAGCTTCTCTTCTTTCAGAATGGCTTATTGACCGGCAGTACTTCCACTGAGAGCTTCTGTCAGTGTATTACTCGATACCAACAGATGCTAAATTCTAAGATTTTCTGAGAAAAAAAACCCAAAAAGGAAAAAAAACCCAAATTGAACAATAATTACCAAATAAAATGCATGCTATGATTTTCATGAAACCCCTGGAACTCCACAAAAATAACAAATTCTGATTCATGTGGTATTAATATTGATATTACATTAAATCGATATGTTGTTGGTCACACACAGGAACTGACTGCCACTTATTCTAATTGTAGCATGGGGATGCACATATAAATTAATGTTTTAGCACTTTTTTACTGTCTATAAGTTACATTTAATTCAACTGAATTATGGTAAATGGTCTGTATTTGTATAGCGCTTTTTACTAGTCCCTAAGGACCCCAAAGCGCTTTACACATCCAGTCATCCACACATTCACACACTGGTGATGGCAGCTACATTGTAGCCACAGCCACCCTGGGGCGCACTGACAGAGGCGAGGCTGCCGGACACTGGCGCCACCGGGCCCTCTGACCACCACCAGTAGGCAACGGGTGTCTCGCCCAAGGACACAACGACCGAGACTCTCCAAGCAGGGGCTCGAACTGGCAACCTTCCGATTACAAGGCGAACTCCCAACTCTTGAGCCACGATCACAACGAGTCACAACAAGTCAGCTCCTCGGGCGCTTTATATTGTAAGGTAAAGACACAATAACACAAAGAGAAGCCCAACAATCAGACAACTCTTTTTAACAGGAAGAAAAGTCTGGCAGAACCAGGCTCAGGGAGGGGCAGCCATCTGTTGCAACGGAGTGGGTTCGATTGAAAGAAGGAATTCAGTGTTCATATTTTTCATATGTACGTATTTGCACTGTGTGTACTTGACAGGGTTTTTTTTTTTTTTTTTTTTTTTTAAATCTGTGACACCTTTTGAAACCATTTTCACAGGTTTTGCAGGTTACAACTTCTAATGGCTCAGTGGATCTTAAATGATGATCCAAGCGGATGGTAAAAATATTTATTTTAGTCCTTTACCTCACTGCACAGACATTTCCCAAATTCTAAATCATTTAGTAGAATTAGAAAATAAAGTGAGTCTGAGCTAACCTCATTCCTGTCTTCACATTTCTGAGGTACATCTGCAGAGCAGCTCGCCGGGATTCAAATCATTTGTCTCTTGGACTAAAAGAAGTAGGCTTCAAGGAGAACATCCTGCACTTATAAGGCTTCTCTTCATGCTGTCCTCTTTAAAGAAATAGCTGGTGTTTCACTCCTGTTAGCTGCAGACCTGCAGGCTTAACAGACTTTTCTGTGCTGGTAACAGGTAACCTCTGTTGCTTTCACCACTTTTCAGCCTCAAAAGTCCCCAAATCACTCGAAGTTAGTGAAGGTTATGAAAGTTGGCTGCTTCTACACTTGAGAAGCCCCATCCATGTGCTGTTAAAACCGTCAGTCTGCAAGTAAAATGTTTTGATTTCAAATAGTCAATCTATTAAATTTCAAATGCTGCCATTCATTCTTGTTTAATTGTCAAGTTTTGTGACGTAATCAGACAGTGCTGCCAGATTGTGAGCTTTTCCCTCCCCTTGTTATTAGAAATGTGTGTGACATGACATGAGCCTACACATCACTGTATTTGTATTTATGTTCTTTGCTTCGACTAATATTTATATTCTTTTAAAAAGTATTTATTTAGGACTGCCTTTTTAAATTTTTAATGCAATTACTACAGCCTCACTTTAATGTTACTATTTTGTTTTTTGTTTTTTTAGGTTTCTCATTTTTACTAAGCATACTATTTATATGGTATTTTAAATTACTGAATATTTGTTTGCTTTTCTTACTTTTTCTTCTAATCATCTGCTTATAATTGCTTCACAGATGAAAGACATCTAAACTGACCTGCATATGCAGTAATAACATATTGTTATTGTACCTTACACTAAAAAGTGCCTTGAGGCGACGATTGTTGTTATTTGGCGTTCCACAGATAAAGCGGAATTAAATTGACACCATTGTGACTTCATGAGGGTTGTTTTTACTTTTATTAAGCTCCACCCTTGACTCAAAGACTGTTTTATGAGCTGAATCGTACGCTGTGACTAACTGTACAAAAACAGTGGAGTAGAAATTTAAAAAAAATAAGCCAACAGATGAGTCACTAATTATCGTGTCCTTCAAAAATAAGCAGCGTTACCTCTGCTGTTGTCTTGTGACGAGTGGGAGGTGTTGGCGGAACCGGTGCTCCCTGCCCTCTCTTCTTGCTCCTCCTCCTCTTCCTCCTCCTCCTCCTCAGCCTCCCCTACTTTTGGCTCAGAACCAAAGGTATTGCTCGGAGCTTCGCTGTTCTCCTGCTGCCTACTTTTCCTGCCGGCCTTATCCACGTCTACATCCTCCAAGGTGCCCATGGGCAGGGCAAAGTGCCAGTCTTCATCATCTTCCTCCTGCCCAAATGAAGGAAGGCCATCCAGCGCGTCATCAAAAGCCGCTGCCCCGCTTCCTCCTCGTCCACCTCCCCCTTCGCTGGTCCCCATTTTAAAAGAATCCTGTGGGTCAGAGATGGGCGAGGCAATGCGAGGAGGTGATGACTCGCCCGCCCCTTTGTCTATCTTTTCTTCTTTCCTGCTGCTGTTGCTATCCTCCTCCTCTTCCTCCTCCTCCTCCTCCATTGGTTGTTGTTCCTCTTGTCCTGAGGTTTGGTCCACTCCCTTCGTCTCATCCTGTCCACCACTCTTGGAAGATGCATTGGAGCCCCTGGAGGAGTCGGCGAAGTCTCCCAGCCCCATCACCTCGTCAAACACCCTGGACATGTGCTCCTCATGCTGCAGAGGAGAGAGATCATTATTATTTCTCATTTCACATCCATATACAACACAACTTTTGACAGATAAGGGCCAAATATGTTCAGTGGAAACATAAAATACATCCTGGATACAACCCCAAATTGGATAATTAGTTAAGAAACTTGATACACACAATCAAAGATATAATTAAGGCATCAAGTGTCATTTTACTTTAACATAAACCAGTTTTCTGACTAAAAACACATATTCTAGAGATAACCAAACATGTAGCATGACTGGCTGCTGGTGTCTTACTCGAGTTAATGCATTTTTCTGTTATTTCTGCCAATCTTGAATAAAGCACAAAGATGTTTTTATAATTCATTAATCTAAAAACATCTAGCAGGGAGTCAGCTCCCAGAGACTCCCATGGTAAGAAAATAAACTCTTGATTATGACTTTAAAAAAGTATGAATTTCTATACAATAGACAATAAAACATCCAAGCAAATAATCATTTTAAAGAAAAATACAAAAAAATCAACGAAAACCTGCCTAAGATGATAACACAGACACATAGGTCAAAATTAAGACCCAAAAAGCATATGGACACCCAGCGGGACCCTCAGAAAACCTGGCCATGAAATCAAAAGTTATCAGACCCGTGGAGCTGTAGCCCAAATCTGATCATTTTACCTTGTAACTGGGACGAAATGTAAAGCTTGATTTTCAGACTTCGCTGGTTTTGTTGGTAAAGACCATAAGACACTTTACAGCACCCATTGAGCCAGCAACCTCTTGACAGCAGTATCTTACATTCACCACAACCAGTGGCCTCTGTGCGCACACACAGGAGCTTCTGTTGTAGTTTGACTATGCCTCAAAGATCTACCTATTGTATGGAAACACACATCGTCAAGGCAGCATGTCCCATTCTTAACCGAGTGTTATGGGTTTGTGGGGGAAAAAACAAAACAGCCTTCCCTGCAAGAAGAGCTTAAGGACACGTGCCGTCTTATTTCAATTAAATATTATCAAAACTATTTTTTTGTAAAAATTTACATTTCAACTTTTTAACTAGAATCAAGAGTAAATCATTATATTCTGGAATGAGGATTATGTTGAGCACACCCTCTGCTGGGCTCCAGGCTGAATTGTGGCACATTTCTGTAAATAACAAAAAATAACAGGAACTGAAATGGCTCCCCTACACTGGCAGAGACGTTTTATCTAATCACTCTTAAAAATGCTACCTTCTCATCACTCTCTCTGTGTGAGCGGAGATGTGACTCTCTGAGGGTTTTCTTGATGTTACTCACAGTTATGGACCTTGTCCTGGTCTTTCTGGGTCTGCCCGAGCATCTTACATTCTCAATAACGAGGCCATCATTTTTGAACTTTCTGATAATATATTGAATTGTGGAGGACGGGACATTGATTTGTTTGCTAATCTGACGAACAGAGTGTCCCAGTGTGTGCAAATAAACAATGCATATTCGTTTCTCTGAGCACACCTCACTCATCTTTACCATAATTTTCTTTTTGTTAAATTGGAGTTGCTGACCAGTTTCATGGTAGTTTATAATGGATGAACACGGCCAATTAGCACAGAGTATAAACACCTGGCTCTTGCAGAGCAACCACAGGTGAAGATGATCCACTGATGATGGACCACACAAACAAAACTTGTTCAAATACTTTTTCCAAACTGAGATCATGTTTCTTTTGTTCCTAAAAGAGAAGGAGGGAATGTCTTAACCTTACGTTAAAGGTATTATTTAAAAGCAGTCTTAAATATTCTGAAAATAATAATAATAATAATAACAATGGATTGCATTTATATAGCGCTTTTCAAGGCACTCAAAGCGCTTTACAATGCCACTATTCATTCACTCTCACATTCACACACTGGTGGAGGCAAGCTACAGTTGTAATAAGCCTTAACAGCAGCTTTTTTGAAAAAACATTTAACTACAGTAGGGGAGTTTACATCCACTCATCATGGGTGTGACTATCATGGTAATTTGGGGGATATTAATGATTTCTTATTTTTGACAGGGTTGAATAATTGTACAGTATGCATCTTTAATGACTTGAATGAACAAGAACACAAAGTGCACAGGTTTGAATGAATTTTTTTCTTAGATACACATCCACTGAAATGTGTTTAAATGTCGTTTGGCAAGCTGCAGTTCTAGTAGATGCTTTAGGTAGTCATCCACAAGCTTCTGAATAGATATCTGACCTCTCTTCTTAGCAGAATTGGTAGAGTTAATTTAAATGTGCTGATTTGCTGACACAAACTCTGTTTTTTAAGTGTAGTCCACAAATCTCCAAGAGGATTGAGCTCAGGGCTTTGGGAAGGCCATTCCGAAGTTTAATATTAGCCTGTTTTATCAATTCTAAAACCAGTTTTGATATGTTTAGGATTGTTGTCCTGTTGGAGTTTGAGCTGTCTAGCTGTTGAGTTGAGGTGAAGTTGAAAACTTTGGAGATAGTTCTCCTCCTTCATCCACTCTTTATGTAATGGAGAAGTAACTATATAATTAATTGCCCAACATTGGTCATTATATACTGTATTTTGCAGACATAGTTACAGGACTCTCTCCCAGACCACAGACTCACTCATAATACAAGTCAGAGCTTTATAAAAAAAACAAAAAAACAACAAAGTTGTGTTTTCAAAATTGGAGTTCAAGTTATTTTTACTTACTTTTTACTTCCAATAGTGTTAACATACTACACAGGTCATGAACAAGATTTTTTTTTTAAATTTTCATTGTAAGTGGGCTAAAGCACTTAATTAAAAGTAGTCTAACAAATGCTGTAATTTGATTATTTTGATAAATCATGTAACTTGGATGGATTCGATGCTGGCGTAACCACAGTGCACACGTCTACTGTTGCTCACAGTGGTCCAAGGGACCGCTCAGGGAGTTTGTGTGTTCACTCAGACACGTGAAAAATTAGAGGGAACATTGCACCGGAGTTTATTCTCGAGCATCTCACACTTCTGATAATCAGTTGTCTGCTTAATGTTTATTCAGCTGTGTAAAAACTATAACTTTAATCTCAGCCAAATCAATTTACTCAGGAGCAAATAAAATACTGAAAAAAGCCAAACAATAACATTGTTAAGTTATCTAAGTGACTTCTATATCATGTTTAACCTGAGTAGCGAAAGACAGCGGTGGGTTTGAAGCCGGGAGTCCGGTGTTCTCACGGCTCTAGTGAGCCTTGAACCTCTGCTAGCTATCGAACTAGTGGGTAACAGACGTCTCCGAAAACGTCGGAGCGCTTTTGAAAATATGTAGTGTCTTGATAAACTGAAATTTGAGGTTTACACAGCTACATTCTCGCCTGAAAATATGTTAAACGTTTATTTTGTGACCCAGAAAGTATAATAAGAGAATAAGAGTAATATTAAAACTAACTAGCTGCCGCCATTGTTGGAAACTGAGCAGGGCCGCGCTATGAATTCTGGGACGCAGTTTCTTCTTCTTCGGGGTTTAACGGCAGTTGGCATCCCTGTACATGCAGTGCTGCCATCTTCTGTTTTAGTCCGTTATTACACTCTTAAATCCTACTACTTATTCCTGCGTCTTTTGGGATCTTACAAAGCTTCAAATGAGCGTCGACTATTAAATCAGTCATTGACGATTTTGGTAGTCGACATAATCGTGACTAGTCGACTAATCGTGGCAGCCCTAGCTAATGAGAAGTTAACAAACCTTGGCCATGTCAAGATAAGAAGCTTCATTTATAGAACCTTTAGCACCACTCACTTAAAAGATGGAAGTGAGTATATGTATAAATTTGACCCTGAATGGATTAGAAAAAAATCCAAAATACATTAAGCTTGTACACCCAATTCTTGGTTTTTAAAGTCATTAAAGATGCGTGCTGTACAGTCATTACATGCTGGAAAAAGAACAGTTCAAAGAAATACTTTAAAAAAACCCAAAATATCATGAAATTTATGCCCATGATGAGTCTATGAAAACTTGTGACCATAATTGTACATGTGGAGTTTACAGGTTGTAGGGCTAACTTAAGTCAGCTAACTTGGGCTACATCCACGTTGGAAGCCATTTGCTCGGTGTTTGTAGTTTTGAAGCCGAAGCCTGGTTGCTTGTGGACCTCCCCCTAGAGTTCGATTGATTAGGCATCCATCAAATGTAACAACCAGGTCACTCTCCAAACTATGTACAGATGCAAAAAAAACATGGAGTTCATGGCTCTTTCGAAGGCGACCTCAAGTGGCCATTAGAGGAACTACAATTTTTGTCATGTGGCAATCAAAAAATGTACCAGAAAATCCCCGAAGAGTACCAATGCTATAACTCTGGTACCTGTATATAAATGTAATAACATTGTACTGCTTCTAATCTTTTAATTATACAAATATCATTAAGACTAATGTGAGTTAAACGTTAGCTTTCACGTTTTAGTGCCTTTTTAAAGGCTCCAGGCCTCATGTCTAATTATTAGTTATATGAAAGAAGGAGGGGGGGAGGGCGTCCCACCAAACTCCATTTAAAATTTAGCCATATTCTGAACTCACTCATACTTTTGAGTTCAGACACACCCTAAAAAATAATGTTGGTGATGGCTACACTCCTCACCCAAAAAACGGCTTTAATGTAGCCACAGATAATTTCAATACACCCCCCACTTCTCATTATTCTCAGCAGTCCTGGCCGATGCTACGTGGACACTGCTGCAACCCAAAAGTTGGTCTGCGGCTGGCTTAATAACAAGCTGTCGAGGTGCACATTAAAGGCTCGTGGACACAATGTTCTCAACATGTTCGTTTGCTGCTCTGCAAATTCTCGGCATGGATCAGCACTGAATAGCAAAGCAGCAAGCTAGCCGCTAACACTAGCCTAAATGTGCGAATCTCGACCGGCCCACAGCAACTAAACAACACAGTGTGTAGCTGGATCAGCTAATCCGTTTAGCGTCCAGTTGAGTGCTGCTATAACTACAGCCTGGTTGTGAATGCCTTACCTTTAATCGTTTAAGTCTATATTCCTCCGAGTCCGCCATGTTTTAATTATGCTGCAGACGCCG
This sequence comes from Neolamprologus brichardi, assembly GCF_056152115.1. Lineage (NCBI taxonomy): Eukaryota > Metazoa > Chordata > Actinopteri > Cichliformes > Cichlidae > Neolamprologus > Neolamprologus brichardi. The sequence continues at coordinate 5,731,326 of NC_142122.1, forward strand.
CGCTTCGCACCCAGCCGCCCACCTCCTCTCGGGGTTATGGGTCATGTATGTATGCAGAGGATGCTGCAGTTCACCGAGGAAACGAGCGGACCGACAACAGACGCCGAGGAGTTCACTTCGTAGGGAAAAAACTTGTATATTAGGCTACTTTTAAAGTGAATCCAAAGACTACTACAGAAGAAACAAAAGTACTTTCATAGAAGAGATGTGGGTTAAGATTACCGTAATGACTAGATAAGCGTTCCCTTCCTTTTACTCCTGAAACTGTAAGCATCATAAATGTCAAGTGGCGCTGCACAGTCTTTTCTTATAAGCACGTCTTGAACTTTAGTTTTTAATACTCAAACTCACACATCAAACACTTGCTTTTTAAAAAAGCCGTCTCCATGGCAATTTTTTTATTGCTTCTATTTTGTGGTGATTACGGTAAACCCTGTTTGTAAGTGACTATGAAATGCTGCATTTCTTACTGAAGATAAATGACACGCGTTTGTTTCATCATTCCTGCGCATCCTCCATATTCCTTTCCCCCAGTTTGGTAACACAGTGGATATTTATGTGCATGTGTCGGTATACTGTCAGGTGGGTGACAAATGAAAGAACCTGATCCTTACAGTGCAAATCAGCGCAGAGCTGTTTTGATTGGTCACCTATTATTAATGGAGAATCACTCCCAGGATTACATAAACATGATGTGAATGATGTGCCACGGCCTTCAATTTCCAGCTGTCAACCCAGTTTTACACCAATAAGAGATTTCATTATCATCAAAACACCGAAATAAGGAGATATTTGTGGAGGGATGGCGTGAAATCACTCAGATAATTCTCCACAGACTTGGACAGTCAGTCCCCAAAGGAGCACCGAGGCTTATCTGGAGGTGCACACCTTACTATAACAGTTTTCTCCTTAAAGTTGCCCTCTGCAGTTCATCCTTTCAGAGGTCGCATCTCCTGTCCGACAGGGGCGAGCAATTTAAATGTACGACCCTACCGTAAGTATTAGTGTGTTTGCGCAAAATATATATGAAAATATATATATTTACTGCAGTAAAAATAATAACGGTCCTTCCATCTGGTAAAGAACAGCTGAGATTGTTGTGAGTATGATATTTTAAAGTTTGGATGTGGAGTTGTACAGTCTAATAGCCACAAGTAGAAAATATCTCATGCAGTACTCAGTCCTGTTGCTTGGGGCAATGAGCCTTTTGCTGTGTGTAATACGAGGACCAATGACCCGTGGGCTAGAGTGAATTGTTCGTGATGCTGAGGAGATTCTTCAGCATCCTCCGCTCAGACACCTCTACCACCTCAGGTACCACTCTCAGAACTAAACCAGAACCTTCCTAATTGATTTGTCTATGTGTACTTCTAGATTTTAACCTCCATCAGTGATACAGCCAACAACAGCAGAGCTGTCTAGAAATCTCTGTAGGTGGCACAAGTCTGACCTGTACTTTGAGTCTGAGGTGAAGAAGGTGAAGAGAAAAGGTGATTAGACAATTATCAGTGGTGCTCCTGTGCTGTTCAGTATGCTGCCTGAGCATACTGATGCAATCTTATTATACAAATGCATTTTTAAAGTGGTATTTATCAGGAAAACTAATAAATTAAATAACTGTAATAAATTAAATGAAAAAGAAAAGTGAGCAGGGACAATGTTGTTTTTGTAGCTATAACTCATGGCAAAGCCTGTAAACTTTCAAAGCATTTTAATAATTAGATCTAGCTTTTATGTCCTGGTGAGCCCCAATAAGTATCTAGAAGTTTTATTTAAAATTTTGATTTGATTATGATTTTCACTGTTGATAATTTCTGTATTTTTAAAAGGCCAGTTCTACTATTGTTAATGTCTGGCTCATGTTGCTGTTGTCGGTAGTGTCAGGTGTCTCTTCTGTGAAGTAAATTGCGAGCAAAAAGACACGGACCAATTCTTTGTGAGCACATGCTTGGTCAATAAATGTGATTCCGATTAAGAAAAATACTGTATAAAGTTCATGCGCATTTATTACAGCAGTTTCGGTATACGTTGCATAGAAATATGTGAACTAGATCAGACTCAATGCTGTCGTTTAATGGAGGTTTTCTCTGCTTGGCTGCACTTCTATGTGCGAACTTTCACCGGGGGTCAAACGGTGATCTGAACGTTTTCCGGAAGCCGTGCAGAGAGAGCTTCAGGTCGACGTTTGTTGTTGTTGTTGTGGATTGCTTTGGATCCGCTCACCAGCTGTCTGGGAGTAGGGTCAGCGGAGAAACGAGCAGGCTGAAGTCATTTTCCCCGTCGGATGAATGGCAGTCACGGCGGTGAGAGCGGCGGCAGCCGCGGGAGGTCCAGCGTCTTTGTCCCGCTTCAGGGGAGCGCTGGTCGCGGGTGTGCTAGGAGACTGTATCGGAGGAGAGTTTGAAGGGGCGGAGGAGGTTCCCATGGAGAGTGTGCTGCAGCACCTCAGCAGCCTGGACGACGAAACTAAAGGAACAGGTCAGTGAGAGGAGGAGGTGGTTTCATAACAAGCCCACTGCACCGTGAAGCAAAGCTGACATGCAGAGCAGCTTAAAGGGATCAAAATGGTTTGAAATTACTAAAGAAAGAAAGAAAGGAATAAAAAAGATCACGTCTGAAACCGGCAGGGGTCTCTCCAAGGGGGGGATGGGGAGGCACTAGCCCCCTGAAATGAAAGTTGCTCTATAAGACACATTTCCTCTTACATTGTTTTACCATGTTTCGTGTATGATTATGGTTCATAAAATAAATACAACCTATTCTGGCTGACTTGTCAACCAATGAGCATTCAACTGATAAATAGGTCATCTGTGTTTACCAATGTGCAGTTGGAATTTTGGAGGACTGCATGAGGGCATGTTTGGGGAAGCTGTCCATGTAGAAATCTGTATGGAAACTCGCATACCCAATACTGTAAAATATGCATAAGGTACCACCAGAAGCAAGAGCCATTTCCCGCAACCTTCTATAGAATAAGAAGTCTTTTGGAAACTCCAGCCACTCCAGTGGCTGTTAAATAGAGTGCAGGGTTAAGGCTGGGTTAAGGTTTAGACATGGAACCTAATCTTTGTGCAGACAGATAGGTGGTTAACTGTCAAATGAATTAGCTTGCTATCCTATCTGCTGCTTCACCATTTCATCTGTCATTACTGTGAAGATAAGGTGAAGAATGAGACTTTGAGATATTCCTCAAGCTTCTGAAACCAATAATGCATAGCTGAATTATAACAATTTTCACAAAAATCAGATCGGGACTGGCTGGGATGAGCTGGGAACAAACAAACTACAAAAATAATAATTAAAAAAATTACAGGGTGTAAATTGTGCCGGCTAAATAGTTACTTAAAATAACTTCAATGTTATACCATGTAACATTCAGATGAATATGCTGCGGTTAGATTGGAAAAGAACACTTTAAATACCCCAGCTCCCTTCAGAAAAAGGCCTAAATGTTGGCAGACATGACTTTGAGTAATTAAGTAATCTATATTTCCAGCAACAAGTGATATACACATTAATGAATCTATAATTATGATCCAGTAATATTAGATAATCAGGATCATGATGTCCACTGGATTATTTATCCTGCAGAAACTGGGGCTATTACTTTTTCTCATCGTCTGTTTACAGGCACAAAAAACTTTACTACTTGATTAACGGGCTCAGCGTAGAGCGCTGAGTCCATCGACGTCTCTGCTCATGTTATCAGATCTCAGAACAAATGCTGTGTAAAGCCCCACTGACTGAGCCTTGTGATTCCTGTTTAGGCTGTTGATTGTCTCTTTAGGGAAGGAAGTGAGATGAGACCATGTTTTGCATTAAGGTATTCCCCTCAATTTCTCTTTGTTGTAGTCAGGATTCTTTGAGAAAGTAGCAAAAATACATCCACACTGTATTTCTATAAATATGCTCGGTTATAGTTCATTTAAATCTTATATGAGTAACAGGGGAAAGTAAATTAAACTATTAATTTTTTCCTGTGTAAACAATCACCATCTGTAGATATGTTCATTTTATTATCCGCAAATTATATTGGTGTCTTTGTTGGCTAAGGATTCCAGCCAGTCCACTAGATTACAATTTCAGGATGATTAAATTGGTGTTAGCTGTTTATTTCCAGTGCTGAATTACTGTTATTATTTGTTCAAATGTGTGTATTTATGTTTTTGTGTTTTAGGTATCCTTGAATACAGTGATGACACAGCCATGGCACGCTGTGTGGCTCAGTCTCTACTCACCAGGACTGGCTTTGATGAGCACGACATGGCTCGCAGGTAGAGGAATCATCATCATCTTTATCTAAAATAAGCCTAAAATCACTTCACCATCATCTTCTTCCTTCCTTCCTTCTTTCTCCTACATTAAGCCAACTTTCCTCTGATTGGTTGTTCCTTGTAAACCAGGGGTAGGCAACTCCAGGCCTCGACACCTGGTATCCTGCAGGTTTTAGATCTCACCCTGAATCAAATGATTAGTTGATTACCAGGCCTCTGGAGAACTTCAAGACATGTCGAGGAGGTAATTTGGCCATTTGAATCAGCTGCGTTGGATCAAGGATGCTTCTAAAACCTGCAGGACACCGGCTCTCGAGGCCTGGAGTTCCCTACCCCTGTTGTAAACAAAAGGTTTAAACAGCAGAAGGGTGGGTCTTCTGTGTACACAGCCAAGAGTAGAAAAATTGTCTCACAGGCGTTATTTGTATTGCAACAAATTAATTTTTGGAAATTTTGCAGACGTTTAATGTGAGGCTCCACATTTGGAGCAGTGTGTATATATGATAGAAAATAAGGAAAAGGATTTAAGGAGTTAAATATGGATCCAAAGGCTCTTCGGGTAAGCTTATGATGGTTCCTACCTTGGTGACTCACCATTTTTAGGTTTGCAAAGGAGTACAGTGCATCCCCGCATCGTGGTTATGGTGCTGGAGTGATCCAGGTGTTGAAGAAGCTCTCATCCCCTCAGTTAAATGATGTGTATCAGCCAGCGAGGGACCAGTTTAACGGTCGGGGCTCCTTTGGAAATGGAGGGGCCATGAGAGCAGCTCCCTTCGCCCTGGCCTTTCCGGACTTGTCTGATGTTAAAAGGGTGAGCAGGGGTCTTTTGAATGTTGAGTTTTCTCTCTCTATATGGATCGGATAGAAACAACATCTTTAAATTTGCTCTTTTTCTCTGCAGTTTGCCCACCTGGGCGCCATGCTGACGCACTCCTGCTCTCTGGGTTATAATGGGGCGGTGCTGCAAGCGTTAGCTGTGCACCTCTCTCTGCAGGGGGCACTGGACTTGCCTCACCAGTTCATCAGCAGGCTAATTAAAGAGATGGAGGAAGTGGAAGGTGATGAGACTGCACGCAATGATGCAAGAATGTGAGTAGACTGGTCAGAGGCAGCGAAAGCGAACAGGGTTTTTCCTCCAAAGGAAAACATTGTAGTTTTTCTGTAACTTGTGTTTTTTATTTGAGGTTTTATTCCCTGAAGCATAATAGACATTTATCTTACAAGTTTTTGTCATACAAGGTAACTCACACTCAATTACTTTTTAAATTAAACTTTCACATCAAAAGGCTAATTCTGAGTCAGAAAAAACAACCTTAGGAGGGATTTATGTCTTTCAAAATGTGTTTTTAAAGGTTGAAACATCCCTTTTCATGCTGTGCGAGATGTATATATTTTTAATGTATGCTTTTGCAGTTTAAAAGAAGCAGAGAAGCCATTCTGTGAACGTCTCCACCGAATCAGAGACCTGATGGACAGGAGCAAAGTTAGCATAGAGGAAGTCATCTCTGAACTGGGTCAGTGTGATTATTTATCGCTGATGAGGAGGGGTATGTGATCGGGTTTGTTTGTTTTCAGGATTACGGAAATGTTTATTTAAAGAATTCCATAAGAATGGTTTATTGACAGATTTTGGGTTTGATCTAAAATTAGAGGTGACTTTAAGAGTCAATCTGGATCTGGGTTTTTTAGGAAGTGTACATGCAGAATTACATTTAGATTCATGAAGCCTGCCAAGTTTTGTTCATACCACCGTGCCCTTGTTACAGAATCAGTCATTCAAAACCACCACTCTGACTATTACTGCCATCTGCCACGCCCACAGTGAGACACTGCCGTTGGGAGCTGAATATCAGAGGGGGAGCAAAATTTAATACAGAGGGGTTATTACCAACTTGGTTGAATAAGCCGTCATCAAATAAACACTATAAAGACAAAGAACATGATAAAAAAAAACACCATTACTATATTTTTTTACATTTTAGATATATTTCTCCTGATTTATTCTAAGTAAATTTCCCCATCTTATTTATCTTTTAGTATATGAGGAAGTATTAATGGGGGTTAGGGAGCAAGCCACATGTGCAATAAGGCCCTGATCCACTTCCTTTCTTTACATGACATTTCCTGTTTCTCTTGACTGCCACCACAAAAACACGCCCCTGTCTTTGTGACTTTTACCAGGTAATGGCATTGCAGCTCTTCACTCCGTCCCCACTGCAATCTTCTGTGTGCTCCACTGCCTGCAACCCCGGGAATGCCTCCCAGAGAGCTACGGCGGCGTGGAGAGGACGATAGCGTACAGCCTGGCGCTGGGAGGGGACACTGATACCATAGCCTGCATGGCTGGGGCCATCGCGGGGGCCCACTACGGCATCGAGACCATCCCTCAGTCCTGGATAAGGTGCTGTGAGGGGGTGGAGGATGCAGACCAGTATGCAGAGAGGCTTTACAAGCTGTACCACCAGTCGCCACTGGGGGGCAAAGGCGAGACAGGCGAGCAGAGTGGCGAAAACAGGTCAACTGCTGCTAATGGCACAGAGAAGAAAACTGGAGTAGAGTGATGGATCAGTCACATTGTCATTAAAAGACTTTCACACACATAAAGAACGTGTAAAAAAGACTTTAAATTTTGTTTTGTTTGGAAAAGCTTTTTTTGGGGGGGATCTTCATGGTATTAAATAATTTAAGCTTTGAGGAAGAAAGTGATTTTTCCAAACTGTCAACATGAAATTTATTAAGTATCTGAAAATTAGAGCTGAAGAAAATTTCCAGTCTTAATTTTGAGAATGTGGCTTTTACACAAACTGCCAAACTTCTCTGAACGCCAATCCAAAAGTGGTCTAAATATGAATAAACAGCATATTCATACACGCTCTCTTTTCCTTGCTTTCCCCTGATTTATGTCCTGTCTCGTGAAAGTTGCACTATAAATTGACCATGTCTTGTTTTAGCAATTTGGTGAAAAATATTTAATAAACTTTTTATTTTCTTTTTAATTCACACATCTGTACGAGTGTTCTCAGACCCAAAAAGCACATCTACTTCATGAAGATCTGCTCCATTCAGATGCTTTTGTGATGCTTATTCACGCAAACTTATAGCGAGTACAGACGAATACAAACAGAATCTGAATATTGCAAGAAATCAGGAAATGTCAGGAGCACTAAGTTTGCTGATATATTTGAAATACTTTATTTGTTTGTTGATTATAAAGTGACAGCAAGGTATGACTGACATGCAGTAAATGGCAGAGCTGTAAGGTCCCCTGCAATGCAGAATTATAGCGTGTTTTAGTGTTTATTGTATTAAAAAAAGATAATCAATGTTTTTCAATGACAAATATGGATTTGTGTCCCTTAAACTTAACTTAAACATCTTGCAAATGATCTTTTACAATGAGCTTAAATGAAAGTTGTGAATTTACAATAACATCAATTTAAAAATGCAAGTAAAACACTTTAAATGCACCTTTAAATAAAACAGCAACACTGCATTATCAGATGCAATTTAACATGTAAAGATAATTCATGGAAAAAGGCTTATTTTATTAGTAGCTTTCAGTTATCTGCATGTTATCGAAGATGCTATCCATGTGTGTTCAGTGGAAATTACAGGTTTTTGTCTGCAGGGGCGACCTCCAAGAAGAGCTGCAAGAACACTGTTAACTTGTCCAGCACTCTTGGGCAGAGCTTGTAATGGATGAAGGGTATGTAGACTACAATGCCACTTAAGATAAATGAAGCCACGTAGAGGTACTCAATCTGAGGATTGTCTATGATGGGTGCCAGCACGAGGAATATCGCTGCAATGAGGACCAGTATAGGAATTACAATGGGAACCTGTGGGGAGAGGAATAACCAGGCGTGAGGACAAGATGTTATTGTCATGTAATGTGAAAACAATAATGACACTAACCTTGTACGACCTTGGGAGGTCCTTCTTCTTGATTTTGAGATAGATGAGCCCAGACAGGACAATGGCGTAGAAAAACCAGGCGCTAAAACTGAAAACGGCAGAGGAAGAGAAATTAAAGGCAAACAAAAAAAGCAATGTGTGCTAAAAAAAAACAAACCAAACAAAGTAGAAATGGGGCAGAAACAGAGTCAGCCTTCACCTGAAGTAGTTGACGATACTCTGAAAGTCTCCAGGAATCAGCACCACCAGAGCGATTATTGTGGTGAAGATCAGCGCCGGAGATGGAGTCAGTCTGTGGACGTGGGCCATGGACAGAATATCTGGCTGCAAAACCAGCACAGGTCTGTGTGAAAATCTGCACGTAACTTTATTTTAAACAGGTGTGTGCGTTCTTATAAGACAGAGAGACTGTTACCATGTGTCCTTCTCGGGCAGCAACAAAGCACACACGGCCGCCGCTGAAGAACGTCCCGTTTAGAGAACCGAAAGCTGACAAGGCTGCGGCCACAGACATGACCCAGCCCCAGCTGCCCAACACCTTATTCCTGCAGGAAAACCATTTCTATTACAAAACATCTTATAGTGCATATCAATCAACCCTTTTCTAGATACATTTCAGTAATTTAACAAATTAAATCAAAAACATTTTCTGTGGACCTATTTAGGAATAAACCTTTTGGACAGGATGTGATGTCACCTCAATGTAATATTTGTCTTGAAAGGTGTTGAATGGGGCCTTTGCTGGTGTGACCAGGTTCAACACTACAAACATCTGTTCTGAGGCCCCTTCTGCCTATATAACAATAATAATAATAATAATGATAATACATTAGACTTGTAAAGCGCCTTTCAAGAAACCCAAGGACGCTTTACAAAACAGAATAAATAAAAAAAGCTTAGAGATTGAAGGTTTTATTGAAGAGGTGAATTTTGAGAAGTTTCTTGAAGGACTCCAGTGACGGGTTGTTGAGAAGTTCATATGGGAGAGAGTTCCAAAATGACACCCAGATTGCAAATGTTGAAGGAAGGCCAGATGAGGAAACCATCTATATCAGGGGTAGGCAACTCCAGGCCTCGCGTGCCTGTGTCCTGCAGGTTTTAGAGCTCACCCTGGGTCAGCACACCTGAATCAAATGATTAGTTGATTACCAGGCCTCTGGAGAACTTCAAGACATGTTTAGGAGGTAATATAGCCATTGTGCTGGATCAAGGACACATCTAAAACCTGCAGGAGACTGGCACGCGAGGCCTGGAGTTGCCTACCCCTGGTCTATATCAATAAGTAGATGGCCAGTCTTCTGGAGTAGGGCTTTGGGGGCCTCAACCACTGTTGAGCTTGAGTAGGTTAATTGACATCCATATTTTGATTTCATGCAGACAGTTGAGAAGTAGTGATGTGCGATACCACTGATTTCCTTTCCGATTCGATACCAAGTAAAATCCAGGGTGGTATCGGCGATACTGATCCGATACCGATACTCTGTACAAAAACTTAATGTTTCATTGTATTTAATAATACAATATATAAATTGCATTATGTAATTATAATAATAATATAATAATATAGCTTCACAATGATTACAGGACATCAGACTACTTGTTCTTATGTCCTGTAATCAAAAACCTGACGTTGTGCGCTATTTGAGCATGTTGCCTGCCTGCAGCACTAAAGGACTCCGTGAGAGACGTCTGTCTCGCCCTAGCAGCACCTGTCCTTCTCCTCCTCTTCAGTTCGCCTCAACATAAGCTCATCATATTCTGTGATATGATTTACACTGAGGTGTTTGAAGAGGTGGTGTAGCCACAGCACCTCACTGTCTTGCCACATTTATCGCAAACCGCGTCTTGGCTGTTTGTGGAGGTAAAATATGTGTACACACAGTGTTGGGGAGTAAGCTAATAGGCAGAATGCTACAGGTATAGCTCTAAAGAATGTAGCATCATAGGCAGTGTAGTCCGTGCTGCAGGGAGAATGGACCGCCATACATGTTATGTGTCTGTGAGCGAGGGAGGGAGAAAAAGGAAAAGTACGAGCTGTCATCGAGCAAAAACGGGAGCTGGAAGCATGTAAATATAATAATAACCACTGCAGCCAAGAAGAGTGCCTGACGAGCCCAGTTGTAAGTAAGCTATTAAGACTCGGCTGTACACCGTGTTCGTGTTTTCCTCCAAAAACAATAAGTTCCGTTGGAGCAGCCGTTCAATGCCTCTCTCTGTCTCTCACAAGCAAAGTTGACCCAGACAACAAAGTAAAGCTAGTTTTCGGCTACGAGCCCGACACAGAACCCACCGTATTAGCCAGAGGTCCCTTTACTACGGTTCGGAGCCGCGGACCTTCAGTAACAGTAATAAATCACAGCAATAGTACATTCATGTAGTTGTAAACAGCATGATAATATATTAAGTAATCCAAAGTATTCAGAATACGTTACTTTCATTGAGTAACGTAACGGAATACGTTACAGAATACATTTTGGGGTATGTATTCTGTAATGGAATACATTTTAAAAGTAACCTTCCCAACACTGTGTACACACGACTTCGTTTACGCTCAGCCATTGTTGTGAGTGCGCATGCCAGGTGCAGTGTTGCCAACTTAGTGACCAGTGTTGGGGAGTAACAGAATACATGTACCGCCTTTACGTATTTAAAATACAAAATATGAGTAACTGTATTCCGTTACAGTTACCGTTTAAAAGGGTGGTATTTAGAATACAGTTACTTTGTTGAAATAAATGGATTACACGGCGGTACTTCCCTGTTTCTTATTGTCACGGGTCAGGACTGTTTGGGTTTTGTTTGACAGCTATGTTCTGTTGTTCCAGGCGGCAGCGTTACGGTTGCCATGGTTACAGGGTGACGCTCTCTCTCTGCTGTTTCCTGGGTGAGAGAGCGCCTTTTTGTTGTTGTTCTGCTAAGCTAATAGGCAGAATGCTACTGGTATAGCTCTAAAGAATGTAGCATCATAGGCAGTGTAGTCCGTGCTGCAGGGAGAATGGACTGTCATACCTGGTATGTGTCTGTGAGCGAGGGAGGGAGAAAAAGGAAAAGTACGAGCTGTCATCGAGCAAAAACGGGAGCTGGAAGCATGTAAATATAATAATAACCACTGCAGCCAAGAAGAGTGCCTGACGAGCCCAGTTGTAAGTAAGCTATTAAGACTCGACTGTACACCGTGTTCGTGTTTTCCTCCAAAAACAATAAGTTCAGTTGGAGCAGCCTTTCAACGCCTCTCTCTGTCTCTCACAAGCAAAGTTGACCCACACAACAACGTAAAGCTATTTTTCGGCTATGAGCCCGAAACAGAACCCACAGTATGAGCCAGAGGTCCCTTTACTACGGTTCGGAGCCGCGGACCTTCAGTAACAGTAATAAATCACAGCAATAGTACATTCACGTAGTTGTAAACAGCATGATAATATATTAAGTAATCCAAAGTATTCAGAATACGTTACTCTCATTGAGTAACGTAACGGAATACATTACAGAATACATTTTGGGGCATGTATTCTGTAATCTGTAATGGAATACATTTTAAAAGTAACCTTCCCAACACTGTTAGTGACTTTGTCACTATATTTAGCGAGTTTTCAGAGCCCCTTAGCAAATTTCTTTCTAAAAAGCGACTAGTGACAAATCTGGTGACCTTTTCTGGTGTTATTGGAGACTTATTTATAACAACTTTTTGACGTGAAAGCGCATATCGCTCTTCTCAAAAAGCAGCGGGTGCTGCTGTGGGCACCTCGCCCGTGCCAAAGCGCTCACGGGCAGAGGATAGTCCTACCCCAGCTGCTATCAGGGCAGGAGATGTTCCCACCTATGCTTCCAAACAGCAAATGAATCGCATATGAGTGAAGCCTCTGCTCCCGCACTGACTGTAATGCAATCAGTTCTTCTTTTACTGTTATGTTGTTTTGTGGATCACAAGGTTTAAAACTACTTAAACAGACACACACACACACACACAAAGTAACTCCACCAGAGTGCCTATTTCAGGTCACTTTTGCAGGTCCAAGCTCAGATAAAGGAATAAGGTTGGAATTGTGACATAAAAAAACAATAATCGCAAAAAAATATATATATAATTTGTAATTCTAAATAAATTCTAAATGCATTTAGGACGTTTTTTTTTAACTCACTTTATGTCTCTTCTTTTTTTCTCTCCTACAACGTGGGTTACAATGATATTTGCATGACCAATTATGCAAATTAGGCGATGACGTCGTTTAGCGACTTCTAGAGACTTTTAGCATAGCCAATAGCGATTTTCCTTACTGAGGAGTTGGCAACACTGGCCAGGGGCTGCAACACATTTATACAGCTGTATTTCGCATATGACTATGAAAGGCGTAAGAGGAAGTAGTTTCTTCCAATTTAGACGAGCCAAATGATATAGTTTCTTTCCACTGTGTTCCTGTTAATGAAAAACTACAAATTTACCCCAAAGTACTAAAATATCGATATTTTAATATGAGAATCGATTCTAGAACATAAATTACTGGTATCGGAAGAATCGATATTTCAATATCGATCTGCACACCACTATTGAGAAGTGATCGTGGGGGAGCAGGGTAGAGGGTTTAGTACAGAGATAAAGTTGTGTATCATCAGCATAGGAATGGAAGCAGAGACCATGGTGGCGGATGATCTGACCAAGGAGGAACATAGAGACGGTGAAGAGAAGGGGTCCAATATCTCTTGGTATTTGTGTGACACCAGAAGTGAGCACCTAACTGTAGTGATGCTCTTTGCTGCCATTCCTTCTATGTTTGAAGTGTTTGGAGGTGACTCTTAAGTAATTTTCCTTACAGTGGATTGATGAGTCTTGTGAGAAATCACATCAACTGTGTAAGATAAGTTTCATAATTACTTGCACAGTGGGTAGATTTAAATTACCTATTAATCACCTATTAATCACGCTGGATGATTTAATCAATCATCCAGGTATCAACATGGCAGGGAGCTAAAATGCTAATACAGAGGATTCAAAATGGAGACAGGATTGCAACATCCATCTTTAAATACAATCTGTATTTTCAACTTACAAAAGCCCCATTTGTTTGACCATCAGTAATTTTAATGCACATATCAAATGATTGTACAGAGAAGAAGATTTCTTCAGGTTTGCTTCCTGTTCTATGGGAGAAGTAATAAAATAAAAGATCTTATCAGGTTGAGAACAGGTGTTGTCTTACCCCCAGGTAACTGCTACCGCGCTTGAGGACATGAGCTCTTTAGGCGTCATTACTGCCAGATAGCTCACATTCACCAGCAGGTACAAAGTAGTCACAAGAGAAATGGCTATCAGCACCGCCCGAGGAAGATTCACCTGTACAAGAAAAAGAAAAAAAGACATGACATGACATGGTTGTAATGTTTGGCTAAGCCTTGATTACACATATTAACAAAGCAGTCTCTCATGATAAAACAAAGCCTCATTGAATATTTACTTTTTTAATATTTTGCCAAACCGTGGGGGGAAAAGCTCCCCAAGCAACACCAAGCACCAAGTTTCATGCAGTCAGGACAAGCTGGAACTGCAATTACAACAATCCTAACAATGCCAACTCGTGTACCTCTTTAGTCACCTCAGACACTTTAAACACTGATTTAAGCATTGTAGGGGTATGTGTTGGTACAAAGTCAATGAATTACCTGAAACACAAATTCAGAGTTTAGGGGGGGAAAGGTAAGTGGTCATTTTTCTCAGAATAGCAGCAAGAAAACAATCATATTTCCCGACAGAATCTTTATCAAAGATTATAAGCTGTATTTAAAAAAATATAGTGCACATAAATACTACGTATTCAGACAACTTCTGACCGTTTCAGCCTCACCTCTGGTCTGTTCAGCTCCTCAGTCACATTATTCAAGTTGCTCCAGCCACCGTAAGACCAGAGACCTTGAAGGAAAGCCTTTCCCAGAGTGTTCAAAGAAAACTGAGTTCCTTGAAAAGCATTCTCAATGTTAAAATTTTCCTCGATCACAGTGCTGCCCTGTAAAACTTTCACTAGCCCTCCAATTACAATGAAAGTGAGTAAAAACACTTTGGCCACTAAGAAGATCACCTGCACTCTCAGAGCATATCGGACATTCAGGATGTTGGTAATGGCAACTACCAGAATACTAAAGGCTGCAAAGCATTTCACAGCCAGCTGAGGAAGTGGGCAGCCTGGGTAAAAGGGAGCCATGGCATACTGTGCAATGGTCATTGCCGTTGCTGTAATGCCGAAAGGTTTCACAAGCAGGATGAAAGTGATTGCCGCAAAGAAGGCTGGGAATGAACCATAGATCCTCAGGATGTAAGTAAATTCCCCTCCAGATTCAGGAATAATGGTCCCAAGCTCAGTGTAGGAGAGAGCTGCAAGCAAAGCCACAACACCTGAAAAAAAACCAGATTAACATGCTGGCCCCAGTACTTCCCACATACGCCAGGACATACTGTGGGGACATGAAGATACCGGAACCAATCATGGTTCCAGAAACTATTGCAACACCACCAATCAATCCAATCTGCCTCTTCAGTTGCAGGCCTTCATTTTTTGGGGTTTGGTCCGCCATGGTGAGAGAGAGCAGGGAGCACAAAACGACACGTCTACAGAGCAGACTGAGAAAGATCACAAAGAATTCAGACGCTACAAACTGCGAAGAAAAAGCTTTCAAAAGAAATCACGTGGTGCAATATGTACTTGTTTTGCCTTCAATTAAATATTAACTCTTCAGTTGTCTAACTGTGGAAAAAGTGCTAACCACTGTACCAATGAGCCACCAGTTGGTTATGGTTTGGATTATTACATCCTAAACCAATATCAGTTCTCAGGTTACTACAGTTTGTCCTGGCCTACTCATGTAAATCAGTAAGAAGATAAAAAATGCACAATCATGAGTGGAGTCACACAGTGTTGGCATGCTTCATCTTTATTTTGACTTTCTATAAACTACTAATAGTAAATATTGAAATTCTTACTTCTGGATGTTTCACCTCCTCAGTTAAACAATTTAAAGTGTTCCAGCCATCATACGACCACAAGCCCTGATAGAAAGCAATGCCAATGGAGCTGACCCCGACATTGGTTCCCTCAAAGGAGTCCTCAAAGTTCTCAGTGCGGCCCTGGAAAAGCATCACAATGCCTCCCAGGATGATCACCACCAGGGCCACCACCTTCACTGCCATGGTGACCACCTGGATGCCTGTGGCCAAGCGAACGCTCAGACAGTTGATTATAGCCAGCACCAAGATTGATCCGGCAGCCACGAACTTCACTGCCAGCTGTGGAGGAGTGCAGTCGCTGTAAAACGGGGCTACAGCATATTCAGCAAAGCTGAGAGCGATTCCTGTGCCACTAGCTGGCCACATGACCATGATGGAGCTGAAGACGAACATGAAGGCCACCACTTTCCCTGCAGTCCGCAGTATGTAAATATACTCGGCTCCAGACTCTGGTATGATAGTGCCCAGCTCAGCATAGCACAGACCCCCCAGCATGGCTATCAGTCCACAGCAGGACCATATAATGAAGCTGGCCCCTGGGCTCCCAATAGTGGAAAGGACGTACTGGGGAGAAATGAAGATCCCAGATCCAATCATGGTTCCACCAATGAAGGAAACTGCTCCTATGAGCCCCACTTCCCTCTGCAGATTGAGTCCATGTGTGTCATGTCCCATGGTCAGAAAGCTTTTGTCTTCTCTGAAGCAGCAGAGAACAACAGACATGTGCAGTTACAAAACGCTGCCTGTTGCCCAATAGGAGGAGTGCACAAAATTAAACTGCTATGAAATTAAAATGAGGCTACTTTTAAGCAGATTTTAAGAATGTCTGCTTGTCCAGAGTTGGTTTTTTTCTTAGGTTTCACGTTAACAGTGATTTATTTTAGGTTCTGCTCTATAAAACACAGTTGGAGAAATGAAAAATTCAAAATAGAGACTATTTTGAATATTTCCAGTCTACTGGAAATGTCCTTCCAAGCCAAGTGGATTCTTCTGGTGTCCTCACTTCTTTCTCTGGTGTTTGTTCATATTATGTTTACTTGTGTCTGAATCTACGTGACCTACATGAAAATAAAACAAAACAAAACTGTACTTTCAGTAAAAGATTAGACTCATCTGTGTGAAGAAATGAACAGAGTATCTGCATAACAAGGTTATCAGAGGAAGGACATGACTTGACCTGGTTCTCCCTTGTACCAGTTTAAGCAGTCCAACAGAATAACATAAAACTAAGTTGAATATTTACTTTCTTTAATACTTTGCTAAACCATTTAGTTAAAAATGCTCTCCAAAGTTGAACTCTACTTTTAATTAAATGGGACTCGAGTCTAATATAATAGAAAAGAACACCAAGCACCAAGTTGCAAAATGCAGTCAGTGGAAATGGGTGAATTATTATGAACTGGCATGAACAATAAGGAAAATCACAGTGAAGTTTTAACCATTTAAGATAAGGATAAATTAAGTTTGTCATAAGTTGAGGTATTTTAAAGAATTTACCAAGTCTTTAAAAATATTAAATTCCTATTTAAACAGTCATATTATTATTAGTGCTGTCAGCGTTAATCTCGTTAAAATTACGTTAATGCCATAACTGCATTAACACAGCAAATCTCTGTTACCGCCGTGTGCGTGGGGCTGCACGGCGTCAAACATTAACAAGCTAACTGCACTGATTTACAGAGTGTTATAGACATCCTGTGTTAGGACAAAGTCAATAAATTACCTGAAATACAAATTCAGAGTTTAGGAAGAAAATATAGCAGCATATAGGCATCTTTTACAGTGAAGCATCAAATCATTCTTGACAGGTTTTAAGCTGTATTTAAAAATTGAGCATGAATAAATGCTACTATTTCAGGTCATTTCTGACGCTTTCAGCCTCACCTCTGGTTTGTTCAGCTCCTCAGTCACATAGTTTAAGGTGCTCCAGCCACCGTAAGACCAGAGACCTTGAAGGAAAGCCTTTCCCAGAGTGTTCAAAGAAAACTGAGTTCCTTGAAAAGCATTCTCAATGTTAAAATTTTCCTCGATTACAGTGCTGCCCTGTAAAACTTTCACTAGCCCTCCAATTACAATGAAAGTGAGTGAAAACACTTTGGCCACTAAGAAGATCACCTGCACTCTCAGAGCATATCGGACATTCAGGATGTTGGTAATGGCAACTACCAGAATACTAAAAGCTGCAAAGCATTTCACAGCCAGCTGAGGAGGTGGGCAGCCTGGGTAAAAGGGAGCCATGACGTAATGTGCAATGGTCATTGCTTTTGCTGCAATGCTGGAAGGTTTCACAAGCAGGATGAAAGTGATTGCTGCAAAGAAGGCTGGGAATGAACCATAGATCCTCAGGATGTAAGTAAATTCCCCACCGGATTCAGGAATAATGGTCCCAAGCTCAGTGTAGGAGAGAGCTGCAAACAAAGCCACAACACCTGAAAAAACCCAGATTAACATGCTGGCCCCAGTACTTCCCACATACGCCAGGACATGCTGTGGGGACATGAAGATACCGGAACCAATCATGGTTCCAGAAACTATTGCGACACCACCAATCAATCCAATCTGCCTCTTCAGTTGCAGGCCTTCGTTTTTTGGGGTTTGGTCCGCCATGGTGAGAGAGAGCAGGGAGCACAAAACGACACGTCTACAGAGCAGACTGAAAAAGATCACAAAGAATTCAGACGCTACAAACTGCGAAGAAAAAGCTTTCAAAAGAAATCACGTGGTGTAATATGTACTTGATTTGCCTTCAATTAAATATTAACTCTTCAGTTGTCTAACTGTGGAAAAAGTGCTAACCACTGTACCAATGAGCCACCAGTTGGTTATGGTTTGGATTATTACATCCTAAACCAATATCAGTTCTCAGGTTACTACAGTTTGTCCTGGCCTACTCATGTAAATCAGTAAGAAGATAAAAAATGCACAATCATGAGTGGAGTCGCACAGTGTTGGCCTGCTTCATCTTTATTTTGACTTTCTATAAACTACTAATAGTAAATATTGAAATTCTTACTTCTGGATGTTTCACCTCCTCAGTTAAATAATTTAAAGTGTTCCAGGCATCATACGACCACGAGCCCTGATAGAAAGCAATGCCAATGGAGCTGACCCCGACATTGGTTCCCTTAAAGGAGTCCTCAAAGTTCTCAGTGCGGCCCTGGAAAAGCATCACAATGCCTCCCAGGATGATCACCACCAGGGCCACCACCTTCACTGCCATGGTGACCACCTGGATGCCTGTGGCCAAGCGAACGCTCAGACAGTTGATTATAGCCAGCACCAAGATTGATCCGGCAGCCACGAACTTCACTGCCAGCTGTGGAGGAGTGCAGCCGCTGTAAAACGGGGCCACAGCATATTCAGCAAAGCTGAGAGCGATTCCTGTGCCACTAGCCGGCCTCATGACCATGATGGAGCTGAAGACGAACATGAAGGCCACCACTTTCCCTGCAGTCCGCAGTATGTAAATGTACTCGGCTCCAGACTCTGGTATGATAGTGCCCAGTTCAGCATAGCACAGACCCCCCAGCATGGCTATCAGTCCACAGCAGGACCATATAATGAAGCTGGCCCCTGGGCTCCCAATAGTGGAAAGGACGTACTGGGGAGAAATGAAGATCCCAGATCCAATCATGGTTCCACCAATGAAGGAAACTGCTCCTATGAGCCCCACTTCCCTCTGCAGATTGAGTCCATGTGTATCACCTCCCATGTTCAGAAAGTTTTTGTCTTCTTAGAAGCAGCGGACAAGAACACCTGAAGCTGTAAAGCGTTGTCTGTTACATAAGAGGCGGAGCACACTTAATTATAAAGCTACGAAAGTATACTGCAAATTCTGGTCTTTGAAATAAACTCTCTGGGAGTTCAGATTAACTACATTTGAGTGTACATGCGTGACCATCGAATGAACTCTAGTGCAGAGTAACTCTTTTCCGGGAGATGATTTTTCAACTCTTTATAGGAGTTAAAACTAAACTCTCATGGAGTAAAATTTCTACTACCATATAGAGTAAAATTTAACTCATAACTAGAGTTAAGTTTGATATTAAGTCTTTTATAGTGTTACGCATCAAATGAAAAAAGTTTTAGGTTTTAGGGGCAAATGACCAACAACCAAAGAAATGAACAGAGTATCTGCATAACAAGGTTATCAGAGGAAGGACATGACTTGACTTGGTTCTCTCTTGTACCAGTTTAAGCAGTCCAACAGAATAACATAAAACTAAGTTGAATATTTACTTTCTTTAATACTTTGCTAAACCATTTAGTTGTATGGATGTAAGTCCCAAAAAAATGAATTTTGGAACTGAATTTGAATGATAGAAGTGAAACTGAAAATATTCGAGAGCTACACTTTTAAAGGATAAAATACAGTTTCAAAGTAAATGAATTCATTTTCAAAATATAAAATTCAATTTCAATTTAGTGACGATCATTTTCAAAACTGTACATTGAATTTCAAAGTAGACTGATTCAAATTCAGTTTTAAAAAGCATTTATTCAAGTTACAATTCAGGTTCAGTTTCTGATGGCACAAAGTTCTGCCCATACTCTTCTTTTAATTAAATTGGACTCCAGTATGATATAATAGAAAAGAACACCAAGCTGCGAAAAGCAGTCAGTGGAAATGGGTTCATTATTATGAACTGGCGTGAACAAAAAGGGACGATCACACTGAAGTTTCAATCATTTAAGATAAGGATAAATTAAGTTTGTCATAAGTTGAGAAATTCTTTAAAAATATTAAATTCCTATTTAAACAGTAATATTATTATATAAAATGCTTTAAGGAACTGCAACTAAAAACAAAGTATATGTTCTGGAAAAGCTGGAGATACAGAAAAATGTTGGTCAAAATGCTTCTTGTTGTCAAAATATATTCTGATACTTGATCCTCATATATTATATTCACCAAACATCTTTATATCTTTTATCGTTTATCTTATCTTAAAAAAACAAACAAAAAAAACAACCCGAATTTCCCAGAGGAACCCACCTGAGGGATTAATAAAGTTTTATCTTATCTCTTATCTTATATACAGTCTTTGAGATCTAGGAGTCCCACCTCATTGGAGTCAGGACTGAAATGATAGCAATGCAAACATATTGTACTCTCGTGTACATTTATTAACCCCACACAACACCTCAGACACTTTGATCACTGATTTACAGAGTGTTATAGACATCCTGTGTTAGGACAAAGTCAATAAATTACCTGAAATACAAATTCAGAGTTTAGGAAGAAAATATAGCAGCATATATGCATCTTTTGCACTAAAGCATCAAATCATTCTTGACAGGTTTTAAGCTGTATTTTAAAAATTGAGCATGAATAAATGCTACTATTTCAGGTCATTTCTGACCCTTTCAGCCTCACCTCTGGTTCGTTCAGCTCCTCAGTCACATAGTTCAAGTTGTACCAGCCATCGTAAGACCAGAGGCCTTGATAGAAAGCCATTCCCAGAGTGCCCACAGAATACTCGGTGCCTTGAAAAGCATTCTCAACATTAAAATTTTCCTCGATCACAGTGCTGCTCTGTATGACTTTCACTAGCCCTCCAATTACAATGAAAGTGAGTGAAAACACTTTGGCCACCAATAAGATCACCTGCACTCTCAGAGCATATCGGACATTCAGGATGTTGGTAATGGCAACTACCAGAATACTAAAAGCTGCAAAGCATTTCACAGCCAGCTGAGGAGGTGGGCAGCCTGGGTAAAAGGGAGCCATGGCATACTGTGCAATGCCCATTGCCGTTGCTGCAATGCTGAAAGGTTTTATAAGCAGGATGAAAGTGATTGCTGCAAAGAAGGCTGGGAATGAACCATAGATCCTCAGGATGTAAGTAAATTCCCCACCGGATTCAGGAATAATGGTCCCAAGCTCAGTGTAGGAGAGAGCTACAAGCAAAGACACAACACCTGAAAAAACCCAGATTAACATGCTGGCCCCAGGACTTCCCACATACGCCAGGATATACTGTGGGGACATGAAGATACCGGAACCAATCATGGTTCCAGAAACTATTGCGACACCACCAATCAATCCAATCTGCCTCTTCAGTTGCAGGCCTTCATTTTTTGGGGTTTGGTCCGCCATGGTGAGAGAGAGCAGGGAGCACAAAACGACACGTCTACAGAGCAGACTGAGAAAGATCACAAAGAATTCAGACCCCACAAACGGCGTAGAAAAAGCTTTCAAAAGAAATCACGTGGTGTAATATGTACTTGCTTTGCCTTCAATTAAATATTAACTCTTCAGTTGTCTAACTGTGGAAAAAGTGCTAACCACTGTACCAATGAGCCACCAGTTGGTTATGGTTACCAATATCAGTTCTCAGGTTAATACAGTTTGTCCTGGCCTACTCATGTAAATCAGTAAGAAGATAAAAAATGCACAATCATGAGTGGAGTCGCACAGTGTTGGCATGCTTCATCTTTATTTTGACTTTCTATAAACTACTAATAGTAAATATTGAAATTCTTACTTCTGGATGTTTCACCTCCTCAGTTAAACAATTTAAAGTGTTCCAGCCATCATACGACCACGAGCCCTGATAGAAAGCAATGCCAATGGAGCTGACCCCGACATTGGTTCCCTCAAAGGAGTCCTCAAAGTTCTCAGTGCGGCCCTGGAAAAGCATCACAATGCCTCCCAGGATGATCACCACCAGGGCCACCACCTTCACTGCCATGGTGACCACCTGGATGCCTGTGGCCAAGCGAACGCTCAGACAGTTGATTATAGCCAGCACCAAGATTGATCCGGCAGCCACGAACTTCACTGCCAGCTGTGGAGGAGTGCAGCCGCTGTAAAAGGGGGGCCACAGCATATTCAGCAAAGCTGAGAGCGATTCCTGTGCCACTAGCCGGCCACATGACCATGATGGAGCTGAAGACGAACATGAAGGCCACCACTTTCCCTGCAGTCCGCAGTATGTAAATATACTCGGCTCCAGACTCTGGTATGATAGTGCCCAGCTCAGCATAGCACAGACCCCCCAGCATGGCTATCAGTCCACAGCAGGACCATATAATGAAGCTGGCCCCTGGGCTCCCAATAGTGGAAAGGACGTACTGGGGAGAAATGAAGATCCCAGATCCAATCATGGTTCCACCAATGAAGGAAACTGCTCCTATGAGCCCCACTTCCCTCTGCAGATTGAGTCCATGTGTGTCATGTCCCATGGTCAGAAAGCTTTTGTCTTCTCTGAAGCAGCAGAGAAAAACAGACATGTGCAGTTACAAAACGCTGCCTGTTGCCCAATAGGAGGAGTGCACAAAATTAAACTGCTATGAAATTAAAATGAGGCTACTTTTAAGCAGATTTTAAGAATGTCTGCTTGTCCAGAGTTGGTTTTTTTCTTAGGTTTCACGTTAACAGTGATTTATTTTAGGTTCTGCTCTATAAAACACAGTTGGAGAAATGAAAAATTCAAAATAGAGACTATTTTGAATATTTCCAGTCTACTGGAAATGTCCCTCCAAGCCAAGTGGATTCTTCTGGTGTCCTCAATTCTTTCTTTGGTGTTTGTTCATATTATGTTTACTTGTGTCTGGATCTACGTGACCTACATGAAAATAAAACAAAACAAAACTGTACTTTCAGTAAAAGATTAGACAGGGCCTCATCTGTGTGAAGAAATGAACAGAGTATCTGCATAACAAGGTTATCAGAGGAAGGACATGACTTGACCTGGTTCTCCCTTGTACCAGTTTAAGCAGTCCAACAGAATAACATAAAACTAAGTTGAATATTTACTTTCTTTAATACTTTGCTAAACCATTTAGTTAAAAATGCTCTCCAAAGTTGAACTCTACTTTTAATTAAATAGGACTCGAGTCTAATATAATAGAAAAGAACACCAAGCACCAAGTTGCAAAATGCAGTCAGTGGAAATGGGTGAATTATTATGAACTGGCATGAACAATAAGGAAAATCACAGTGAAGTTTTAACCATTTAAGATAAGGATAAATTAAGTTTGTCATAAGTTGAGGTATTTTAAAGAATTTACCAAGTCTTTAAAAATATTAAATTCCTATTTAAACAGTCATATTATTATTAGTGCTGTCAGCGTTAATCTCGTTAAAATTACGTTAATGCCATAACTGCATTAACACAGCAAATCTCTGTTACCGCCGTGTGCGTGGGGCTGCACGGCGTCAAACATTAACAAGCTAACTGCACTGATTTACAGAGTGTTATAGACATCCTGTGTTAGGACAAAGTCAATAAATTACCTGAAATACAAATTCAGAGTTTAGGAAGAAAATATAGCAGCATATAGGCATCTTTTACAGTGAAGCATCAAATCATTCTTGACAGGTTTTAAGCTGTATTTAAAAATTGAGCATGAATAAATACTACTATTTCAGGTCATTTCTGACCCTTTCAGCCTCACCTCTGGTTTGTTCAGCTCCTCAGTCACATAGTTTAAGGTGCTCCAGCCACCGTAAGACCAGAGACCTTGAAGGAAAGCCTTTCCCAGAGTGTTCAAAGAAAACTGAGTTCCTTGAAAAGCATTCTCAATGTTAAAATTTTCCTCGATCACAGTGCTGCTCTGTATGACTTTCACTAGCCCTCCAATTACAATGAAAGTGAGTGAAAACACTTTGGCCACTAAGAAGATCACCTGCACTCTCAGAGCATATCGGACATTCAGGATGTTGGTAATGGCAACTACCAGAATACTAAAAGCTGCAAAGCATTTCACAGCCAGCTGAGGAGGTGGGCAGCCTGGGTAAAAGGGAGCCATGACGTAATGTGCAATGGTCATTGCTTTTGCTGCAATGCTGGAAGGTTTCACAAGCAGGATGAAAGTGATTGCTGCAAAGAAGGCTGGGAATGAACCATAGATCCTCAGGATGTAAGTAAATTCCCCACCGGATTCAGGAATAATGGTCCCAAGCTCAGTGTAGGAGAGAGCTGCAAACAAAGCCACAACACCTGAAAAAACCCAGATTAACATGCTGGCCCCAGTACTTCCCACATACACCAGGACATACTGTGGGGACATGAAGATACCGGAACCAATCATGGTTCCAGAAACTATTGCGACACCACCAATTAATCCAATCTGCCTCTTCAGTTGCAGGCCTTCATTTTTTGGGGTTTGGTCCGCCATGGTGAGAGAGAGCAGGGAGCACAAAACGACACGTCTACAGAGCAGACTGAAAAAGATCACAAAGAATTCAGACGCTACAAACTGCGTAGATAAAACTTTCAAAAGAAATCACGTGGTGTAATATGTCCTTGTTTTGCCTTCAACTAAATATTAACTCTTCAGTTGTCTAACTGTGTTGAAAAAGTGCTAACCACTGTACCAATGAGCCACCAGTTGGTTATGGTTTGGATTATTATATCCAAAACCAATATCAGTTCTGAGGTTACTACAGTTTGTCCTGGCCTACTCATGTAAATCAGTAAGAAGATAAAAAAAAATGCACAATCATGAGTGGAGTCGCACAGTGTTGGCATGCTTCATCTTTATTTTGACTTTCTATAAACTACTAATAGTAAATATTGAAATTCTTACTTCTGGATGTTTCACCTCCTCAGTTAAACAATTTAAAGTGTTCCAGCCATCATACGACCACAAGCCCTGATAGAAAGCAATGCCAATGGAGCTGACCCCGACATTGGTTCCCTCAAAGGAGTCCTCAAAGTTCTCAGTGCGGCCCTGGAAAAGCATCACAATGCCTCCCAGGATGATCACCACCAGGGCCACCACCTTCACTGCCATGGTGACCACCTGGATGCCTGTGGCCAAGCGGACGTTCAGACAGTTGATTATAGCCAGCACCAAGATTGATCCGGCAGCCACGAACTTCACTGCCAGCTGTGGAGGAGTGCAGCCGCTGTAAAAGGGGGCCACAGCATATTCAGCAAAGCTGAGAGCGATTCCTGTGCCACTAGCCGGCCACATGACCATGATGGAGCTGAAGACGAACATGAAGGCCACCACTTTCCCTGCAGTCCGCAGTATGTAAATATACTCGGCTCCAGACTCTGGTATGATAGTGCCCAGCTCAGCATAGCACAGACCCCCCAGCATGGCTATCAGTCCACAGCAGGACCATATAATGAAGCTGGCCCCTGGGCTCCCAATAGTGGAAAGGACGTACTGGGGAGAAATGAAGATCCCAGATCCAATCATGGTTCCACCAATGAAGGAAACTGCTCCTATGAGCCCCACTTCCCTCTGCAGATTGAGTCCATGTGTGTCATGTCCCATGGTCAGAAAGCTTTTGTCTTCTTAGAAGCAGCGGACAAGAACAGACATGTGCAGTTACAAAACGCTGCCTGTTGCCCAATAGGAGGAGTGCACAAAATTAAACTGCTATGAAATTAAAATGAGGCTACTTTTAACCAGATTTTAAGAATGTCTGCTTGTCCAGAGTTGGTTTTTTCTTAGGTTTCACGTTAACAGTGATTTATTTTAGGTTCTGCTCTATAAAACACAGTTGGAGAAATGAAAAATTCAAAATAGAGACTATTTTGAATATTTCCAGTCTACTGGAAATGTCCCTCCAAGCCAAGTGGATTCTTCTGGTGTCCTCAATTCTTTCTCTGGTGTTTGTTCATATTATGTTTACTTGTGTCTGGATCTACGTGACCTACATGAAAATAAAAAAAAACAAAACTGTACTTTCAGTAAAAGATTAGACTCATCTGTGTGAAGAAATGAACAGAGTATCTGCATAACAATGTTAGCAGAGGAAGGACATGACTTGACCTGGTTCTCCCTTGTACCAGTTTAAGCAGTCCAACAGAATAACATAAAACTAAGTTGAATATTTACTTTCTTTAATACTTTGCTAAACCATTTAGCTAAAAATACTCTCCAAAGTTGAACTCTACTTTTGATTAAATAGGACTCGAGTCTAATATAATAGAAAAGAACACCAAGCACCAAGTTGCAAAATGCAGTCAGTGGAAATGGGTGAATTATTATGAACTGGCATGAACAATAAGGAAAATCACAGTGAAGTTTTAACCATTTAAGATAAGGATAAATTAAGTTTGTCATAAGTTGAGGTATTTTTAAAGAATTTACCAAGTCTTTAAAAATATTAAATTCCTATTTAAACAGTCATATTATTATTAGTGCTGTCAGCGTTAATCTCGTTAAAATTACATTAATGCCATAACTGCATTAACACAGCAAATCTCTGTTACCGCCGTGTGCGTGGGGCTGCACGGCGTCAAACATTAACAAGCTAACTGCACTGATTTACAGAGTGTTATAGACATCCTGTGTTAGGACAAAGTCAATAAATTACCTGAAATACAAATTCAGAGTTTAGGAAGAAAATATAGCAGCATATAGGCATCTTTTACAGTAAAGCATCAAATCATTCTTGACAGGTTTTAAGCTGTATTTAAAAATTGAGCATGAATAAATGCTACTATTTCAGGTCATTTCTGACCCTTTCAGCCTCACCTCTGGTTTGTTCAGCTCCTCAGTCACATAGTTTAAGGTGCTCCAGCCACCGTAAGACCAGAGACCTTGAAGGAAAGCCTTTCCCAGAGTGTTCAAAGAAAACTGAGTTCCTTGAAAAGCATTCTCAATGTTAAAATTTTCCTCGATCACAGTGCTGCCCTGTAAAACTTTCACTACCCCTCCAATTACAATGAAAGTGAGTGAAAACACTTTGGCCACTAAGAAGATCACCTGCACTCTCAGAGCATATCGGACATTCAGGATGTTGGTAATGGCAACTACCAGAATACTAAAAGCTGCAAAGCATTTCACAGCCAGCTGAGGAGGTGGGCAGCCTGGGTAAAAGGGAGCCATGACGTAATGTGCAATGGTCATTGCTTTTGCTGCAATGCTGGAAGGTTTCACAAGCAGGATGAAAGTGATTGCTGCAAAGAAGGCTGGGAATGAACCATAGATCCTCAGGATGTAAGTAAATTCCCCACCGGATTCAGGAATAATGGTCCCAAGCTCAGTGTAGGAGAGAGCTGCAAACAAAGCCACAACACCTGAAAAAACCCAGATTAACATGCTGGCCCCAGGACTTCCCACATACACCAGGACATACTGTGGGGACATGAAGATACCGGAACCAATCATGGTTCCAGAAACTATTGCGACACCACTAATCAATCCAATCTGCCTCTTCAGTTGCAGGCCTTCATTTTTTGGGGTTTGGTCCGCCATGGTGAGAGAGAGCAGGGAGCACAAAACGACACGTCTACAGAGCAGACTGAGAAAGATCACAAAGAATTCAGACGCTACAAACTGCGTAGATAAAACTTTCAAAAGAAATCACGTGGTGTAATATGTCCTTGTTTTGCCTTCAACTAAATATTAACTCTTCAGTTGTCTAACTGTGTTGAAAAAGTGCTAACCACTGTACCAATGAGCCACCAGTTGGTTATGGTTTGGATTATTATATCCAAAACCAATATTAGTTCTGAGGTTACTACAGTTTGTCCTGGCCTACTCATGTAAATCAGTAAGAAGATAAAAAAAAATGCACAATCATGAGTGGAGTCACACAGTGTTGGCATGCTTCATCTTTATTTTGACTTTCTATAAACTACTAATAGTAAATATTGAAATTCTTACTTCTGGATGTTTCACCTCCTCAGTTAAACAATTTAAAGTGTTCCAGCCATCATACGACCACGAGCCCTGATAGAAAGCAATGCCAATGGAGCTGACCCCGACATTGGTTCCCTCAAAGGAGTCCTCAAAGTTCTCAGTGCGGCCCTGGAAAAGCATCACAATGCCTCCCAGGATGATCACCACCAGGGCCACCACCTTCACTGCCATGGTGACCACCTGGATGCCTGTGGCCAAGCGGACGCTCAGACAGTTGATTATAGCCAGCACCAAGATTGATCCGGCAGCCACGAACTTCACTGCCAGCTGTGGAGGAGTGCAGTCGCTGTAAAAGGGGGCCACAGCATATTCAGCAAAGCTGAGAGCGATTCCTGTGCCACTAGCCGGCCACATGACCATGATGGAGCTGAAGACGAACATGAAGGCCACCACTTTCCCTGCAGTCCGCAGTATGTAAATATACTCGGCTCCAGACTCTGGTATGATAGTGCCCAGCTCAGCATAGCACAGACCCCCCAGCATGGCTATCAGTCCACAGCAGGACCATATAATGAAGCTGGCCCCTGGGCTCCCAATAGTGGAAAGGACGTACTGGGGAGAAATGAAGATCCCAGATCCAATCATGGTTCCACCAATGAAGGAAACTGCTCCTATGAGCCCCACTTCCCTCTGCAGATTGAGTCCATGTGTGTCATGTCCCATGTTCAGAAAGCTTTTGTCTTCTCTGAAGCAGCGGACAAGAACAGACATGTGCAGTTACAAAACGCTGCCTGTTGCCCAATAGGAGGAGTGCACAAAATTAAACTGCTATGAAATTTAAATGAGGCTACTTTTAAGCAGATTTTAAGAATGTCTGCTTGTCCAGAGTTGGTTTTTTCTTAGGTGTCACGTTAACAGTGATTTATTTTAGGTTCTGCTCTATAAAACACAGTTGGAGAAATGAAAAATTCAAAATAGAGACTATTTTGAATATTTCCAGTCTACTGGAAATGTCCCTGAAAGCCAAGTGGATTCTTCTGATGTCCTCAATTCTTTCTCTGGTGTTTGTTCATATTATGTTTACTTGTGTCTGGATCTACGTGACCTACATGAAAATTAAACAAAACAAAACTGTACTTTCAGTAAAAGATTAGACAGGGCCTCATCTGTGTGAAGAAATGAACAGAGTATCTGCATAACAATGTTAGCAGAGGAAGGACATGACTTGACCTGGTTCTCCCTTGTACCAGTTTAAGCAGTCCAACAGAATAACATAAAACTAAGTTGAATATTTACTTTCTTTAATATTTTGCTAAACCATTTAGTTAAAAATGCTCTCCTTAAGGATAAATTAAGTTTGTCATAAGTTGAGGTATTTTAAAGAATTTACCAAGTCTTTAAAAATATTAAATTCCTTTTTAAACAGTCATATTATTATTAGTGCTGTCAGCGTTAATCTCGTTAAAATTACATTAATGCCATAACTGCATTAACACAGCAAATCTCTGTTACCGCCGTGTGCGTGGGGCTGCACGGCGTCAAACATTAACAAGCTAACTGCACTGATTTACAGAGTGTTATAGACATCCTGTGTTAGGACAAAGTCAATAAATTACCTGAAATACAAATTCAGAGTTTAGGAAGAAAATATAGCAGCATATAGGCATCTTTTACAGTGAAGCATCAAATCATTCTTGACAGGTTTTAAGCTGTATTTAAAAATTGAGCATGAATAAATACTACTATTTCAGGTCACTTCAGACCCTTTCAGCCTCACCTCTGGTTTGTTCAGCTCCTCAGTCACATAGTTCAAGTTGTAAGGAGGAGGTAAGTGACGGAGGAGGTAAGCAACTCATGTTGTAACTGATGTCAGACGCCGGAGATTTTGGCGAATAATTAAAGCGAATTGTAGTTTAGAATTGAACAAAGTTTCTTTAAGCTTCAGTATTACCAAATATACTAATCAATTGTCATATAACTAACAACATCTGTCCTATCATCTCTAACACCCTGGAGGACAACGGGGAGAGTTTAGACGCTCTCCAAGATTACATCGACCGCTGTTTCCAAGATTTAGTCATGAAGAAGGCTCAGAGCGCATCTTCCCCGGCCAAAATTGAGACACTGTCATCGAAGAGATGCCGCCTGGCAGACTCCCCCAGCACAACATCGCCTGCCCGCAAAGACATTGCAGACATCCTGGAGTCAATCGACAAGCGATTGTCTAGTTTCGATGCGAGGCTGTCCCTGGTGGAGATTTTATACTGGGAATTTAAATCTCTGCGAGAATCCCTGGAGTTCAGCCAGCAGCAGGTGGAAACGCTTGCCGCTGAAAATGCCACGCTACGGGAGTCGGTCAAATCTCTCACCGATAACGTGACCCAGCTAAACATAGAAAATAAAAAAATAAAAGAGTCCGTTATCGATCTACAAGCCCGTAGCATGCGAGACAACCTTGTGTTTTCTGGTATTCCAGAATCTGCCGGAGAGGACGCGGAGGCAACGGTGAAAAGCTTCATTAAAATCCACCTGAAGCTGCCGGAGGACACCGTAAAGAACATCGCCTTCGATAGAGTGCATCGCTTGGGGGCCGTGAGGTCGCCGGCCGGGAGACCACGTCCTATTGTGGCCAAATTCGGCCACTTCAAACAAAAGGAACATGTGAAAAGCCGCGGCAGGGAATTAAAAGGAACAGACTTCAGCGTGAACGACCAGTTCCCCAAAGAGATCCTGGAACGACGCAGGGTCCTCTTCCCAATCCGCTGTCATCGCTGTGGACCGGCACACTCATCAACAAATACACACAGATTACTTAATTTGATAGACTACTCATACAGTAAAAACCTTGAAACTACAATATTTTCTTTAGATGCAGAAAAAGCATTTGACAGAGTTAACTGGAAATTTCTATTTGCAACTTTACACAAATTTGGTTTTGGATCCTCTTTCATTAACTGGTTAAAATATTATATAACTCCCCAACAGCTTGTGTCAAAACAAATGATCAAAAATCCTCCAGCTTCTGTCTCCTGAGGGGCACCAGGCAGGGATGCCCACTCTCCCCTTCACTGTTTGCAATTTTTATTGAACCACTAGCAGCAACAATTAGACAGAATACAGTAATTAAGGGCATAAAACGCAAGAACGTGGAACATAAAATCAGCCTTTATGCGGATGATGTGTTACTTTTTCTCCAAAACTCACAAACCAATATCTCTGGGGTGATTGAATTGATAACTCTTTTGCAAGAATATCAGACTACTCAATTAACTGGTCAAAATCTACAGTCCTTCTGATTAATTGCTCCTTCCATAATTCTTCTTCTACACCACTGCAATCGGGAAATATAAAATATATTCAGGTATTAATGTTTCTCCCAAGCTTGCAGATCTAACTAAATTAAACCATATCCCACTTTTAAAGAAAGTAGAAGGTGATCTGGCTAGGTCAGGGGTGTCAAACTCCAGGCCTCAAGGGCCGGTGTCCTGCAGGTTTTAGATTTCACCCTGGGTCACCACACCTGAATCAAATGATTAGTTCATTAGCAGGCCTCTAGAGAACTTCAAGACATGTTGAGGAGGTCATTTAGCCATTTAAATCAGCTGTGTTGGATCAGCAACACATCTAAAACCTGCAGGACACCGGCCCTCGAGGCCTGGAGTTCGACACCTGTGGGCTAGGTGGAAATGTCTACCCATATCACTCATGGGAAGGGTTGCTGCTATAAAAATGATGGTCTTACCAAAAATAAATTATTTATTCTCAATCATCCCAACTAAACCGCCACAAGATTGGTTCAGATCTCTAGATTCATGTATGTCCAAATTCCTTTGGAAAAATAAACCCCCACGTATAAGCTTAAAAACACTACAAAAGACCAAGGATAAAGGAGGATTAGAACTACCTAACTTTCAGCACTACTTCTTAGCCAACAGGCTTCAGTTTATCTCAGGATGGCTAAAACATACCCTCTTAGATGAACCTTGGCTAGATGTAGAACAAGCACTTTGCAATAATCTAGAGATTTCAGATCTACCATTTATCAGCTCAAACATCCAACGACATGAATGCTTCAAAAGCGTCAACATCAGCTCTTCTCTGACAGCATGGTGGGAGTTTCTAAAATTGACGGAGTCTTCATTAATCCCATGCAAATGTACACCTATCTGGAACAACCCTGACATATTACAAAACAATAATATGATAAACTTTCCAGATTGGAGTGGTAAAGGAATCAAATACTTAGAACATATATTAGAAGGAACAGAATTTATTCCATTTGACAGACTAGTTACACAATATGGGATCAACAAGAAAAGCTTTTTAGAATATCAACAAATTAAATCCATAGTAAAAAAGAAATTCAAACCGGGTCAAGTTGAACTACAAACACCACCAAGTGTGGTTCAATTTCTTACTCTTAAAACCCCCAAATTACTTTCTAAAATTTACAGAATGCTTTCTAAAACAGATGAATCAATATCACTTCCTATTGCAAAATGGGAAGCGGATTTATCAGTTAACTTAGACCAAAACTTCTGGTCTCAGATTTGCTTAAAAACCTTTCATCTAATTAGAAATCCCAGTCTTCAATTAATTCAATACAAAATACTACATAGAGTGCACTATACAGGTCATCAGATGTTCAAGATGGGCTTTACGTCTACCAACAACTGCTCACACTGCCAAACCAATTCACCGGACAATTATATCCACGCTCTTTGGTTCTGTCCACCAGTTCAGAAGTTTTGGCGCGAGATATGTGAAGACTTATCAAAGTGTCTGAAATGTAACATTCCAACTTCCCCTTTAGTGTGTTTGTTGGGCAGCTTAGATAATGTCACCACAGAAAAGAATATAGCCCATATGGTTTTCACTGCCCTATGCATAGCTAAGAAAACTGTCCTCATGAACTGGAAAAATAAAAATAATCTTAATTCTAACCAATATAGAAATTATCTATCAGATTACATTAGTCTTGATACAGCCTCTGCCACCACATCAGATCAATTGCTCTGGGCTCCTTTGATCAGCTCCATCACCTAGTGGGGGTGGGGGTGGGGGGGGGGGGGGGGGGGGGGGTCATAGTTTGGTCCCACCTTCACTGTTGTGATTGGTGTGGGGGTAGGGACAGGCTTAGGGCGTCGGGGGGTTCCCCAGGAGCATCTTCCTTGGAGGGCTCAACCTGGGGTAGCGGTCATGGCCTATTAAGCGCTCATTTGGCTCTTAGGTGATGGTTTCCTCGTGGCTGCGTGCAGCGGGGCTAGGGGAGGGTCTGTGCTGACGGACGTGGGTTACTGACCTGGTACCCTGGCTGCCCCGGGGTGGGTCTGGGACGGGCGTGGGGTTGTGGGGGTGCTCTGTCTCCGGGCTGGGGCCCTGGCTGGGCCTCGGGGGCTTGGGTCCTGGTTGGTGTGTTGCCGGGGTTGTGGGCGGGTGGGTGTATGGGGGCCCAGCCCTGGCGCAGGGTGCCGCCAGTGCATCGAGCCACCTGGGGGGCTCTTCAACTGGTGGGGGAGGTTGTTACATCTTGCAGGAGCTCTCCTCTCTTCAGGAACTCACTCTGCAGGAGGGGAAGATACAGGAGAGGTGGAGGAAAATCTCAGCCTGGGTGTCTATTGTCTCGTGTAGTCTGGAAGATGAGTGGATGACGGGGTGGGTGCAGTTTTCTCTGTGGTGGGGTCGGGTGGGCTGTCCCGCGCTCTGTGGGGCCAGGCGGCGCTGCTGTACTGGGCCCCGGTCCAGATGGGCTTGGGCCCCCTTTCCCTGGCGGGTTGCGGAGTATGGGGGTGCCTACTGGGGTCAGCGGGGGAGCTGGCCCCAGGGAGGGGTCACTTGCCCCTCCCTTCCTTCCCTCCCCATCTCCAGCTGCCTCCCTCTTCCCGCTCCACCACAATCACCTACACATGCAGGGCCTTGGGGTAAAGGTGTGTCACTAGGGTGCAGGGGAGGCATCCCCCCCTCTGTCCCCTTCTGGCTGCCTGTGCCTCAATTTTGTCTCACAACTTAGACATTCACATTACTCACACTCTCATAACACATACATATAGGATCATGAGGGTGGGCACGCTATATGGGGTGTACACCTCACCCTTGGCATCGTTGCCCACCTCTCAATTTTAAATACATGTAGACATTGAGGGCTATCAGGAGGGGCTATGCGCTTACCTGCTGCTCTCTGGCAGGTAGCTCCATGCCCTCCTGGGTTTTAAATGCACCTTAGAACACACATGCATCAACACTACATATGAGCGGGCGGAGGGAGGTTTGGAGTCTTCACCCCCCCCCCACCCCCCACCCCCCCGTTCTCTGCGGCCTGCTGGAGCGCGGGGGGGGGGGGGGGGGGGGGGGGCTAGGAAGAGGAGTTGGCCACTTCGGGGGGGGGGGGGTGCCCTCGGCCTCTCGGCCTGGGGCTCGGTCACCCCCCTGGCTTATGCTCCGCGGCTGCTGAGTGACCCCTCATCTGGGACTCTCCTCAGCTCTTTCTGGGATATTTCTGGGATAGTGGCTCTGTTGGTTTTCCTTGGTCTCTTGTGTTCTAAGGGCCTCCGGATGTCTGGAGTTTTGATCTCCTCCATACCTGCTTCATGCCCTGGTGGACGGGGCTGTGGCTCTCCACACCCTCTAACAGATCATTACATGTAGGAACCTTTAAAAAACAAGTGCGTTCATGCTCACAGGTGCACACACGGGTGCTCACACACAAACTACACCCTTTTTGGCTCCTACCTTAAAGCACACTGTGCGCTGTCGATCTTACGTGCTGCACAATAATGTTTAACATTTAGTATTTACTGTTATATTCCCATAGATCATCATAATGTTGTTTATTCTATTGCTCTAGTCTTCTTCTGCTTGTTTTCTTTTTTTCTCAACAGGTGATCCAGGAAAACAGGGGAAAAAAAGGTGATGAAGAAGATTTTCATTGTCTTTTCTCTCTCCCTTTTCTCCTTTTTCTTTCCCTCTCCTTCTGTTAACTTTCTTCTGAACTTTCCTGTCCCCAAGTCCGGTCTTATTGATTGCAATAACTTAGAATAAAAATAACTGATAAAGATCAAATAAACTATGACAATCAAGTGGAGCAGTATAGCAAAAGGCCCACTTGGGAAAGTAAATCTGTTGGGCATTTTCCTTGGCCTTCAGACAATAATTCTGATTGCTACAGTACCAGACAGGACATAAAAAAAAATAAATAAAATAAAATAAAAATAAATTAATAAATAAATGAAATGACGTTGATGCCATAACTGCATTAACGCGGCAAATCTCCGTTACCGCCGTGTGTGGGGGGCTGCATGCGTCAAACATTAACAAGCTAACTGCACTGATTTACAGAGTGTTATAGACATCCTGTGTTAGGACAAAGTCAATAAATTACCTGAAATACAAATTCAGAGTTTAGGAAGAAAATATAGCAGCATATAGGCATCTTTTACAGTAAAGCATCAAATCATTCTTGACAGGTTTTAAGCTGTATTTAAAAATTTAGCATGAATAAATGCTACTATTTCAGGTCATTTCTGACCCTTTCAGCCTCACCTCTGGTTTGTTCAGCTCCTCAGTCACATAGTTTAAGGTGCTCCAGCCACCGTAAGACCAGAGACCTTGAAGGAAAGCCTTTCCCAGAGTGTTCAAAGAAAACTGAGTTCCTTGAAAAGCATTCTCAATGTTAAAATTTTCCTCGATCACAGTGCTGCTCTGTATGACTTTCACTAGCCCTCCAATTACAATGAAAGTGAGTGAAAACACTTTGGCCACTAAGAAGATCACCTGCACTCTCAGAGCATATCGGACATTCAGGATGTTGGTAATGGCAACTACCAGAATACTAAAAGCTGCAAAGCATTTCACAGCCAGCTGAGGAGGTGGGCAGCCTGGGTAAAAGGGAGCCATGACGTAATGTGCAATGGTCATTGCTTTTGCTGCAATGCTGGAAGGTTTCACAAGCAGGATGAAAGTGATTGCCGCAAAGAAGGCTGGGAATGAACCATAGATCCTCAGGATGTAAGTAAATTCCCCTCCAGATTCAGGAATAATGGTCCCAAGCTCAGTGTAGGAGAGAGCTGCAAACAAAGCCACAACACCTGAAAAAACCCAGATTAACATGCTGGCCCCAGGACTTCCCACATACGCCAGGACATACTGTGGGGACATGAAGATACCGGAACCAATCATGGTTCCAGAAACTATTGCGACACCACCAATCAATCCAATCTGCCTCTTCAGTTGCAGGCCTTCGTTTTTTGGGGTTTGGTCCGCCATGGTGAGAGAGAGCAGGGAGCACAAAACGACACGTCTACAGAGCAGACTGAGAAAGATCACAAAGAATTCAGACCCCACAAACTGCGTAGAAAAAGCTTTCAAAAGAAATCACGTGGTGTAATATGTACTTGATTTGCCTTCAATTAAATATTAACTCTTCAGTTTTCTAACTGTGGAAAAAGTGCTAACCACTGTACCAATGAGCCACCAGTTGGTTATGGTTTGGATTATTACATCCTAAACCAATATCAGTTCTCAGGTTACTACAGTTTGTCCTGGCCTACTCATGTAAATCAGTAAGAAGATAAAAAATGCACAATCATGAGTGGAGTCGCACAGTGTTGGCCTGCTTCATCTTTATTTTGACTTTCTATAAACTACTAATAGTAAATATTGAAATTCTTACTTCTGGATGTTTCACCTCCTCAGTTAAACAATTTAAAGTGCTCCAGCCATCATACGACCACGAGCCCTGATAGAAAGCAATGCCAACGGAGCTGACCCCGACATTGGTTCCCTCAAAGGAGTCCTCAAAGTTCTCAGTGCGGCCCTGGAAAAGCATCACAATGCCTCCCAGGATGATCACCACCAGGGCCACCACCTTCACTGCCATGGTGACCACCTGGATGCCTGTGGCCAAGCGGACGCTCAGACAGTTGATTATAGCCAGCACCAAGATTGATCCGGCAGCTACAAACTTCACTGCCAGCTGTGGAGGAGTGCAGCCGCTGTAAAACGGGGCCACAGCATATTCAGCAAAGCTGAGAGCGATTCCTGTGCCACTAGCCGGCCACATGACCATGATGGAGCTGAAGACGAACATGAAGGCCACCACTTTCCCTGCAGTCCGCAGTATGTAAATGTACTCGGCTCCAGACTCTGGTATGATAGTGCCCAGTTCAGCATAGCACAGACCCCCCAGCATGGCTATCAGTCCACAGCAGGACCATATAATGAAGCTGGCCCCTGGGCTCCCAATAGTGGAAAGGACGTACTGGGGAGAAATGAAGATCCCAGATCCAATCATGGTTCCACCAATGAAGGAAACTGCTCCTATGAGCCCCACTTCCCTCTGCAGATTGAGTCCATGTGTATCATCTCCCATGTTCAGAAAGTTTTTGTCTTCTTAGAAGCAGCGGACAAGAACACCTGAAGCTGTAAAGCGTTGTCTGTTACATAAGAGGCGGGGCACACTTAATTATAAAGCTACGAAAGTACACAGCAAATTCTGGTCTTTGGAATAAACTCTCTGGGAGTTCAGATTAACTACATTTGAGTGTACATGAGTGACCATCGAATGAACTCTAGTGCAGAGTTAGAGTAACTCTTTTCCGGGAGATGATTTTTCAACTCTTTATAGGAGTTAAAACTAAACTCTCATGGAGTAAAATTTCTACTACCATATAGAGTAAAATTTAACTCATAACTAGAGTTAAGTTTGATATTAACTCTTTTATAGTGTTACTCATCAAGTGAAAAAAGTTTTAGGTTTTAGGGGCAAATGACCAACAACCAAAGAAATGAACAGAGTATCTGCATAACAAGGTTATCAGAGGAAGGACATGACTTGACCTGGTTCTCCCTTGTACCAGTTTAACCTGTCCAACAGAATAACATAAAACTAAGTTGAATATTTACTTTCTTTAATACTTTGCTAAACCATTTAGTTGTATGGATGTAAGTCCCAAAAAAATGAATTTTGGAACTGAATTTGAATGATAGAAGTGAAACTGAAATTATTCGAGAGCTACACTTTTAAAGGATAAAATACAGTTTCAAAGTAAATGAATTCATTTTCAAAATATAAAATTCAATTTCAATTTAGTGACGATAATTTTCAAAACTGTACATTGAATTTCAAATTAGACTGATTCAAATTCAGTTTTAAAAAGCATTTATTCAAGTTACAATTCAGGTTCAGTTTCTGATGGCACAAAGTTCTGCCCATACTCTTCTTTTAATTAAATTGGACTCCAGTATGATATAATAGAAAAGAACACCAAGCTGCAAAAAGCAGTCAGTGGAAATGGGTTCATTATTATGAACTGGCGTGAACAAAAAGGGACGATCACACTGAAGTTTCAATCATTTAAGATAAGGATAAATTAAGTTTGTCATAAGTTGAGAAATTCTTTAAAAATATTAAATTCCTATTTAAACAGTAATATTATTATATAAAATGCTTTAAGGAACTGCAACTAAAAACAAAGTATATGTTCTGGAAAAGCTGGAGATACAGAAAAATGTTGGTCAAAATGCTTCTTGTTGTCAAAATATATTCTGATACTTGATCCTCATATATTATATTCACCAAACATCTTTATATCTGTTATCGTTTATCTTATCTTAAAAAAACAAACAAAAAAAACAACCCGAATTTCCCAGAGGAACCCACCTGAGGGATTAATAAAGTTTTATCTTATCTCTTATCTTATATACAGTCTTTGAGATCTAGGAGTCCCACCTCATTGGAGTCAGGACTGAAATGATAGCAATGCAAACATATTGTACTCTCGTGTACATTTATTATCCCCACACAACACCTCAGACACTTTGATCACTGATTTACAGAGTGTTATAGACATCCTGTGTTAGGACGAAGTCAATAAATTACCTGAAATACAAATTCAGAGTTTAGGAAGAAAATATAGCAGCATATAGGCATCTTTTGCACTAAAGCATCAAATCATTCTTGACAGGTTTTAAGCTGTATTTTAAAAATTTAGCATGAATAAATGCTACTATTTCAGGTCATTTCTGACCCTTTCAGCCTCACCTCTGGTTCGTTCAGCTCCTCAGTCACATAGTTCAAGTTGTACCAGCCATCGTAAGACCAGAGACCTTGATAGAAAGCCATTCCCAGAGTGCCCACAGAATACTCGGTGCCTTGAAAAGCATTCTCAACATTAAAATTTTCCTCGATCACAGTGCTGCTCTGTATGACTTTCACTAGCCCTCCAATTACAATGAAAGTGAGTGAAAACACTTTGGCCACCAAGAAGATCACCTGCACTCTCAGAGCATATCGGACATTCAGGATGTTGGTAATGGCAACTACCAGAATACTAAAAGCTGCAAAGCATTTCACAGCTAGCTGAGGAGGTGGGCAGCCTGGGTAAAAGGGAGCCATGGCATACTGTGCAATGCCCATTGCCGTTGCTGCAATGCTGAAAGGTTTTATAAGCAGGATGAAAGTGATTGCTGCAAAGAAGGCTGGGAATGAACCATAGATCCTCAGGATGTAAGTAAATTCCCCACCGGATTCAGGAATAATGGTCCCAAGCTCAGTGTAGGAGAGAGCTGCAAACAAAGCCACAACACCTGAAAAAACCCAGATTAACATGCTGGCCCCAGGACTTCCCACATACGCCAGGATATACTGTGGGGACATGAAGATACCGGAACCAATCATGGTTCCAGAAACTATTGCAACACCACCAATCAATCCAATCTGCCTCTTCAGTTGCAGGCCTTCATTTTTTGGGGTTTGGTCCGCCATGGTGAGAGAGAGCAGGGAGCACAAAACGACACGTCTACAGAACAGACTGAGAAAGATCACAAAGAATTCAGACGCTACAAACTGCGTAGAAAAAGCTTTCAAAAGAAATCACGTGGTGTAATATGTACTTGATTTGCCTTCAATTAAATATTAACTCTTCAGTTGTCTAACTGTGGAAAAAGTGCTAACCACTGTACCAATGAGCCACCAGTTGGTTATGGTTTGGATTATTACATCCTAAACCAATATCAGTTCTCAGGTTACTACAGTTTGTCCTGGCCTACTCATGTAAATCAGTAAGAAGATAAAAAAATGCACAATCATGAGTGGAGTCGCACAGTGTTGGCATGCTTCATCTTTATTTTGACTTTCTATAAACTACTAATAGTAAATATTGAAATTCTTACTTCTGGATGTTTCACCTCCTCAGTTAAATAATTTAAAGTGTTCCAGCCATCATACGACCACAAGCCCTGATAGAAAGCAATGCCAATGGAGCTGACCCCGACATTGGTTCCCTTAAAGGAGTCCTCAAAGTTCTCAGTGCGGCCCTGGAAAAGCATCACAATGCCTCCCAGGATGATCACCACCAGGGCCACCACCTTCACTGCCATGGTGACCACCTGGATTCCTGTGGCCAAGCGAACGCTCAGACAGTTGATTATAGCCAGCACCAAGATTGATCCGGCAGCCACGAACTTCACTGCCAGCTGTGGAGGAGTGCAGCCGCTGTAAAACGGGGCCACAGCATATTCAGCAAAGCTGAGAGCGATTCCTGTGCCACTAGCCGGCCACATGACCATGATGGAGCTGAAGACGAACATGAAGGCCACCACTTTCCCTGCAGTCCGCAGTATGTAAATGTACTCGGCTCCAGACTCTGGTATGATAGTGCCCAGTTCAGCATAGCACAGACCCCCCAGCATGGCTATCAGTCCACAGCAGGACCATATAATGAAGCTGGCCCCTGGGCTCCCAATAGTGGAAAGGACGTACTGGGGAGAAATGAAGATCCCAGATCCAATCATGGTTCCACCAATGAAGGAAACTGCTCCTATGAGCCCCACTTCCCTCTGCAGATTGAGTCCATGTGTATCACCTCCCATGTTCAGAAAGTTTTTGTCTTCTCAGAAGCAGCGGACAAGAACACCTGAAGCTGTAAAGCGTTGTCTGTTACATAAGAGGCGGAGCACACTTAATTATAAAGCTACGAAAGTACACTGCAAATTCTGGTCTTTGAAATAAACTCTCTGGGAGTTCAGATTAACTACATTTGAGTGTACATGCGTGACCATCGAATGAACTCTAGTGCAGAGTTAGAGTAACTCTTTTCCGGGAGATGATTTTTCAACTCTTTATAGGAGTTAAAACTAAACTCTCATGGAGTAAAATTTCTACTACCATATAGAGTAAAATTTAACTCATAACTAGAGTTAAGTTTGATATTAAGTCTTTTATAGTGTTACTCATCAAATGAAAAAAGTTTTAGGTTTTAGGGGCAAATGACCAACAACCAAAGAAATGAACAGAGTATCTGCATAACAAGGTTATCAGAGGAAGGACATGACTTGACCTGGTTCTCTCTTGTACCAGTTTAAGCAGTCCAACAGAATAACATAAAACTAAGTTGAATATTTACTTTCTTTAATACTTTGCTAAACCATTTAGTTGTATGGATGTAAGTCCCAAAAAATGAATTTTGGAACTGAATTTGAATGATAGAAGTGAAACTGAAAATATTCGAGAGCTACACTTTTAAAGGATAAAATACAGTTTCAAAGTAAATGAATTCATTTTCAAAATATAAAATTCAATTTCAATTTAGTGACGATAATTTTCAAAACTGTACATTGAATTTCAAATTAGACTGATTCAAATTCAGTTTTAAAAAGCATTTATTCAAGTTACAATTCAGGTTCAGTTTCTGATGGCACAAAGTTCTGCCCATACTCTTCTTTTAATTAAATTGGACTCCAGTATGATATAATAGAAAAGAACACCAAGCTGCAAAAAGCAGTCAGTGGAAATGGGTTCATTATTATGAACTGGCGTGAACAAAAAGGGACGATCACACTGAAGTTTCAATCATTTAAGATAAGGATAAATTAAGTTTGTCATAAGTTGAGAAATTCTTTAAAAATATTAAATTCCTATTTAAACAGTAATATTATTATATAAAATGCTTTAAGGAACTGCAACTAAAAACAAAGTATATGTTCTGGAAAAGCTGGAGATACAGAAAAATGTTGGTCAAAATGCTTCTTGTTGTCAAAATATATTCTGATACTTGATCCTCATATATTATATTCACCAAACATCTTTATATCTGTTATCGTTTATCTTATCTTAAAAAAACAAACAAAAAAAACAACCCGAATTTCCCAGAGGAACCCACCTGAGGGATTAATAAAGTTTTATCTTATCTCTTATCTTATATACAGTCTTTGAGATCTAGGAGTCCCACCTCATTGGAGTCAGGACTGAAATGATAGCAATGCAAACATATTGTACTCTCGTGTACATTTATTATCCCCACACAACACCTCAGACACTTTGATCACTGATTTACAGAGTGTTATAGACATCCTGTGTTAGGACGAAGTCAATAAATTACCTGAAATACAAATTCAGAGTTTAGGAAGAAAATATAGCAGCATATAGGCATCTTTTGCACTAAAGCATCAAATCATTCTTGACAGGTTTTAAGCTGTATTTTAAAAATTTAGCATGAATAAATGCTACTATTTCAGGTCATTTCTGACCCTTTCAGCCTCACCTCTGGTTCGTTCAGCTCCTCAGTCACATAGTTCAAGTTGTACCAGCCATCGTAAGACCAGAGACCTTGATAGAAAGCCATTCCCAGAGTGCCCACAGAATACTCGGTGCCTTGAAAAGCATTCTCAATGTTAAAATTTTCCTCGATCACAGTGCTGCTCTGTATGACTTTCACTAGCCCTCCAATTACAATGAAAGTGAGTGAAAACACTTTGGCCACCAATAAGATCACCTGCACTCTCAGAGCATATCGGACATTCAGGATGTTGGTAATGGCAACTACCAGAATACTAAAAGCTGCAAAGCATTTCACAGCTAGCTGAGGAGGTGGGCAGCCTGGGTAAAAGGGAGCCATGGCATACTGTGCAATGCCCATTGCCGTTGCTGCAATGCTGAAAGGTTTTATAAGCAGGATGAAAGTGATTGCTGCAAAGAAGGCTGG
Source organism: Neolamprologus brichardi (assembly GCF_056152115.1). NCBI lineage: Eukaryota > Metazoa > Chordata > Actinopteri > Cichliformes > Cichlidae > Neolamprologus > Neolamprologus brichardi. The sequence continues at coordinate 5,774,039 of NC_142122.1, forward strand.
GAATGAACCATAGATCCTCAGGATGTAAGTAAATTCCCCACCGGATTCAGGAATAATGGTCCCAAGCTCAGTGTAGGAGAGAGCTGCAAACAAAGCCACAACACCTGAAAAAACCCAGATTAACATGCTGGCCCCAGGACTTCCCACATACGCCAGGATATACTGTGGGGACATGAAGATACCGGAACCAATCATGGTTCCAGAAACTATTGCAACACCACCAATCAATCCAATCTGCCTCTTCAGTTGCAGGCCTTCATTTTTTGGGGTTTGGTCCGCCATGGTGAGAGAGAGCAGGGAGCACAAAACGACACGTCTACAGAGCAGACTGAGAAAGATCACAAAGAATTCAGACGCTACAAACTGTGTAGAAAAAGCTTTCAAAAGAAATCACGTGGTGTAATATGTACTTGCTTTGCCTTCAATTAAATATTAACTCTTCAGTTGTCTAACTGTGGAAAAAGTGCTAACCACTGTACCAATGAGCCACCAGTTGGTTATGGTTTGGATTATTACATCCTAAACCAATATCAGTTCTCAGGTTACTACAGTTTGTCCTGGCCTACTCATGTAAATCAGTAAGAAGATAAAAAAATGCACAATCATGACTGGAGTCGCACAGTGTTGGCATGCTTCATCTTTATTTTGACTTTCTATAAACTACTAATAGTAAATATTGAAATTCTTACTTCTGGATGTTTCACCTCCTCAGTTAAATAATTTAAAGTGTTCCAGCCATCATACGACCACAAGCCCTGATAGAAAGCAATGCCAATGGAGCTGACCCCGACATTGGTTCCCTTAAAGGAGTCCTCAAAGTTCTCAGTGCGGCCCTGGAAAAGCATCACAATGCCTCCCAGGATGATCACCACCAGGGCCACCACCTTCACTGCCATGGTGACCACCTGGATTCCTGTGGCCAAGCGAACGCTCAGACAGTTGATTATAGCCAGCACCAAGATTGATCCGGCAGCCACGAACTTCACTGCCAGCTGTGGAGGAGTGCAGCCGCTGTAAAACGGGGCCACAGCATATTCAGCAAAGCTGAGAGCGATTCCTGTGCCACTAGCCGGCCACATGACCATGATGGAGCTGAAGACGAACATGAAGGCCACCACTTTCCCTGCAGTCCGCAGTATGTAAATGTACTCGGCTCCAGACTCTGGTATGATAGTGCCCAGTTCAGCATAGCACAGACCCCCCAGCATGGCTATCAGTCCACAGCAGGACCATATAATGAAGCTGGCCCCTGGGCTCCCAATAGTGGAAAGGACGTACTGGGGAGAAATGAAGATCCCAGATCCAATCATGGTTCCACCAATGAAGGAAACTGCTCCTATGAGCCCCACTTCCCTCTGCAGATTGAGTCCATGTGTATCACCTCCCATGTTCAGAAAGTTTTTGTCTTCTCAGAAGCAGCGGACGAGAACACCTGAAGCTGTAAAGCGTTGTCTGTTACATAAGAGGCGGAGCACACTTAATTATAAAGCTACGAAAGTACACTGCAAATTCTGGTCTTTGAAATAAACTCTCTGGGAGTTCAGATTAACTACATTTGAGTGTACATGCGTGACCATCGAATGAACTCTAGTGCAGAGTTAGAGTAACTCTTTTCCGGGAGATGATTTTTCAACTCTTTATAGGAGTTAAAACTAAACTCTCATGGAGTAAAATTTCTACTACCATATAGAGTAAAATTTAACTCATAACTAGAGTTAAGTTTGATATTAAGTCTTTTATAGTGTTACTCATCAAATGAAAAAAGTTTTAGGTTTTAGGGGCAAATGACCAACAACCAAAGAAATGAACAGAGTATCTGCATAACAAGGTTATCAGAGGAAGGACATGACTTGACCTGGTTCTCTCTTGTACCAGTTTAAGCAGTCCAACAGAATAACATAAAACTAAGTTGAATATTTACTTTCTTTAATACTTTGCTAAACCATTTAGTTGTATGGATGTAAGTCCCAAAAAATGAATTTTGGAACTGAATTTGAATGATAGAAGTGAAACTGAAAATATTCGAGAGCTACACTTTTAAAGGATAAAATACAGTTTCAAAGTAAATGAATTCATTTTCAAAATATAAAATTCAATTTCAATTTAGTGACGATAATTTTCAAAACTGTACATTGAATTTCAAATTAGACTGATTCAAATTCAGTTTTAAAAAGCATTTATTCAAGTTAAAATTCAGGTTCAGTTTCTGATGGCACAAAGTTCTGCCCATACTCTTCTTTTAATTAAATTGGACTCCAGTATGATATAATAGAAAAGAACACCAAGCTGCAAAAAGCAGTCAGTGGAAATGGGTTCATTATTATGAACTGGCGTGAACAAAAAGGGACGATCACACTGAAGTTTCAATCATTTAAGATAAGGATAAATTAAGTTTGTCATAAGTTGAGAAATTCTTTAAAAATATTAAATTCCTATTTAAACAGTAATATTATTATATAAAATGCTTTAAGGAACTGCAACTAAAAACAAAGTATATGTTCTGGAAAAGCTGGAGATACAGAAAAATGTTGGTCAAAATGCTTCTTGTTGTCAAAATATATTCTGATACTTGATCCTCATATATTATATTCACCAAACATCTTTATATCTGTTATCGTTTATCTTATCTTAAAAAAACAAACAAAAAAAACAACCCGAATTTCCCAGAGGAACCCACCTGAGGGATTAATAAAGTTTTATCTTATCTCTTATCTTATATACAGTCTTTGAGATCTAGGAGTCCCACCTCATTGGAGTCAGGACTGAAATGATAGCAATGCAAACATATTGTACTCTCGTGTACATTTATTATCCCCACACAACACCTCAGACACTTTGATCACTGGTTTACAGAGTGTTATAGACATCCTGTGTTAGGACGAAGTCAATAAATTACCTGAAATACAAATTCAGAGTTTAGGAAGAAAATATAGCAGCATATATGCATCTTTTGCACTAAAGCATCAAATCATTCTTGACAGGTTTTAAGCTGTATTTTAAAAATTTAGCATGAATAAATGCTACTATTTCAGGTCATTTCTGACCCTTTCAGCCTCACCTCTGGTTTGTTCAGCTCCTCAGTCACATAGTTCAAGTTGTACCAGCCATCGTAAGACCAGAGACCTTGATAGAAAGCCATTCCCAGAGTGCCCACAGAATACTCGGTGCCTTGAAAAGCATTCTCAATGTTAAAATTTTCCTCGATCACAGTGCTGCTCTGTATGACTTTCACTAGCCCTCCAATTACAATGAAAGTGAGTGAAAACACTTTGGCCACCAATAAGATCACCTGCACTCTCAGAGCATATCGGACATTCAGGATGTTGGTAATGGCAACTACCAGAATACTAAAAGCTGCAAAGCATTTCACAGCCAGCTGAGGAGGTGGGCAGCCTGGGTAAAAGGGAGCCATGGCATACTGTGCAATGCCCATTGCCGTTGCTGCAATGCTGAAAGGTTTTATAAGCAGGATGAAAGTGATTGCTGCAAAGAAGGCTGGGAATGAACCATAGATCCTCAGGATGTAAGTAAATTCCCCACCAGATTCAGGAATAATGGTCCCAAGCTCAGTGTAGGAGAGAGCTGCAAACAAAGCCACAACACCTGAAAAAACCCAGATTAACATGCTGGCCCCAGGACTTCCCACATACGCCAGGATATACTGTGGGGACATGAAGATACCAGAACCAATCATGGTTCCAGAAACTATTGCAACACCACCAATCAATCCAATCTGCCTCTTCAGTTGCAGGCCTTCATTTTTTGGGGTTTGGTCCGCCATGGTGAGAGAGAGCAGGGAGCACAAAACGACACGTCTACAGAGCAGACTGAGAAAGATCACAAAGAATTCAGACGCTACAAACTGCGTAGAAAAAGCTTTCAAAAGAAATCACGTGGTGCAATATGTACTTGATTTGCCTTCAATTAAATATTAACTCTTCAGTTGTCTAACTGTGGAAAAAGTGCTAACCACTGTACCAATGAGCCACCAGTTGGTTATGGTTTGGATTATTATATCCTAAACCAATATCAGTTCTCAGGTTACTACAGTTTGTCCTGGCCTACTCATGTAAATCAGTAAGAAGATAAAAAATGCACAATCATGAGTGGAGTCACACAGTGTTGGCATGCTTCATCTTTATTTTGACTTTCTATAAACTACTAATAGTAAATATTGAAATTCTTACTTCTGGATGTTTCACCTCCTCAGTTAAACAATTTAAAGTGTTCCAGCCATCATACGACCACAAGCCCTGATAGAAAGCAATGCCAATGGAGCTGACCCCGACATTGGTTCCCTCAAAGGAGTCCTCAAAGTTCTCAGTGCGGCCCTGGAAAAGCATCACAATGCCTCCCAGGATGATCACCACCAGGGCCACCACCTTCACTGCCATGGTGACCACCTGGATGCCTGTGGCCAAGCGGACGCTCAGACAGTTGATTATAGCCAGCACCAAGATTGATCCGGCAGCCACGAACTTCACTGCCAGCTGTGGAGGAGTGCAGCCGCTGTAAAAGGGGGGCCACAGCATATTCAGCAAAGCTGAGAGCGATTCCTGTGCCACTAGCCGGCCACATGACCATGATGGAGCTGAAGACGAACATGAAGGCCACCACTTTCCCTGCAGTCCGCAGTATGTAAATGTACTCGGCTCCAGACTCTGGTATGATAGTGCCCAGTTCAGCATAGCACAGACCCCCCAGCATGGCTAACAGTCCACAGCAGGACCATATAATGAAGCTGGCCCCTGGGCTCCCAATAGTGGAAAGGACGTACTGGGGAGAAATGAAGATCCCAGATCCAATCATGGTTCCACCAATGAAGGAAACTGCTCCTATGAGCCCCACTTCCCTCTGCAGATTGAGTCCATGTGTGTCATGTCCCATGGTCAGAAAGCTTTTGTCTTCTCTGAAGCAGCAGAGAACAACAGACATGTGCAGTTACAAAACGCTGCCTATTGCCCAATAGGAGGAGTGCACAAAATTAAACTGCTATGAAATTAAAATGAGGCTACTTTTAAGCAGATTTTAAGAATGTCTGCTTGTCCAGAGTTGGTTTTTTTCTTAGGTTTCAGGTTAACAGTGTTTTATTTTAGGTTCTGCTCTATAAAACACAGTTGGAGAAATGAAAAATTCAAAATAGAGACTATTTTGAATATTTCCAGTCTACTGGAAATGTCCCTCCAAGCCAAGTGGATTCTTCTGGTGTCCTCAATTCTTTCTTTGGTGTTGGTTCATATTATGTTTACTTGTGTCTGGATCTACGTGACCTACATGAAAATAAAACAAAACAAAACTGTACTTTCAGTAAAAGATTAGACAGGGCCTCATCTGTGTGAAGAAATGAACAGAGTATCTGCATAACAAGGTTATCAGAGGAAGGACATGACTTGACCTGGTTCTCCCTTGTACCAGTTTAAGCAGTCCAACAGAATAACATAAAACTAAGTTGAATATTTACTTTCTTTAATACTTTGCTAAACCATTTAGTTGTATGGATGTAAGTCCCAAAAAAATGAATTTTGGAACTGAATTTGAATGATAGAAGTGAAACTGAAAATATTCGAGAGCTACACTTTTAAAGGATAAAATACAGTTTCAAAGTAAATGAATTCATTTTCAAAATATAAAATTCAATTTCAATTTAGTGACGATCATTTTCAAAACTGTACATTGAATTTCAAAGTAGACTGATTCAAATTCAGTTTTAAAAAGCATTTATTCAAGTTACAATTCAGGTTCAGTTTCTGATGGCACAAAGTTCTGCCCATACTCTTCTTTTAATTAAATTGGACTCCAGTATGATATAATAGAAAAGAACACCAAGCTGCGAAAAGCAGTCAGTGGAAATGGGTTCATTATTATGAACTGGCGTGAACAAAAAGGGACGATCACACTGAAGTTTCAATCATTTAAGATAAGGATAAATTAAGTTTGTCATAAGTTGAGAAATTCTTTAAAAATATTAAATTCCTATTTAAACAGTAATATTATTATATAAAATGCTTTAAGGAACTGCAACTAAAAACAAAGTATATGTTCTGGAAAAGCTGGAGATACAGAAAAATGTTGGTCAAAATGCTTCTTGTTGTCAAAATATATTCTGATACTTGATCCTCATATATTATATTCACCAAACATCTTTATATCTTTTATCGTTTATCTTATCTTAAAAAAACAAACAAAAAAAACAACCCGAATTTCCCAGAGGAACCCACCCGAGGGATTAATAAAGTTTTATCTTATCTCTTATCTTATATACAGTCTTTGAGATCTAGGAGTCCCACCTCATTGGAGTCAGGACTGAAATGATAGCAATGCAAACATATTGTACTCTCGTGTACATTTATTAACCCCACACAACACCTCAGACACTTTGATCACTGATTTACAGAGTGTTATAGACATCCTGTGTTAGGACAAAGTCAATAAATTACCTGAAATACAAATTCAGAGTTTAGGAAGAAAATATAGCAGCATATATGCATCTTTTGCACTAAAGCATCAAATCATTCTTGACAGGTTTTAAGCTGTATTTTAAAAATTGAGCATGAATAAATGCTACTATTTCAGGTCATTTCTGACCCTTTCAGCCTCACCTCTGGTTCGTTCAGCTCCTCAGTCACATAGTTCAAGTTGTACCAGCCATCGTAAGACCAGAGACCTTGATAGAAAGCCATTCCCAGAGTGCCCACAGAATACTCGGTGCCTTGAAAAGCATTCTCAACATTAAAATTTTCCTCGATCACAGTGCTGCTCTGTATGACTTTCACTAGCCCTCCAATTACAATGAAAGTGAGTGAAAACACTTTGGCCACCAATAAGATCACCTGCACTCTCAGAGCATATCGGACATTCAGGATGTTGGTAATGGCAACTACCAGAATACTAAAAGCTGCAAAGCATTTCACAGCCAGCTGAGGAGGTGGGCAGCCTGGGTAAAAGGGAGCCATGGCATACTGTGCAATGCCCATTGCCGTTGCTGTAATGCCGAAAGGTTTTATAAGCAGGATGAAAGTGATTGCTGCAAAGAAGGCTGGGAATGAACCATAGATCCTCAGGATGTAAGTAAATTCCCCACCGGATTCAGGAATAATGGTCCCAAGCTCAGTGTAGGAGAGAGCTACAAGAAAAGACACAACACCTGAAAAAAACCAGATTAACATGCTGGCCCCAGGACTTCCCACATACGCCAGGATATACTGTGGGGACATGAAGATACCGGAACCAATCATGGTTCCAGAAACTATTGCAACACCACCAATCAATCCAATCTGCCTCTTCAGTTGCAGGCCTTCATTTTTTGGGGTTTGGTCCGCCATGGTGAGAGAGAGCAGGGAGCACAAAACGACACGTCTACAGAGCAGACTGAGAAAGATCACAAAGAATTCAGATGCTACAAACTGCGTAGAAAAAGCTTTCAAAAGAAATCACGTGGTGTAATATGTACTTGATTTGCCTTCAATTAAATATTAACTCTTCAGTTGTCTAACTGTGGAAAAAGTGCTAACCACTGTACCAATGAGCCACCAGTTGGTTATGGTTACCAATATCAGTTCTGAGGTTACTACAGTTTGTCCTGGCCTACTCATGTAAATCAGTAAGAAGATAAAAAATGCACAATCATGAGTGGAGTCGCACAGTGTTGGCATGCTTCATCTTTATTTTGACTTTCTATAAACTACTAATAGTAAATATTGAAATTCTTACTTCTGGATGTTTCACCTCCTCAGTTAAACAATTTAAAGTGTTCCAGCCATCATACGACCACAAGCCCTGATAGAAAGCAATGCCAATGGAGCTGACCCCGACATTGGTTCCCTCAAAGGAGTCCTCAAAGTTCTCAGTGCGGCCCTGGAAAAGCATCACAATGCCTCCCAGGATGATCACCACCAGGGCCACCACCTTCACTGCCATGGTGACCACCTGGATGCCTGTGGCCAAGCGAACGCTCAGACAGTTGATTATAGCCAGCACCAAGATTGATCCGGCAGCCACGAACTTCACTGCCAGCTGTGGAGGAGTGCAGTCGCTGTAAAACGGGGCCACAGCATATTCAGCAAAGCTGAGAGCGATTCCTGTGCCACTAGCCGGCCACATGACCATGATGGAGCTGAAGACGAACATGAAGGCCACCACTTTCCCTGCAGTCCGCAGTATGTAAATATACTCGGCTCCAGACTCTGGTATGATAGTGCCCAGCTCAGCATAGCACAGACCCCCCAGCATGGCTATCAGTCCACAGCAGGACCATATAATGAAGCTGGCCCCTGGGCTCCCAATAGTGGAAAGGACGTACTGGGGAGAAATGAAGATCCCAGATCCAATCATGGTTCCACCAATGAAGGAAACTGCTCCTATGAGCCCCACTTCCCTCTGCAGATTGAGTCCATGTGTGTCATGTCCCATGGTCAGAAAGCTTTTGTCTTCTCTGAAGCAGCAGAGAACAACAGACATGTGCAGTTACAAAACGCTGCCTATTGCCCAATAGGAGGAGTGCACAAAATTAAACTGCTATGAAATTAAAATGAGGCTACTTTTAAGCAGATTTTAAGAATGTCTGCTTGTCCAGAGTTGGTTTTTTTCTTAGGTTTCAGGTTAACAGTGTTTTATTTTAGGTTCTGCTCTATAAAACACAGTTGGAGAAATGAAAAATTCAAAATAGAGACTATTTTGAATATTTCCAGTCTACTGGAAATGTCCCTCCAAGCCAAGTGGATTCTTCTGGGGTCCTCAATTCTTTCTTTGGTGTTGGTTCATATTATGTTTACTTGTGTCTGGATCTACGTGACCTACATGAAAATAAAACAAAACAAAACTGTACTTTCAGTAAAAGATTAGACAGGGCCTCATCTGTGTGAAGAAATGAACAGAGTATCTGCATAACAAGGTTATCAGAGGAAGGACATGACTTGACCTGGTTCTCCCTTGTACCAGTTTAAGCAGTCCAACAGAATAACATAAAACTAAGTTGAATATTTACTTTCTTTAATACTTTGCTAAACCATTTAGTTAAAAATGCTCTCCAAAGTTGAACTCTACTTTTAATTAAATGGGACTCGAGTCTAATATAATAGAAAAGAACACCAAGCACCAAGTTGCAAAATGCAGTCAGTGGAAATGGGTGAATTATTATGAACTGGCATGAACAATAAGGAAAATCACAGTGAAGTTTTAACCATTTAAGATAAGGATAAATTAAGTTTGTCATAAGTTGAGGTATTTTAAAGAATTTACCAAGTCTTTAAAAATATTAAATTCCTATTTAAACAGTCATATTATTATTAGTGCTGTCAGCGTTAATCTCGTTAAAATTACGTTAATGCCATAACTGCATTAACACAGCAAATCTCTGTTACCGCCGTGTGCGTGGGGCTGCACGGCGTCAAACATTAACAAGCTAACTGCACTGATTTACAGAGTGTTATAGACATCCTGTGTTAGGACAAAGTCAATAAATTACCTGAAATACAAATTCAGAGTTTAGGAAGAAAATATAGCAGCATATAGGCATCTTTTACAGTAAAGCATCAAATCATTCTTGACAGGTTTTAAGCTGTATTTAAAAATTTAGCATGAATAAATACTACTATTTCAGGTCATTTCTGACCCTTTCAGCCTCACCTCTGGTTTGTTCAGCTCCTCAGTCACATAGTTTAAGGTGCTCCAGCCACCGTAAGACCAGAGACCTTGAAGGAAAGCCTTTCCCAGAGTGTTCAAAGAAAACTGAGTTCCTTGAAAAGCATTCTCAATGTTAAAATTTTCCTCGATCACAGTGCTGCTCTGTATGACTTTCACTAGCCCTCCAATTACAATGAAAGTGAGTGAAAACACTTTGGCCACTAAGAAGATCACCTGCACTTTCAGAGCATATCGGACATTCAGGATGTTGGTAATGGCAACTACCAGAATACTAAAAGCTGCAAAGCATTTCACAGCCAGCTGAGGAGGTGGGCAGCCTGGGTAAAAGGGAGCCATGACGTAATGTGCAATGGTCATTGCTTTTGCTGCAATGCTGGAAGGTTTCACAAGCAGGATGAAAGTGATTGCCGCAAAGAAGGCTGGGAATGAACCATAGATCCTCAGGATGTAAGTAAATACCCCACCGGATTCAGGAATAATGGTCCCAAGCTCAGTGAAGGAGAGAGCTGCAAGCAAAGCCACAACACCTGAAAAAACCCAGATTAACATGCTGGCCCCAGGACTTCCCACATACGCCAGGACATACTGTGGGGACATGAAGATACCGGAACCAATCATGGTTCCAGAAACTATTGCGACACCACCAATCAATCCAATCTGCCTCTTCAGTTGCAGGCCTTCATTTTTTGGGGTTTGGTCCGCCATGGTGAGAGAGAGAAGGGAGCACAAAACGACACGTCTACAGAGCAGACTGAGAAAGATCACAAAGAATTCAGATGCTACAAACTGCGTAGAAAAAGCTTTCAAAAGAAATCACGTGGTGTAATATGTACTTGATTTGCCTTCAATTAAATATTAACTCTTCAGTTGTCTAACTGTGGAAAAAGTGCTAACCACTGCACCAATGAGCCACCAGTTGGTTATGGTTTGGATTATTATGTCCTAAACCAATATCAGTTCTGAGGTTACTACAGTTTGTCCTGGCCTACTCATGTAAATCAGTAAGAAGATAAAAAAATGCACAATCATGAGTGGAGTCGCACAGTGTTGGCATGCTTCATCTTTATTTTGACTTTCTATAAACTACTAATAGTAAATATTGAAATTCTTACTTCTGGATGTTTCACCTCCTCAGTTAAATAATTTAAAGTGTTCCAGCCATCATACGACCACAAGCCCTGATAGAAAGCAATGCCAATGGAGCTGACCCCGACATTGGTTCCCTTAAAGGAGTCCTCAAAGTTCTCAGTGCGGCCCTGGAAAAGCATCACAATGCCTCCCAGGATGATCACCACCAGGGCCCCAACCTTCACTGCCATGGTGACCACCTGGATGCCTGTGGCCAAGCGAACACTCAGACAGTTGATTATAGCCAGCACCAAGATTGATCCGGCAGCCACGAACTTCACTGCCAGCTGTGGAGGAGTGCAGCCGCTGTAAAACGGGGCCACAGCATATTCAGCAAAGCTGAGAGCGATACCTGTGCCACTAGCCGGCCTCATGACCATGATGAAGCTGAAGACGAACATGAAGGCCACCACTTTCCCTGCAGTCCGCAGTATGTAAATATACTCGGCTCCAGACTCTGGTATGATAGTGCCCAGCTCAGCATAGCACAGACCCCCCAGCATGGCTATCAGTCCACAGCAGGACCATATAATGAAGCTGGCCCCTGGGCTCCCAATAGTGGAAAGGACGTACTGGGGAGAAATGAAGATCCCAGATCCAATCATGGTTCCACCAATGAAGGAAACTGCTCCTATGAGCCCCACTTCCCTCTGCAGATTGAGTCCATGTGTGTCATGTCCCATGGTCAGAAAGCTTTTGTCCTCTCTGAAGCAGCGGACAAGAACAGACATGTGCAGTTACAAAACGCTGCCTGTTGCCCAATAGGAGGAGTGCACAAAATTAAACTGCTATGAAATTAAAATGAGGCTACTTTTAAGCAGATTTTAAGAATGTCTGCTTGTCCAGAGTTGGTTTTTTCTTAGGTTTCACGTTAACAGTGATTTATTTTAGGTTCTGCTCTATAAAACACAGTTGGAGAAATGAAAAATTCAAAATAGAGACTATTTTGAATATTTCCAGTCTACTGGAAATGTCCCTGAAAGCCAAGTGGATTCTTCTGATGTCCTCAATTCTTTCTTTGGTGTTTGTTCATATTATGTTTACTTGTGTCTGGATCTACGTGACCTACATGAAAATTAAACAAAACAAAACTGTACTTTCAGTAAAAGATTAGACAGGGCCTCATCTGTGTGAAGAAATGAACAGAGTATCTGCATAACAATGTTAGCAGAGGAAGGACATGACTTGACCTGGTTCTCCCTTGTACCAGTTTAAGCAGTCCAACAGAATAACATAAAACTAAGTTGAATATTTACTTTCTTTAATATTTTGCTAAACCATTTAGTTAAAAATGCTCTCCTTAAGGATAAATTAAGTTTGTCATAAGTTGAGGTATTTTAAAGAATTTACCAAGTCTTTAAAAATATTAAATTCCTTTTTAAACAGTCATATTATTATTAGTGCTGTCAGCGTTAATGTCGTTAAAATTACGTTAATGCCATAACTGCATTAACACAGCAAATCTCTGTTACCGCCGTGTGCGTGGGGCTGCACGGCGTCAAACATTAACAAGCTAACTGCACTGATTTACAGAGTGTTATAGACATCCTGTGTTAGGACAAAGTCAATAAATTACCTGAAATACAAATTCAGAGTTTAGGAAGAAAATATAGCAGCATATAGGCATCTTTTACAGTAAAGCATCAAATCATTCTTGACAGGTTTTAAGCTGTATTTAAAAATTTAGCATGAATAAATACTACTATTTCAGGTCACTTCAGACCCTTTCAGCCTCACCTCTGGTTTGTTCAGCTCCTCAGTCACATAGTTCAAGTTGTAAGGAGGAGGTAAGTGACGGAGGAGGTAAGTGACGGAGGAGGTAAGCAACTCATGTTGTAACTGATGTCAGACGCCGGAGATTTTGGCGAATAATTAAAGCGAATTGTAGTTTAGAATTGAACAAAGTTTCTTTAAGCTTCAGTATTACCAAATATACTAATCAATTGTCATATAACTAACAACATCTGTCCTATCATCTCTAACACCCTGGAGGACAACAGGGAGAGTTTAGACGCTCTCCAAGATTACATCGACCGCTGTTTCCAAGATTTAGTCATGAAGAAGGCTCAGAGCGCATCTTCCCCGGCCAAAATTGAGACACTGTCATCGAAGAGATGCCGCCTGGCAGACTCCCCCAGCACAACATCGCCTGCCCGCAAAGACATTGCAGACATCCTGGAGTCAATCGACAAGCGATTGTCTAGTTTTGATGCGAGGCTGTCCCTGGTAGAGATTTTATACTGGGAATTTAAATCTCTGCGAGAATCCCTGGAGTTCATCCAGCAGCAGGTGGAAACGGTTGCCGCTGAAAATGCCACGCTACGGGAGTCGGTCAAATCTCTCACCGATAACGTGACCCAGCAAAACATAGAAAATAAAAAAATAAAAGAGTCCGTTATCGATCTACAAGCCCGTAGCATGCGAGACAACCTTGTGTTTTCTGGTATTCCAGAATCTGCCGGAGAGGACGCGGAGGCAACGGTGAAAAGCTTCATTAAAATCCACCTGAAGCTGCCGGAGGACACCGTAAAGAACATCGCCTTGGATAGAGTGCATCGCTTGGGGGCCGTGAGGTCGCCGGCCGGGAGACCACGTCCTATTGTGGCCAAATTTGGCCACTTCAAACAAAAGGAACATGTGAAAAGCCGCGGCAGGGAATTAAAAGGAACAGACTTCAGCGTGAACGACCAGTTCTCCAAAGAGATCCTGGAACGACGCAGGGTCCTCTTCCCAATCCGCTGTCATCGCTGTGGACCGGCACACTCATCAACAAATACACACAGATTACTTAATTTGATAGACTACTCATACAGTAAAAACCTTGAAACTACAATATTTTCTTTAGATGCAGAAAAAGCATTTGACAGAGTTAACTGGAAATTTCTATTTGCAACTTTACACAAATTTGGTTTTGGATCCTCTTTCATTAACTGGTTAAAAATATTATATAACTCCCCAACAGCTTGTGTCAAAACAAATGATCAAAAATCCTCCAGCTTCTGTCTCCTGAGGGGCACCAGGCAGGGATGCCCACTCTCCCCTTCACTGTTTGCAATTTTTATTGAACCACTAGCAGCAACAATTAGACAGAATACAGTAATTAAGGGCATAAAACGCAAGAACGTGGAACATAAAATCAGCCTTTATGCGGATGATGTGTTACTTTTTCTCCAAAACTCACAAACCAATATCTCTGGGGTGATTGAATTGATAACTCTTTTGCAAGAATATCAGACTACTCAATTAACTGGTCAAAATCTACAGTCCTTCTGATTAATTGCTCCTTCCATAATTCTTCTTCTACACCACTGCAATCGGGAAATATAAAATATTTAGGTATTAATGTTTCTCCCAAGCTTGCAGATCTAACTAAATTAAACCATATCCCACTTTTAAAGAAAGTAGAAGGTGATCTGGCTAGGTCAGGGGTGTCAAACTCCAGGCCTCAAGGGCCGGTGTCCTGCAGGTTTTAGATTTCACCCTGGGTCACCACACCTGAATCAAATGATTAGTTCATTAGCAGGCCTCTAGAGAACTTCAAGACATGTTGAGGAGGTCATTTAGCCATTTAAATCAGCTGTGTTGGATCAGCAACACATCTAAAACCTGCAGGACACCGGCCCTCGAGGCCTGGAGTTCGACACCTGTGGGCTAGGTGGAAATGTCTACCCATATCACTCATGGGAAGGGTTGCTGCTATAAAAATGATGGTCTTACCAAAAATAAATTATTTATTCTCAATCATCCCAACTAAACCGCCACAAGATTGGTTCAGATCTCTAGATTCATGTATGTCCAAATTCCTTTGGAAAAATAAACCCCCACGTATAAGCTTAAAAACACTACAAAAGACCAAGGATAAAGGAGGATTAGAACTACCTAACTTTCAGCACTACTTCTTAGCCAACAGGCTTCAGTTTATCTCAGGATGGCTAAAACATACCCTCTTAGATGAACCTTGGCTAGATGTAGAACAAGCACTTTGCAATAATCTAGAGATTTCAGATCTACCATTTATCAGCTCAAACATCCAACGACATGAATGCTTCAAAAGCGTCAACATCAGCTCTTCTCTGACAGCATGGTGGGAGTTTCTAAAATTGACGGAGTCTTCATTAATCCCATGCAAATGTACACCTATCTGGAACAACCCTGACATATTACAAAACAATAATATGATAAACTTTCCAGATTGGAGTGGTAAAGGAATCAAATACTTAGAACATATATTAGAAGGAACAGAATTTATTCCATTTGACAGACTAGTTACACAATATGGGATCAACAAGAAAAGCTTTTTAGAATATCAACAAATTAAATCCATAGTAAAAAAGAAATTCAAACCGGGTCAAGTTGAACTACAAACACCACCAAGTGTGGTTCAATTTCTTACTCTTAAACCCCCCAAATTACTTTCCAAAATTTACAGAATGCTTTCTAAAACAGATGAATCAATATCACTTCCTATTGCAAAATGGGAAGCGGATTTATCAGTTAACTTAGACCAAAACTTCTGGTCTCAGATTTGCTTAAAAACCTTTCATCTAATTAGAAATCCCAGTCTTCAATTAATTCAATACAAAATACTACATAGAGTGCACTATACAGGTCATCAGATGTTCAAGATGGGCTTTACGTCTACCAACAACTGCTCACACTGCCAAACCAACTCACCGGACAATTATATCCACGCTCTTTGGTTCTGTCCACCAGTTCAGAAGTTTTGGCGCGAGATATGTGAAGACTTATCAAAGTGTCTGAAATGTAACATTCCAACTTCCCCTTTAGTGTGTTTGTTGGGAGCTTAGATAATGTCACTACGGAAAAGAATATAGCTCATATGGTTTTCACTGCTCTATGCATAGCCAAGAAAACAGTCCTCATGAACTGGAAAAATAAAAATAATCTTAATTCTAACCAATATAGAAATTATCTATCAGATTACATTAGTCTTGATACAGCCTCTGCCACCACATCAGATCAATTGCTCTGGGCTCCTTTGATCAGCTCCATCACCTAGCGGGGGTGGGGGGGTCATAGTTTGGTCCCACCTTCGCTGTTGTGATTGGTGTGGGGGTAGGGACAGGCTTAGGGCGTCGGGGGGTTCCCCAGGAGCATCTTCCTTGGAGGGCTCAACCTGGGGTAGCGGTCATGGCCTATTAAGGGCTCTGTTGGCTCTTAGGTGACGGTTTCCTCGTGGCTGCGTGCAGCGGGGCTAGGGGAGGGTCTGTGCTGACGGACGTGGGTTACTGACCTGGTAGCCTGGCTGCCCCGGGGTGGGTCTGGGACGGGCGTGGGGTTGTGGGGGTGCTCTGTCTCCGGGCTGGGGCTCTGGCTGGGCCTCGGGGGCTTGGGTTCTGGTTGGTGTGTTGCCGGGGTTGTGGGCGGGTGGGTGTATGGGGGCCCAGCCCTGGCGCAGGGTGCCGCCAGTGCATCGAGCCACCTGGGGGGCTCTTCAACTGGTGGGGGAGGTTGTTACATCTTGCAGGAGCTCTCCTCTCTTCAGGAACTCACTCTGCAGGAGGGGAAGATACAGGAGAGGTGGAGGAAAATCTCAGCCTGGGCATCTATTGTCTCGTGTAGTCTGGAAGATGAGTGGATGACGGGGTGGGTGCAGTTTTCTCTGTGGTGGGGTCGAGTGGGCTGTCCCGCGCTCTGTGGGGCCAGGCGGTGCTGCTGTACTGGGCCCCAGTCCAGATGGGCTTGGGCCCCCTTTCCCTGGCGGGTTGCGGAGTATGGGGGTGCCTACTGGGGTCAGCGGGGGAGCTGGCCCAAGGGAGGGGTCACTTGCCCCTCCCTTCCTTCCCTCCCCATCTCCAGCTGCCTCCCTCTTCCCGCTCCACCACAATCACCTACACATGCAGGGCCTTGGGGTAAAGGTGTGTCACTAGGGTGCAGGGGAGGCATCCCCCCCTCTGTCCCCTTCTGGCTGCCTGTGCCTCAATTTTATCTCACAACTTAGACATTCACATTACTCACACTCTCATAACACATACATATAGGATCATGAGGGTGGGCACGCTATACGGGGTGTACACCTCACCCCTGGCATCATTGCCCACCTCTCAATTTTAAATACATGTAGACATTGAGGGCTATCAGGAGGGGCTATGCGCTTACCTGCTGCTCTCTGGCAGGTAGCTCCATGCCCTCCTGTGGCTCTCCACACCCTCTAACAGATCATTACATGTAGGAACCTTTAAAAAACAAGTGCGTTCATGCTCACAGGTGCACACACGGGTGCTCACACACAAACTACACCCTTTTTGGCTCCTACCTTAAAGCACACTGTGCGCTGTCGATCTTACGTGCTGCACAATAATGTTTAACATTTAGTATTTACTGTTATATTCCCATAGATCATCATGATGTTGTTTATTCTATTGCTCTAGTCTTCTTCTGCTTGTTTTCTTTTTTTCTCAACAGGTGATCCAGGAAAAGAGGGGGAAAAAAAGGTGATGAAGCAGATTTTCATTGTCTTTTCTCTCTCCCTTTTCTCCTTTTTCTTTCCCTCTCCTTCTGTTAACTTTCTTCTGAACTTTTCTTCTTCTTTTTCTTTCCCGTCCCCGAGTCCAGTCTTATTGATTGCAATAACTTAGAATAAAAATAACTGATAAAGATCAAATAAACTATGACAATCAAGTGGACCAGTGTAGCAAAAGGCCCACTTGGGAAAGTAAATCTGTTGGGCATTTTTCTTGGCCTTCAGACAATAATTCTGATTGCTACAGTACCAGACAGGACATAAAAAAAATAAAATAAAATAAAATAAAAATAAATTAATAAATAAATGAAATGACGTTGATGCCATAACTGCATTAACGCGGCAAATCTCCGTTACCGCCGTGTGTGGGGGGCTGCATGCGTCAAACATTAACAAGCTAACTGCACTGATTTACAGAGTGTTATAGACATCCTGTGTTAGGACAAAGTCAATAAATTACCTGAAATACAAATTCAGAGTTTAGGAAGAAAATATAGCAGCATATAGGCATCTTTTACAGTAAAGCATCAAATCATTCTTGACAGGTTTTAAGCTGTATTTAAAAATTTAGCATGAATAAATGCTACTATTTCAGGTCATTTCTGACCCTTTTAGCCTCACCTCTGGTTTGTTCAGCTCCTCAGTCACATAGTTTAAGGGGCTCCAGCCACCGTAAGACCAGAGACCTTGAAGGAAAGCCTTTCCCAGAGTGTTCAAAGAAAACTGAGTTCCTTGAAAAGCATTCTCAATGTTAAAATTTTCCTCGATCACAGTGCTGCTCTGTATGACTTTCACTAGCCCTCCAATTACAATGAAAGTGAGTGAAAACACTTTGGCCACTAAGAAGATCACCTGCACTCTCAGAGCATATCGGACATTCAGGATGTTGGTAATGGCAACTACCAGAATACTAAAAGCTGCAAAGCATTTCACAGCCAGCTGAGGAGGTGGGCAGCCTGGGTAAAAGGGAGCCATGACGTAATGTGCAATGGTCATTGCTTTTGCTGCAATGCTGGAAGGTTTCACAAGCAGGATAAAAGTGATTGCCGCAAAGAAGGCTGGGAATGAACCATAGATCCTCAGGATGTAAGTAAATTCCCCACCGGATTCAGGAATAATGGTCCCAAGCTCATTGTAGGAGAGAGCTGCAAACAAAGCCACAACACCTGAAAAAACCCAGATTAACATGCTGGCCCCAGGACTTCCCACATACGCCAGGACATACTGTGGGGACATGAAGATACCGGAACCAATCATGGTTCCAGAAACTATTGCGACACCACCAATCAATCCAATCTGCCTCTTCAGTTGCAGGCCTTCGTTTTTTGGGGTTTGGTCCGCCATGGTGAGAGAGAGCAGGGAGCACAAAACGACACGTCTACAGAGCAGACTGAGAAAGATCACAAAGAATTCAGACGCTACAAACTGCGTAGAAAAAGCTTTCAAAAGAAATCACGTGGTGCAATATGTACTTGCTTTGCCTTCAATTAAATATTAACTCTTCAGTTGTCTAACTGTGGAAAAAGTGCTAACCACTGTACCAATGAGCCACCAGTTGGTTATGGTTTGGATTATTACATCCTAAACCAATATCAGTTCTCAGGTTACTACAGTTTGTCCTGGCCTACTCATGTAAATCAGTAAGAAGATAAAAAATGCACAATCATGAGTGGAGTCGCACAGTGTTGGCCTGCTTCATCTTTATTTTGACTTTCTATAAACTACTAATAGTAAATATTGAAATTCTTACTTCTGGATGTTTCACCTCCTCAGTTAAACAATTTAAAGTGTTCCAGCCATCATACGACCACAAGCCCTGATAGAAAGCAATGCCAACGGAGCTGACCCCGACATTGGTTCCGTCAAAGGAGTCCTCAAAGTTCTCAGTGCGGCCCTGGAAAAGCATCACAATGCCTCCCAGGATGATCACCACCAGGGCCACCACCTTCACTGCCATGGTGACCACCTGGATGCCTGTGGCCAAGCGAACGCTCAGACAGTTGATTATAGCCAGCACCAAGATTGATCCGGCAGCCACGAACTTCACTGCCAGCTGTGGAGGAGTGCAGCCGCTGTAAAACGGGGCCACAGCATATTCAGCAAAGCTGAGAGCGATTCCTGTGCCACTAGCCGGCCACATGACCATGATGGAGCTGAAGACGAACATGAAGGCCACCACTTTCCCTGCAGTCCGCAGTATGTAAATGTACTCGGCTCCAGACTCTGGTATGATAGTGCCCAGCTCAGCATAGCACAGACCCCCCAGCATGGCTATCAGTCCACAGCAGGACCATATAATGAAGCTGGCCCCTGGGCTCCCAATAGTGGAAAGGACGTACTGGGGAGAAATGAAGATCCCAGATCCAATCATGGTTCCACCAATGAAGGAAACTGCTCCTATGAGCCCCACTTCCCTCTGCAGATTGAGTCCATGTGTGTCATGTCCCATGTTCAGAAAGTTTTTGTCTTCTTAGAAGCAGCGGACAAGAACACCTGAAGCTGTAAAGCGTTGTCTGTTACATAAGATGCGGAGCACACTTAATTATAAAGCTACGAAAGTATACTGCAAATTCTGGTCTTTGAAATAAACTCTCTGGGAGTTCAGATTAACTACATTCGAGTGTACATGAGTGACCATCGAATGAACTCTAGTGCAGAGTAACTCTTTTCCGGGAGATGATTTTTCAACTCTTTATAGGAGTTAAAACTAAACTCTCATGGAGTAAAATTTCTACTACCATATAGAGTAAAATTTAACTCATAACTAGAGTTAAGTTTGATATTAACTCTTTTATAGTGTTACGCATCAAGTGAAAAAAGTTTTAGGTTTTAGGGGCAAATGACCAACAACCAAAGAAATGAACAGAGTATCTGCATAACAAGGTTATCAGAGGAAGGACATGACTTGACCTGGTTCTCTCTTGTACCAGTTTAAGCAGTCCAACAGAATAACATAAAACTAAGTTGAATATTTACTTTCTTTAATACTTTGCTAAACCATTTAGTTGAATGGATGTAAGTCCCAAAAAATGAATTTTGGAACTGAATTTGAATGATAGAAGTGAAACTGAAATTATTCGAGAGCTACACTTTTAAAGGATAAAATACAGTTTCAAAGTAAATGAATTCATTTTCAAAATATAAAATTCAATTTCAATTTAGTGACGATAATTTTCAAAACTGTACATTGAATTTCAAATTAGACTGATTCAAATTCAATTTTAAAAAGCATTTATTCAAGTTAAAATTCAGGTTCAGTTTCTGATGGCACAAAGTTCTGCCCATACTCTTCTTTTAATTAAATTGGACTCCAGTATGATATAATAGAAAAGAACACCAAGCTGCAAAAAGCAGTCAGTGGAAATGGGTTCATTATTATGAACTGGCGTGAACAAAAAGGGACGATCACACTGAAGTTTCAATCATTTAAGATAAGGATAAATTAAGTTTGTCATAAGTTGAGAAATTCTTTAAAAATATTAAATTCCTATTTAAACAGTAATATTATTATATAAAATGCTTTAAGGAACTGCAACTAAAAACAAAGTATATGTTCTGGAAAAGCTGGAGATACAGAAAAATGTTGGTCAAAATGCTTCTTGTTGTCAAAATATATTCTGATACTTGATCCTCATATATTATATTCACCAAACATCTTTATATCTTTTATCATTTATCTTATCTTGAAAAAAAAAAAGAACAAAACCCCGAATTTCCCAGAGGAACCCACCCGAGGGATTAATAAAGTTTTATCTTATCTCTTATCTTATATACAGTCTTTGAGATCGAGGAATCACACCTCATTGGAGTTAGGACCGAAATGATAGCAATGCAAACATACTGTACTCTCGTGTACATTTATTATCCCCACACAACACCTCAGACACTTTGATCACTGATTTACAGAGTGTTATAGACATCCTGTGTTAGGACAAAGTCAATAAATTACCTGAGATACAAATTCAGAGTTAAGGAAGAAAATATAGCAGCATATAGGCATCTTTTGCACTAAAGCATCAAATCATTCTTGACAGGTTTTAAGCTGTATTTAAAAATTTAGCATGAATAAATACTACTATTTCAGGTCATTTCTGACCCTTTCAGCCTCACCTCTGGTTTGTTCAGCTCCTCAGTCACATTATTCAAGTTGCTCCAGCCACCGTAAGACCAGAGACCTTGAAGGAAAGCCTTTCCCAGAGTGTTCAAAGAAAACTGAGTTCCTTGAAAAGCATTCTCAATGTTAAAATTTTCCTCGATCACAGTGCTGCTCTGTATGACTTTCACTAGCCCTCCAATTACAATGAAAGTGAGTGAAAACACGTTGGCCACTAAGAAGATCACCTGCACTCTCAGAGCATATCGGACATTCAGGATGTTGGTAATGGCAACTACCAGAATACTAAAGGCTGCAAAGCATTTCACAGCCAGCTGAGGAAGTGGGCAGCCTGGGTAAAAGGGAGCCATGGCATACTGTGCAATGCCCATTGCCGTTGCTGTAATGCTGGAAGGTTTCACAAGCAGGATGAAAGTGATTGCCGCAAAGAAGGCTGGGAATGAACCATAGATCCTCAGGATGTAAGTAAATTCCCCACCAGATTCAGGAATAATGGTCCCAAGCTCAGTGTAGGAGAGAGCTGCAAACAAAGACACAACACCTGAAAAAACCCAGATTAACATGCTGGCCCCAGTACTTCCCACATACGCCAGGACATACTGTGGGGACATGAAGATACCGGAACCAATCATGGTTCCAGAAACTATTGCGACACCACCAATCAATCCAATCTGCCTCTTCAGTTGCAGGCCTTCATTTTTTGGGGTTTGGTCCGCCATGGTGAGAGAGAGCAGGGAGCACAAAACGACACGTCTACAGAGCAGACTGAAAAAGATCACAAAGAATTCAGACGCTACAAACTGCGTAGATAAAACTTTCAAAAGAAATCACGTGGTGTAATATGTACTTGTTTTGCCTTCAATTAAATATTAACTCTTCAGTTGTCTAACTGTGTTGAAAAAGTGCTAACCACTGTACCAATGAGCCACCAGTTGGTTATGGTTTGGATTATTATATCCAAAACCAATATCAGTTCTGAGGTTACTACAGTTTGTCCTGGCCTACTCATGTAAATCAGCAAGAAGATAAAAAAAAATGCACAATCATGACTGGAGTCGCACAGTGTTGGCATGCTTCATCTTTATTTTGACTTTCTATAAACTACTAATAGTAAATATTGAAAATCTTACTTCTGGATGTTTCACCTCCTCAGTTAAACAATTTAAAGTGTTCCAGCCATCATACGACCACGAGCCCTGATAGAAAGCAATGCCAATGGAGCTGACCCCGACATTGGTTCCCTCAAAGGAGTCCTCAAAGTTCTCAGTGCGGCCCTGGAAAAGCATCACAATGCCTCCCAGGATGATCACCACCAGGGCCACCACCTTCACTGCCATGGTGACCACCTGGATGCCTGTGGCCAAGCGGACGCTCAGACAGTTGATTATAGCCAGCACCAAGATTGATCCGGCAGCTACAAACTTCACTGCCAGCTGTGGAGGAGTGCAGCCGCTGTAAAACGGGGCCACAGCATATTCAGCAAAGCTGAGAGCGATTCCTGTGCCACTAGCCGGCCTCATGACCATGATGGAGCTGAAGACGAACATGAAGGCCACCACTTTCCCTACAGTCCGCAGTATGTAAATGTACTCGGCTCCAGACTCTGGTATGATAGTGCCCAGCTCAGCATAGCACAGACCCCCCAGCATGGCTATCAGTCCACAGCAGGACCATATAATGAAGCTGGCCCCTGGGCTCCCAATAGTGGAAAGGATGTACTGGGGAGAAATGAAGATCCCAGATCCAATCATGGTTCCACCAATGAAGGAAACTGCTCCTATGAGCCCCACTTCCCTCTGCAGATTGAGTCCATGTGTATCATCTCCCATGTTCAGAAAGTTTTTGTCTTCCTAGAAGCAGCGGACAAGAACACCTGAAGCTGTAAAGCGTTGTCTGTTACATAAGAGGCGGAGCACACTTAATTATACAGCTACGAACGTAAGGCGAGGCATGGCTGTCTTATACATGGCTGTTTAAAGTTCTTCTTTTCTCTTAGGTTTCACGTAAGCAGTAATTTATTTTAGGTTTTGTATAAAACACTGACAGGGAAGTAAAGCATTAAAAATATACATGTTTTAAATCAGTTCAGTCTTGCTTTTCTACAGTAAAAGTCCCTGCAAACCGAATGCATTCTACTAGTGTCCTCAAAGTCAGAGAAAGACTGTCTTCAGTCCTCGATATAATGTTTTCTTGTGTCTGGACCTAAATGAATAGTTTGGAGAGCTTTACTGGCAGCAGAAAAATACCTAATCTGAGAGAAGACATGAACATCTGCTTAACAATGTTATCATAGAAAGGACATGGCCAAGTAAAGACGTCAAGTTATTCTATGCATCACAGCTCAGTCTGTCCTCAGTGTACTTTCAGAACTGATAAAACCTGGTCAATAAAAAGCAGAGTGCACATTTAATGCAGTTACTCTGTGTTTTTTCTCTCATTACTCAACTACTTAAACATAAGCTTTTCAAAATAAAACAACTTATAAATAAAATACAGGCGGTCGGTATCACCATCTGTATATGAAGAAATGACTTCAATGTTCAGTTCTGAATTATAGGTGTTTAATTCACGTGTTTTACCTAGCTCCGCGTTATTAGTTATAGTTTCAAAAATATTTTAGTAGTTACTATGTACTTTAGAAAAATATAAAAACTAACTAAATATTTTGGGGGCACAAAAATATATGTATATAAACTAGAAATACCCATACATTTGTAATAAAACAGTAACATTAAATGGAAAAAATGGTAAATGGCCTGTATTTGTACAGCGCTTTACTTAGTAAGGACCCCAAAGTGCTTTACACTACATTCAGTCATTCACCCATTCACACACACACACATTCACACACTGGTGATGGCAAGCTACACTGTAGCTTAACAAAAATAAATGTTATAACTATGCAATGAATGAATAATAGAGAATCTTAAATAACCACTGCCACTCCAGAAACTAAAAAGCTAAAAATAAAAACGAGAAAAACAAAACTGCTTAGCAATATGCTCACATGAACAGCACGAGCAGTTCTGCATGACTTAGCACAACCCTAACTACCAGGTTATAGCGCTGTAAATCCTGCAAAACCACA
Organism: Neolamprologus brichardi; assembly: GCF_056152115.1. Taxonomy (NCBI): domain Eukaryota; kingdom Metazoa; phylum Chordata; class Actinopteri; order Cichliformes; family Cichlidae; genus Neolamprologus; species Neolamprologus brichardi. The sequence continues at coordinate 5,798,495 of NC_142122.1, forward strand.
AACTCTCCAGTGCAAACTGTGGGTTGAGATAAGATTTTTGCATTATGAACCGTTTAAAGGCACTCAATTTCTTGCTGCGAGATGCCCCAACTAACACACAAAACACCAGATTTAAAGTTGCCGTTGCACTCAAAAATATTTATTTGGGGATTTTAATCCTGAGCTACATCTTATCAGGAAACCAATTCCTATAAATATTTGTCTACTCTGGGATAAACTAGTGTGGACCAATACATTAGGAAAATGAGTAACTATTATTCTGTTATATTCTGAAAGGGAAAAGAGGTTTTTTTTTTTTATAGGGGAGGAATAATGTATTTGATCCCCTGCTGAATGTTTAGAAAGAAAAGAACAGCCTCTAATATTGTTGTTGTCTGAGCAAGCTTCTTGTTCACTGTCTGATGTTGTGTTAAATGTCTTTTCTATTGCTTTTGCTTGACTTGCTGTTTGCTGTTTGGCTAACTCTGACATATTTACATAAAGATGCACTGTCCCATTTAAATAAATACATTAAAAATATAATAGAGCCGAATAAACTAAATAGATAAATGCAAACGGATCTAAGCCTGAACACAGGAGCACAGAGTGAATCTGGACTTCAGGAGAAAAACACAATAATCATTTAATGGGCTCATGTTACCAAATAAATGAATCTATCATCCAACATCTGGGCTACATCCATCTTTGTAAGACATTAACTCATTAAATTATCCTCAAGGTCAACATAACAATTTATTGGCTGAAAATTTACAAGCTGTCATGGTCCGACAGCCCTCGCCTGGCTGCCTGCCCATGTGTTATTGTGTGCATGTCGCTCTCTTCCCCTCTCCCTCTCTCTCTCGGAACGGGATTGTTTACCTCCGAGCGGTGACGAGCATTCCCGAGAGTGTTCCCGCTCAGAGACTGGCCGCACCTGTTGTCGATCGGAGCCGACCAGCTGTAGCCAATTATCCGCCATCACCCGGGCTGCCTTCTTAACAGGGCGATCGAGCTTCGGTCTGCGCTGGATCGTTGTGTGAAGCACGGTAGAGCAGCGCGGATGGTTTTTGTGGTAGTTACGTTGATCTAAGGATTGTTTAGTTACTCCGTGTGTGTTTGTGTGTTTGCCACCAGGAGGGAAAGGGAGAGAGAGATCACGGGAGCTGGACCGCCACATGGGATAACTGTTTGGAAGGAGTCGCTACGTGTTTTCACTTCACGGCCACGAGCACTGCTAGGAGGAAAAGGAGGAGACCACACCTGGGCACCCATCACTTTAAATATATATATATATATATATATTATTGAACTGTTGCACCTTTACCGCACTGTAAATAAATCCACTGTCTTCTCCCAAAGGAGTCCTGCATACAGTCCTCTTTTCTACACCCACCCTGACACAAGCTGACTCTTAAAGGTACCAAGATTTAAAATGTGTCAGAACTGAGTAACAGGTTATAACCGTTTAAATACATAACAATGTGATACATGTACAATGTTCCTTAATAAGAGAAAAAAATATATAAAAGTGATCATATTCTTTTTCACTTGGTCTTTATTACTAAACAGATTAATTTGACCAAATAATTAAATCAACGCCTACTCCGACGTCGTATTGCATTTACAAACTTGGGCGTCTACGTCGCCTGCGTGATGAATACCTCATCTGCATGTTATGGCTGAAGGGAAATAAAAAGTAGTTATGCTCAAATTATGTTGTTTATTAAAATGGGTTTCAACAGAACAAGTTTTATGATAAGAAACTATTAATTTAAGTTTAGGGTCTTATTATGCTGCCGGAAGATTAGAAATAGGAAGAATATCAACAGAAAAAAAGTTTTTCCTTTATGTGATGTTATAATGCACACTAGTAACAGATAATCTTTCTGTTAGATCTGAAATTAAACCGTTTGTTTATTTATTACCTCTGTCGCTACTGTACTTCTGTGTCCTCAACACAAAGGTCTCAGCCGGTTACAGCTCAAAGTTCACGTTAAACATTTGTAAATTTCTCAGAAATAAAAATAAATTATTTTCTCCCTGCAGAGAACCCATTACTTATTTATTCGGGGTGATTGTGTTTTACAGTCAGGGCATGGGTCAGCCTCTGAAGACCCTCCCACTTACCTCGGGACGTTTTAACTCTTCAGTCACTGAGTTCAGATTGTTCCAGCCGTCGTATGACCACAGCCCCTGGTAGAAAGCAGTTCCTATTGAATTGACGCCAACATTTGTGTTCTCAAAGGAGTTTTCAAAATTGTCAGTGTGGCCTTTGATAAGCATCACCACACCTCCTATGATAATCCCTGCCAGAGCCAAGACTTTGACTACAGTAAAGAAAATTTGGATTGACATTGCAAAGCGAACTTTCATGCAGTTCACGATGGCGAGCGTGATAATTGCCGCTGCGGCCACGCACTTCACCACCAGCACCGGAGGGGGGCAGTCTCCGTAGAAAGGAGTCACAACATAGGTAGCAAAACTCAGTCCTATGCCAGCAATGCCTGCAGGTCTCACAAGGAGCACAGAGCTAAAGATAAACATGAAGGCAAGCGCTGGACCTGAAGTCCTCACAATGTAGATGTACTCGCCCCCTGATTCTTTTATAACTGTGCCGAGCTCGGCGTAGCAGAAAGACGCCAGAATCGCCAGCAGACCGCAAGACGCCCATATAACCAGGCTGGCACCGGGGCTCCCGATGGAGCTGATCACCGTCTGTGGGGTCATGAAGATCCCAGATCCGACCGCCGTCCCCACGATGAGGGACACGGCTCCCAGCATCCCCAGCTCCCGCTTTAGTTTGAGCTTCTGCGGCTTTTCTTCCGTCATCACTGCAGTTAAACAGCTGCCGACAATCTGATACCTTTAACAGCGGAGAAAACACTATAATAGCGTGACCAACGCAAGGAGTTAATGATTATGTGGGCGGCTCATACAACCACCTGTTTTGCTTGGTATTCTCACATGTTTGCTGGGCTTTACTGATTGGCTGCTTCAGGGACGACAGGGATGCACAGCACCTAAGCAGCCCTGAGTCAGAAATATGTAAATCAGACCGCAAAGACTCTCTTGTACTCCTCCATTGGCCTTGAGATGTTATGTTACCCGCTAATAACATATTATCCCAGTAGAGCATATCACGATGAGACTGCAAAATAGGAGGTAGAGCCTTCCGCTTTCAGTCTCCTCTAGACAAGGGCTGGTTTCACAAACACACTCTAGATCAATTTTTAGGGTAAGACAAGACGTCATTTTGTGCATTTGTTATTCTAATGGAAGTTAGACTGTTTTACAAAAAGACCAATTTAAAGCCCTAAAATAGTCTCCTTACCCGCAGGACAGCTTAAGCCTAGGACTTATCAGCGCTTTGATCAGCTGCATTTAATAAAAAGAGGAGAAAAAATGGCTCATAATCTATGGTTCAATAGTATTTTTTACACATTTCTGCATGCATTATCTTTTGTGTTGTCTCTTTAATGTATTGTTTCAATTAATAGTGGCCTCTATATACTCCTCCAGCTCTCTTTGTTTCCCTCATGCCCCAAACCTGATGTAATAGATTGTTACCCCTCCACTAGCCTTGCTTTGCTGGGGTTTATTAGACGTTTATTATCTCCCCACCTTTGCTTGTTTAGTAGTCATAAAACAGGAGCAAAATGGAATTAAATAAACAACCTGTAAAAATAGAGTTCACCTTCAATGACCTGTCTGAAATGTGGGGTCTTCTCCTACCTTTGAACCCTCAACATCAACATTTACATGTTGAGTTTGTGAGTCTTAGTCTCTCCACATTTATATCCATGACGTCATGGTGACATTAAGGTTTTAATCTACACTGTCCTTGTTTGAGTTTTATGAGAATTAATCTGAACTATAAATCATGCAAAGCTACTCTCGCAGGTTTTTTGGCTTGAAATTCTCATAAGATTACTGCATTATCACCTCATGAAAACTATTATGCAATTATTTTGGCACTTCATGGCCGTGTTAGGTCACATTTTGCTACGCATGAACTTTAATCAAGTAAAAGATAAGGAAAGTTTTTAATAATAAACATCCAACTCTTCTTATCAGTGACAACTTAATAATCTCTTTACAAATGAAAGGAATGTTTTATGGTCTCCTGCAACAACAAAGCCAATAAACATGTTTTCTGGTGCATTTGGAAACTTTCCTGATTATTAAGCATGGTAAACACCTATGCTCAATTTACTCCAGTGCTCCTTTTCATATTCATCCAGTGTCATCATACATTTTTGTCTTCCCCTCCCGTGACAAAGAGGTGAACAGCCTTGTTGGAGTTCAGCATCTGTCCTGCTCGCTGTGCTCCGGTGATGGCGGCCAGTTTGTGAGCATCGTAGCGCGAGTAGAGTGCCGTGCAGGTCCAGCTGGCCTCCTCCCCCTGACTTGCTGTTGCCAGCATGTTACACACCTCGCTATAGAAGTGTGGGAAGGAGGGCAATCCGTAAAATATCAGGTTCTGGATCCCTTTGATTGTGTACCTAAAAGAAGCATTTCAGAGATCAGACCAAGGACAACATGGCCCATCATCTTCTCATGTTTTTTCCAGCTAAAAACCCTGGCTTTATACTTGGAGGAGCTAACTGTCATCCAATCTGCAAGCTGTATTGCTGATGCAAACCAAGCTATGGTAATACAAGGACCAAATTCCCTGCAATAATAGGCGGTTCCCTTAAAGTCCACAAAACACATGTAGACTGGTTGGATAAACTTCAACACACATTTGAATGCCCTTGAGAAGATAAAGGCCTGGTCCAGTGATGAAAAAAAGCAGTGAAACAGTTTTACCTACAAACTGAGGGAAGCAACCTGGGTTAGACTAGTAAGCTTTAGTAATAAAATTCTATTAAAATTAATAGTCAGCAGTTTGGATACCCAAGTTGGTGCTGATCTTTCAAAGGTTTAAAAAACAAAAACCTGACTAACTACAGACGAGCAATTGAAGTGTTGCTAAAGGCAACGGAAAGTGCAGTAAAGTAGTCCAGGTGCTTTATAAAAGCATGACTAAGACATTCATTTAAAAAAAACAAAAGCTTAGAGCCACCAGCAGTGCTTTAAGGGAGCTGACATAGTTTCTTTTTATTGGCACATAAATTACGGTGTCATCTGCAATTAGTCCCATAGGGAAAAAATAAAGAGAGAAGAGAATTGGCCCAAGAATTAAACCCATGGGACTCCACATGCAAGAGTGGCTGAGGAAGAAGGTCGGTCACCAAGACGAGCCGAGAAGGTTCTTTGTGTTTAAACCACCCTTGATGCCTTAGTGTTCTACACGGGACACGAGACTTGTGTGGTTCACCGCGTCAGAAGCATCAGTAAGATTTAAAAGCACAATAATAGTGAAGTTGTGCAAGTTAGTTACTGTAGTAAAAGATTATTTAGAATTCACAAAAACATGGATGATTTTCAGAACAGACTAGAAAGACTAAAAAGAACTGCCGTTTTAAAAGTACAGTTTTCTCTAAAACTTTAGGTATATATGGCAGTTTTTAAGTGTAAAATTAGAGAAAACCAAAGCATTAGGATTTGTGTTTTCATCGGCAGGAGTACCACAGCTTATTAACGTTGGTCTGAACGATTGGTCCAATAGTCTTCCAGAGCTCTTTAAAACGGATCAAGGGGAGCAAATTAATGGGACAAGAAACCGGCTAAAGCCGAGTGATTATTTTCTTTAAGCGAGAGGATAGACTTGATATAAACTGTCCTTTATTATCTCCTACAGCAGAGGATATACTAAACCAGTTTCTATAACAAGAAACATTATAAGTACATGCATTGCTGATGCAATTTGACTTTTCAACAGCCTGTTTAACCCCCAGCTGAACTATCACGGCGAACGATTACACTATCACGCTGGTGTAATAAAATCTTATCAAGGTGTTACCTTGAGAGCATAGATTTATATAAGCTTCCTAAATTGAGATCGTGAGCTGTATTAATTGATCAAAGTGCATTCAAGGATTTAATGTAACTTAATTTGCTTAGTAATAACTGTTGGAGTAGCTGCAACCTTTAATTTAAATCATTTTCATTTGGGTCCAGCGCTTGCCTTATTCACACACACATTCTGTCCTGTCATCTGCAAACATCACAATCTGCAGAGACTCATGCTTGACCCCGTCTGTCAACCTGTTCATCGCCAATGCAAACAACAGGGGGCTCAGCGATGATCCCTGATGCAGTCCCACCCCCACATTCATGCCCTGTACCAGGCTCACATAATTCTCTGCCACTTGTGACTTCATCATACAGTACCACAGTTTCTCACTTGGCAACTTGTCATATGCAGCTATCAGGTGAGTGCAATAAAATGGATTACAAATATATCAGTTATCTGGTGATGTTAACTCTAAAGATTAGTGCCTTTAAAGCCTTCACAGCTGACAGAAGCGACGGTTATAAGTTCTCTTACAGTTGAATCTCTAAAGTTTAGTAAAGCCAAAAGAAAAGTGTTACAAACTGAACAGGTAATAAGAGACCAGGTAAAAGCTGGTAGTCTTGTTATTGAAACTCCCACAACAGGGATGTTTTTTTGGCTTTAGATTGTGACACTTTGAGTGGGTATAAAATTTATTTGGTTGCTGTTTGAAAAAAACAAACAAACAAACAAACAAACAAACAAAAAATCCAAACCAGATCTTAAATGTCTTTTTAAGGCCCCGAAAAACATGCAGATTAAACAAAGCTAAATTTTGACCACCCTTTGCACCCTGAGGGCCTGTAACTTAGGAAATTCCCACCATATTTATTTATACCAAAGTTATTGTACAAAATAAATCAGATGACTCAGAGGTGGTCAGGTGGGGGGTTTTTTTCTTCAGATTTGTTTGATTTACTATGGAAAAGGCCCACATGACAGGGCATTACAAAGAACTGACCTCTTGTAGAAGTGAAAGCGCTCTGTAAATAGCATGAACTGTTTCTCCCCCTTTTGGAAAAAGTGGCGTGCTCGGGACACCTCGGATTTGCTGGAGTACTCGCAGACGCTGGCAAAGTTCATCTCCTCTTTCTTCATGTAGTTACGCAGCCGAACGTAGTCGAAGTAAGACGGGATGTAGATCAGAGTGTGTGACATAACCGAATCCTTGTACTGCGGAAGCACTTTGTCTATAAAGAACTGAAACCTATACACAAAATCAGAGAAAACAACCAATCAGCTGCCAGGACCTATATCGTAGAATGCTGTGAGAGAAAAAAAAGCTCTAATGTCAGGAGACAGTTTAGGGTGAAGGTACACGCTGGACTTTACCGAGCATCGTGGTCGATGAAGCTGGCGGAGGAAAACATCTGGAAGACATGAGGCAGCTGGACCAAGACCTGGCAGATGGAACCAGTTTTTGGTATGTTCTTTATGACAATCTGAGCCAAAAAACACACAAAGAAAACAAAAGAATTAACACCTTAGTTAAAACCAAATCAATATGAGCCTGCAGATATTTCCGAGCCTTGTTCTGAAAATGTTACACGATAAAGGGTTTACATCCACCACCTCTCTCTCTCAGCAATAGTAAAGTGTGAAATGTGGCCTACCTGTCCGCGGTAGTTGGCGCAGTGCTTGGTGAGGATGTTGTTGATCTGTGGTTCCTGAATGGAGCTGAAAACCAGCGTCTGCCTGTAGTGTCGGGCCCAGTTGTTCAGATTCCACATCCTCACTCTGGAAAAGTCGACACCGTGGGAGTCCAGCGGCTGCAGGTTCATGTGCTTTATCACATGCTGGTGACCATAAAGGGGAAAAACAAATGGAAGGAAATAATAACATTATGAGGAATTATTAGGGGTGGGGGAAAAAATCGATACTGTGTAGTATCGTGATATTTTGTTTGCTAATAATGTATCGATACAGGGAGAGCAGAAATTGATATTTTGTTACAAAAAAGGTTTTTGTGGACTGGAACATGCTCTGACTTCAGAGCATGTTGATCCTTTTTCTGAGCAAGAATCCTGACATTCCTTCACTGTCCAAATGTGTTTAACTTTTTTTTTTGGCATCAATAAACATGACAGTTTACTTATTTTAATTTAAGACATGTTTTATTTTAATTAAGTTTAAAACTTTTTTATTTAATGTAAAATTATATTTTGTTTTAATTTACTTTCAAATTCTTCAGTTGCTAAATGGGCTGCATAGTTTTCATAAACTGCATAGTTCAGAATAGCTATAATTGTACCAGATGGTTGCGTTCAGTTAAGTTGGACTAGACTGTAATACAATCCGTTCAGTTTGTCAACAATAAAACTGAAATGAGAGAAAGACTGAGTGTGAGACTTTGATATTAGAGAAAATGAATATTGATAAAGTTTACCTTTATGTACAGAATCTGAATATCGCAAAATATTTTTAAAAATTGCAATAATATCGTATCGTGCGTTAAGTATTGTGATAATATCGTATCGTGGGATGTATGGTGATTCCCACCTCTAGGAATTATGGAAGATAAAAGCTCAGAATTTTTCTGCTATTCATTTAAATCGGATCTGAAAACATACATTTAGAGGAAGGATTTCCCTGATTTCATCGTTGTTGTTTCTCCTATTAAAAACGATGTAATGTGGATTTTTAAATGTGCTACATAAATGAATGATTATTATTGTTATTACATCCAGAGTACTTTGTAAGCAGCATCTGCTAATAGCTGATCCAACATAGTTTTAATGGTACCAACTTGTTAAAATGTTAAATACTAAGGACAGTCACCATGTTTAAATGCTCGACTAGTCATTAAATTAAAAGCAAAACTTTTTTCAACCATTTCCGGAATTACTATGCTACTATGTGCCAGCCACTAATGAACAGAAGTGAAGGAAGAACACATTAAAAGCACTAAAATGTATAATTGTATAAAGCTAACATGTCATAACTTTATAACAGTTATACATACTGATTTAAAGTGAGGGTGTAGGGGAAGTTATGCTTAAGAACGGGTGAAAAGGTCTTAGTAAATGCTAAATAACGTTGACGCCTATCCCTACATAAAGGCTTAAAAGAAAGCTTAACTCAGCTCATTAATTATTCTACAGGTTGGCATTCTCGTAATGGCTTTTGTTTTCTTTATAATCACTCAATTAGGTCTGTGAGCTTTTTGTTTCCATCAAATCTGTAAAAAAAAAAACATAATGAACTTCCTCCATTATCACACTGAAGTTTAATTATTACACTGCGCGGATAAGAAACAGGATAAAGCAAGATAATTTTAACTAAGATTAAAAAGTACATTTCATCACTCTGGATGGGATTTAAATTGCAGCAGTAATAGTGGGTTATAAAAGCCCTAATTATCACTGTCAGTGGTACTCAAATGCACTTTGGACTTTGATTGTGATAAATGAGTACAGCAGGTAGCAGTGAAAGCATGAGTGAAGTAAATCTGGTCAGAATGAGTCTTAAATGAAGCTTTCATCTCTTTCCTTACATTTAAAATGCAAACATGTTTGTTGCTTATGCCCAAAATTGCTTCCTAGACAGCAGAGGGCGCTACGTTCTTACCAGCACATGCTCCCAGTTCTGCATGAGGAAGACGTCTGCCTGATCCACCACTAGCAGCTCGATAGAGGACAAGAAATCAAAGTCTCTCTTGCGTTCTCCTTCTGCTCCCAGCACAGTGCGAAGGCCCAGAGGAGACGTGATGATGATGTCGGATGAATAGAAGGGGGCGTAGAGGCGCATGCTGCCCTTCAAAATGGAGACACCTGGAGAGGAGAGAGCAGGAGAAGGTCAAAGAGACAAACTCGGGTTTTTAAAGAAGCTAGGGTTCTTTTTTCAGAGCGTACCTATCCTGAAGTGATCGTCCACGTTGCCTGTAAAGATAGCGTTATAGTCGTCTGGTCTCTGCAAATTGGGCGGCTTCTCATCCTCGTCCTCTCCAAATTCTTCCTTGAACTTCTTCTTGTTGCTCACCATCACTTTCTTGCCTTTAGTCTCCAGCAGGCTGATGAGCGTATGGACGACCTGCAGGGCGCTTCCCCGAAATGGAACGAGGATCAGGACCTGACAGATTCATCGGGGCGATGACAGCAGGTTAGCAGATACCCAGCAATACTGATATGTAATTAAACAGAACAAGAACTAGAAGAAGAATAAATGAACATTTCTGTGGATTACTTTTGGCCTGGTGAGTCCTTGGTCTCGGAGTTCATCCTGTGGCTCGGCTCCGGCTTTAGTCCGACTCTTCTGCTCTTTCAACTGCGAGTTATGAGCCAGGACTTGAGAATTAGCCTTCAGTACATGGTTAAGCACATGGAGGCAATATGCACTGCGCACATGTGGTCCCTGCTTGACAGGGCATGTCTCCGGGTAGTACAGATCTTTATAGGAGCCCATTAGGGCCAGCAACTCCAGCTGGAGAGGGCTGATCTCTTCGGCCTGCCCTTTATGATTGAACGTCTGGTTCAGATCCCTCCAGCGTGTCTCCACAAGTTTATGGAAAACTGGGAGGTTTGTGTCTGTCTGGGGGCCGATAGGGCCGAACTTCTCCAGGGAATTGGTGCAAAGCAGAGTTCCCAGCTTTGGCCACTAAGAAAGAGAAAGGCAAAGACTGAAACTTTACGTTTTGTAATATGATAAGAACGGCACTTCAATTTCAACTTTTATATTCCAATTCTTGGGAATATTTTTGGATATTCATATATTAGAGTTATTTGTTTTAGAGCTATTCTTTAATGTATTATTTGTATTTTAATTTGTTTGTTAATGTTCTTATTGTCATGGAGCAACTGAGACCACACAACTTCCTCTGGGATTAATAAAGCATTTCTGATTCAGATTTTTTGACCTATTATGCTTTTACTTCTTTTATGTGATATATATACACGTTCACAATAATGGATGCCAATATTAAACATGCCCAGAACATGTGCAAGTTGCTCCTGTGAGCCAGAACCTCAGTTTTAGGCTTCATGTTTTACTTATGGCGCCGTATGATGTCACTGAGCACAAATACACTTAACAAAATCACCTCAGGCACATTGCTTGGGACTAAAAGCACATAAAGTCCACCACTCCTTGCTAATCAAACCCTATGTTTTAGAGGTGGAACCAATCTGAAGAAAATGGGGGGGGGGGGGGGGGGGGGGGGGGCCTTAAAGGAGAAGGGGCTAACACAGTTTTTGTCAGACAGAGGATTAAAACTGAGGGGCTGCACCAAGGATCAGCAACATAAAGCTACTCTACAACTAAAAAAATGCAGCTGTCGACGAGCATTAGAAGTCTCCTTTAATGAAGATGTATTTAATGAGACTGGTGTACCGTAATCTGAGTCTTTGATTTGCAGCCCGATGTTATCTTCTGCACGTCCTCTTCATCAAGCTCTGTGTCCAAATGCTGGACAAACATGTCTGTAAACAAAGAACAAAACTATAAGACACACCATACTCGTATCTAGAGCTGATAAAACAAATGTACAAGAAAAAATCTGTTTTTTTAAGATACTAAATAAATCTGCTAAAGAATTCAGGAGATCTTTTTCCCCCTCCAACCCTTTAAGTACCTTTATTATCTTCGTCCCGTGTTTCCTCCTGTTCTCCTTTTCCCGTGAAGTTGGTCTCCAGACAGAACTGGGACTCATGCTCTTTGTCTACAAACTCATCTCCCGGCTCCTTCCTGTCATCCTCCCCATCTCCTGCTTCCATCAAAGCTTCCTCTCCATCTGCAGGTTCTCCTTCTCCCTTTTCATCTTCATCACCACCCTCACTTCCCTCCTCAGCGTCAATCTCATCTGAGGTGGAAAAAACACAAACACATTCAGTGAAATCCAAAGTGGTTGTTGAAATAAAGAGCTCTGGAAACAAACAGCTCACCTTCACCAAGAAGCTCCTCCTCTTCTTCTTCATCATCATCTGTGCTGTCCTCCTCTTCGCTCTGAGCTTCACCTCTTGGTTGGCTGAGAGTTGAAAGAAGTTTCTGATAGGCTGTTTTCTGCTCTGGTTCCTCCTCCTCTTCTTCTGGTTCCAGCTCATCGGGCTCTGACTCAGATTGTTCTGGACTTGACGGCTAAAAATTAAAAAAGGTAGCTCATGAATCCATTTATTATCACTGTGTTGATGCTGTTCACGATTATTGCTGCTCACTGAATGTGGCATCATCGCGTTGTGTATAATAGTGAATACTGAACCTAAATCTAACCTCAAAACTGGATCAAATGTGATGGTTTATGCAAGGATGGGGTGTCATAGATATTAAAAAAGGTATATTACAGATTAATTATTTTAAAAGTAACTATTTATTTACTCACTTTACTGTCTGAAGAAGGTAATTTAATACACGACATTACTTGGTCATTACTTCAGATGACCTGAGATGCTTGGAATGACAAATTAACAATGTAAACCTTAGGCTAAAGCAGCCCCTCCCCAAGTCTTGAGTGGGCAGCCCACTTACACTTGTTAAAAATGCAACAGAAATATTGTATTTCATTAAAACATGTACTCAGAACCCATAAACCACACAGGCTTTAGGTTATACAGTCATATGCGAACACTAACGCAAGTGACCCACCTGCCACTGGAACACAAACTTTAATGCAAATGCAGTAAATTTAGGTCACAGTAATGTCACAAACTACCACCTCATACTCCCAGTTTTATTTCCCTTTTTATATAAATAAATACATTTATACAAGTCTGTAACTGAACATACTAGTAAGTAATTTCAAACTGAATTTCTGTTATTACTCTGGCCCACCTACAGTTCCTTAGGCAGCCCACCAGGGGGGCCGTAGCCCACCCTTTGGGCATCAGTACTAAAAAGCTTTGATTTTGTTCCGCGGTCATTCCTGTTACACTTCTTTGAAGACCGCCACCTGGAGCGCATGCATAGCTGATCACAAAAAACAAGCAGGCATGCAGTCGTCCGCACGGACCCTCAGGCTTGCCGTGTTATGATAAAACCTGAGAGGCCTCATCAATGTGGAAAGTATAATCGAGGCTTTATTGGGACGCACTCACACAAGACATTAAGTTTTAAAACAAGTCTGACAGCAGCGTTGGTAAAAACGAGCCCAAACTGATAAAATAAGACATTTTTAAATTTCATGTATTAGAGGAGCCAAAACAATAAATACCACCTATTATTACATACTTTAAATAAAGCATTACAGTGTGATACAATGTAAAAAAGGAAAAAGAAAGGCACAAAAGGAAACAGAAAATTTTTTCCAAACTGTATTTATAGAATCATATACAGGAAGTTGGGGAGGAAAAGTAGACTTTGACAAGCCACAACTTTTTACAGCACTAAACTGTTTAGGACTTTCTACTCACCAGTTCCATTACTTGAGTTTTTTCAGGTCTTTCATTAACTCTGTGAAAAAGAGAGAGAGAGAGAGAGAGAGAGAGAAAAGAGAGAAAATTAAATGAAGCTGCTCAGACAACATATTTGTAAAAATATTGAAATTATTAGGACAAAGTAAAGCTTTGTACTAGTTTTACAACAATGATTAATAATCTGCCACTTATTGTAACCAGTAAGTTGCAGTTTATTATCTATCTATCTATCTATCTATATATATATGTTAACGCATTGTTCTTTTGGCCTGCACCACTGCATATGTAGATCAGAGATGGCACCAGTGGTGAGAGAGCTGCCCCACCAAAAGATAGAATTCAACCTACTGGATGGCTTTCTGAATTACATGTAAAAACAGCAGAGTCTGACAGCTCCCACGAGATGTGAGCTCCTCCTGCCGTCCGCATGGAGTCTTATTCTAACAGTTTAGGCAGAAAATAAACGAGGTCATCATTTAGAGCTTTAGCGGTGCTCCACCAGTTTCTAATCACACAGAGGAGCAGATAGCAGTGCTGTACCGGTGCCGATGCCTTTCTGTGGCTCTGTCCAGCTCTCCTTGTGTAACAGCCCATCTCCTGAGCTACCAGTAGAAAAAAGTACCACCAAATGCAAACATATAAAACGATCAGCCAGGAGGTATTAGGAGCGACGTTGTGCTGTTGTTGCCTCTCCGGCGTACCTGCGTCATTTTCCCCAGGGCAGAAGAAACGGTTCTGACTGAAGTTAAAGTGTTAAAGTGTCCCCTTAAAATGCGCCATTCTTCTTCTACTGTTTCGGCTTTACTAGGGGCTTAACTCACTGATAGTTTCTAATATTAAAAATCCATGTCATCAGGTAAACATCAGCACATTGCCCTCCTTAGAGAACATAAACTTAAGACGTTTGCTACATTTCTGTTTGTACTTTACACCGAGATAATACGGGAAAAACTACAGTTAAATTTAAAAAATTGGAATGAAAAACTAGAAATTAGCAGCCTTGCTAATATAAAGCAGCTTCTTCCTTTAAACCAGACCGGAAGTTGCTGTCGTTCTGCTTACACGTCGTGAAAAGGATGCTCCTCTCCAAACTCCTTCAAGTGCTTCTTCTGTTTTTTGGATAAAGTAGTAAGAAACGGCTTATTCTGTTTTCTTTTGCCCATGTTGACACTCTGGTGCAGGAACACGTGTGACGTCTGCTTCTTCCTCTTCTTGCTGTGCGCCAGCAGCGGGCGCTTCCTGCCATCTACAGGAGCGGGGTGGAATTACAGGCTGGCGGATCGACATTTAGAAGGGACTTTATAATCCGCATATTTTATTTGGCCAATAATAATAATAATAATAATAATAATAATAATAATAATAATAATAATAATAAAATAATCCTGGTCTCTGTGGATAGCTTCCCATCTTATAACATAACATAAAAAAACTCACCAGACTTCAAATCAAATCAAAGTTTATTTCTATAGCACATTTTAAAAGATTAGTGTAGATCAAAGTGCTTCACAATAATAACGCATTGCGGGCAGAAACAAAAAACAAATAGTACAATTTCAATTAAAATGTACAATTACATGGTGTAGTGCAGGCCAAGTGAAAGTCAAACTAATTTGCTTCAAAAGCTAAGTTGAACAGGTAGGTTTTTACAATTGAAACAATTAAATAGATTCCGATGTACGGATATCAACTAGGAGATTATTGCAGAGTCTAGATGCGGCAATAGCAAAGGCACGGTCACCTCTGGCTTTTAAACGAGACCTTGGTTGTATTATGAGCAGTTGGCTCGAGGATCTTCGTGCTCTTTTTGGGTTATACAGGTCAAGGAGATCAGTTAAGTAGCCACTAGCTAACTTGATGGTGGTAAGGCTTAAAGTTTTGCCTCTGGCTCTATTCCTTACTTTGTGTCACTTAACTGAACCTACTGTGTTTTACTCTGACAAATAAAATAGCCTGCTGCAAAGTGCAGAGGTTGCAAAAAGTTGGAAATAAAACTAGGACAAGACACAAAGGAAAAGTCAACCTTCAAAATAAAACATGAAGTAACTAAAAGGCAAACAACACTGAAACTGAAAACAAAGAAACACAACAAAACAAGCTATCACAACAAGAACCAAAATACAAAGCAATAACCTTCCACACTGACTGAAAGGACACACAGTGTATTTATGAGCATGTCATGATTTGTCATGACTCCCACTGCTGACTTGTATCAGCAGTGGAAGCGTGAGTTAGAATACAGTGGTCCTTTTCCAGGTGTAGGGAGAGAGAAGAGACAGGGGTTGATCCTAGTGGTCCAGATTTTTCCAAGAAAATATTTATGAGATGAATTGAAAGAGTGAGTGGAGAGGCTCTCTGGAGAACCACCAGCCATCATACCATTTGTTGTTTCTTCATCTTGATCATGTCTACATGCCTAAATGCACTGAGCTGCTGCCATGTGATTAGCTGATATTTGTGAGCAGTTGAACAGATGCATATAATAAAGTGGCCAACACAGAAAAGAACAATACTTTGGTTTTCGAGTCTGCGCTCTCGTGATAACCTCGGGTTCAGACAAACAAAACGGGGGCCACAGAAAAGGTCACCGGAGGTTGTCTGGTGTTTCCTGAGTAATTCATCCTTGTTGCTGGCCCAGTCGACCATAAAGGATCACACACTTCTGTAGCTGTTTGAAAACTAACCTTGATTAATTATTGAACATGGTAATATCAGTTTACTGTTTACCTGTTTTAGCGGTTACCATGGCAGAAGCTCATTAATTATTAGCCATCTGGGTGTCTAGTTTTTGTACTCAGCTCATTTTGACACATCAATGAGGATATTATTGTTTGATAATTGCGCAGCACTGAGAGAGCGCGTCTGGCTTTTCTGAATGGGATGTAAAACATGTGAGACATTCTTGTATTTCAATGGAGAGGCCAAAACTGAAAGAGGAGAACGAGAAGGCTGGGAAAACAGTCAGGTTTAGAGTAGCGTCTGCCAACAGTGGCCGGGTCTTGGCGGAGGTGTTCAAGGATGAGAGAGCCTGGTGCGGCTTGGTGGAGGACTCGGTGGAGGACTCGGTGGAGTCTGACTCGACCAGCAGCCCAGAGGCAGAGCAGCAGGGCGGCTCTCTCCCCACCAGCGAGGCCAACCGCCACCTGAACGGTTTGGTGGAGGAAGCAGCCGTGGACGAGAACGGCTGTGAACCCGATGACCTGCTTTTGTACGCCAGTGCCAAGAGAGAGATGCTGTTTAGCAACAAGCGGATCAATATCTGCAGCAAGAATGGGACCGTGAGAGGAGTGAGGAACAAAGTGAGCGCAGGCCAAGTGCTTTTCAACAACCTCTCCAACATGTACTCTGTAAGTAGCTGAGTGCATCATCAGAAACAATTTTAAATAAAGCTTTATCCTCTTTTATTAACATGTATGAAGTCAGACTGAAAGGTTATGGAATATTTCTGATCATGAAGAGATTTTTATGCACTCATAACCCTTATTTATTTTTCCTTTTAGAGTTCCCTTCGTCACCAGAAAAGGAGACCCTGGGAAAAGTAGTGAACAGCGTGGGATTTCACACCGTGGGCACATCAGGGAGGAGCAGTCCTGAGGAAGAAGATTGTCTTACAGCTTTGCCTCCACCCTGAATCCCTTTCAGTGACTTCTGTTTCTTCACGTGACGTGGAGTCATTCATGATCCCAGCCTCATACTTACATGTGCCTTCGGGATATTTTTGACCACAAATATTTTTGATTTGACTTCTTGTACTACTTTTCACAGCTGTTTATGGGCAACTAGGAAACTAAACTGGATAGAGTTAATATATGTACAGACATTGAACACTACAGACGTCTATTTTATTGCAATTTGGAATTTATTGGCGTTTATTTCATTAGAACTTGTTGAAAGTAACAACCTGTACACATATGATTCTATCAAACAAATCATAAGTTTTAAAAGTTTTCTGGTTTACTGACGGAAAAAAAATGTTTTGTGTGAAGAAACAAAGAAGGATTGTCCAATTAAATGCGATTTTGTTCATACAATTTCATTTTTAACTCCTTTTTGCATTGAAAATGGAAAAAGTGATTGTTGAGGATTAAAAGAAAGTTTTACTAGAGATTGATGCTTTGTTTGAATCCACCCTGTGGCCTTTCTTTGCGTGTTCTCCCCGAGTCTCTGTGGGTTATTGACTGTAGGCGTGATAGTGAGGATGGTTCTGTCTCTGTGTTAGCCCTGCGGCAGACTGGTGACCTGTCCAGGGACCCCACATGCCTTCGAATTGAATATGAGCAGAATAAAATGGATGGATGAACAGCCCTTCAAAAATGTTCCACAATTTTCCAATATGTGCTTCATGCGTTTCAGTACAGATTTAAACCAAACAGCTGATAAACAATTTTACTCACTGCTCTGAGCTTTAGAGAGTTTCTGAGAAGTAAATTGTATTTTTTAAATTGTGAGTTTATTTGTGCCCTAGAATCTGACATGATTTTGATATTTCATGGAGTCTTTCATGAAGGAATAGGTCTTTTCCGTTTGTAAAGATTTTGCATTCATTTCTAGATTGAATGTGCTTCATATCATCTCTGAGACCAGATTCACACAAATATAGTGAACTGTAAATATAAAAGCCTTTATAATAGTTAAATGCATTTTCATACTGCAGGTTTTATGCTTGACAGTTTCTGGAAACCCTTGTTAACTAGATTTATTTTGGACTTATCAAGATTTTTGAAAACATTTTATATAATATATCATTTGCAACATAACTGATGTTACTGGTGGAATTCATGTTTAAAATTAAACAGGCAAATCAGTAAAATATATCTTTTACCAACTCTTTGTACTTCACTGCTCAGCAGGAAAACTTCCAGTTTCCAGACACAAGGAAACATGACTGTCAAAAATAACACAGGAGGTAACTAAACACAAAGGAAATGTTAAGAAAATTAAGAGTCTAAAATAAGTAACCTAAAGCAGAATCCTAACTGAAATAAGCTGAAAGTTTCAACCAAAAAATAAATATTAAATAATAAAATAATTAACAAAAATCCACAAATTCAAGAAACCCAAAACTTTTTTGGGGCTTTGTGTTTTTGTGGGTTTTATACTTTTGCTGATGTAACAGACTCTTTAATAAAGATGAAAACATGACTATAAATATCCAGAGGGCTGATTAGGGAATAGAAACAGAAGAGGGGGAAATAAAACCCAAAAGAAGCGAGAAGAGGAAACTATCAATAAGAAAAAAGGAAATGACCAAACAAGGAGACATGAAACAAACATTCTAAATATTAATGAACTATTTCAGGAGGGAACATGGCAGGAAAACATCATACACACCTACACAGGGAGAAGACAAAACGAAGTTTGTTATAATGGTGGAAAACAAAAACACAGAAATCTGAAATTCACAGGATCAAAATCCAAAACTCAATATAACAAAACTGGAAAATCATAAAGTTAAAAACAGGAAACAAAGACTTGATGATGTCTTAAACTCACTAGCAGAATGATAATAAATGAAAAAAAAAAGAGTTTTAAAAATAAGAACTCAAATGTATTAAGAATGAATCCAAAAACTTAAAAAAAAATAAAAAATCCTCCACAACAGCACTGAAATTAAAAGTCATGAATATGGAACAAAACCCTGGGACCATGACACCTTGACATCGACAAGGATCCTTTAAGTGTCACCGGATTACTCAGTTAAAGCGAAAATCTCTGTTTTTCCTTCCCTGCATTGAAAATCAGCGGAGCTTCACATTTTAAGACTCGCTTATGGTCGGACTTTCCCTTTAAGTGATTTATGCAACAGCATCTCCCGGTACCTCAGTCTACCTCAGTCAGCACCATGGACAGCGACCCCGCCAGCTCTCCGGCCGCCTCCTGCGCACCCAGCGGGCCCCGAGGGGCAGGGCACGCTCCTTCAGTAACGACGACCAGCTAATACAGCACATCTCCCATCATGTTACTGCGGCACTGACAGCTGAACCGTAGAAAGCAGGATGCGGGATTTCCCATAGAAACACCCTCGCGTATTGTTTTTCTTGTCTTAACCCGTTTCCCAGCAGCTGGAAGGTACAGATGCTCTTTTTTTTGGCCGATCACCGGCTCTAAATGCCTCTAAACGACAGCAGATGTGACGAGTCTCATTTGAGGGTCGCTGTGGAGCAAAGGTGGTGAAATCTCTCGCTCTTCCTCCTCCTCCACGCCCTGTCATCACTACCAGTAGCTGCCCAGCACCATGTCTTCACCACCATCGGCTGCGACAGCGAGTGAAAGCAGCACCACCACCGTTTTCGAGGAGGACACCAGAGAGGAGGTAGAATTTTCTGGCAATTCTTTTTCTTTTTCTTTTTTCCTACTCTCTCTCTCTCTGTGTTGCTGATTTTTATTGTGTCCGCGCGCGTGCTGTGCAGGCTGTGACACGCTGCAGGTGGATGATCTGACAGGTGTCAGATTCACTCTGCTTATCCTCCTGTTTATTTAGTTTTCCACTTAAGTTTCAATTTTATTTATTAATTTGTTCATTTTATTTAAAACATGTTTTAAGTAATGTTTTCTCACAGTTTCTCGTTTTTATGAATTATTTTTGAGAAATAGAAATAAATGAAATGAGAGAAAACGTAGATCAAAAAGGGTAAACATAAATACTTTTAATTTCCTATTTTGTTTTTTACAAAAAGAATTACAAAACAACTGACAGCATATTAATGTCTGTTCTCTTCAACCAAATTAATGTCTGCTTTTATGTATGTTAACTTTAAATCATAGTTTTATTACTCAAATTGAGCCATTTTTGTCCTCCATACCATGAAACTTGTCTTTACAGCAATATAGAAATACTTGTCACGTTCCTCATTTGAAACATGAAGTTTAGAGTTTTTTGAACTTTGAATTCTTCATTATTAATCTCTGTTTTTTTTTTCTTACATTGTAGGTTTATTGTGTTTTACTGTAGTAACGCCTCTGTGGCCAATTTCATTCTTTTCTAGTTTGTGTTTAGAGTCATGTTTGAGTCTTTGCTTGTTCCAGACTTCCTCTTCATCCTCTTGTATATTTTTGTCAAGTCTATTCTTCTTGCCTTTTGTGCCTTGCTTTTTAGTTTTTCTTTACCTTTACTATTCACACAGGACCACGCTCAAGTTTGTTTTTTTGCTTAATTTTGATTGGCTTTTAAAAAAAATTATATCTCATTGTTTTCACTGCCGTAATAAATTGTAAACCTACAAGGATTTTTTTTCCCTTATTTTCTGTGCTATATAAATAAAATCGCCTTAATTATCTTACCTCGTTATCTAGATTCTGTTAACATGTTCCCAGTTTCCCCCCAGCTGTGCTCACTTCCCCTGATTAGCCCTGATTAGTGTTTTTACCCTGTAAGATAGCATTGCATTACTCAGGCCAGACTGTTGTTAAGTTTGTTTGAACTTTGGACTTTTGAAGTTTGCCTACCATGCCTGGAGTAAAAGTAGGTTTTTACATCTGCCAGACTCATAATCCTGCATTTCAGTCCTAAACTCTGCAATGTTGTGCAGTCTGAATGAAAATACAAACTGTTCTTTAAAAAAGCAAACCTTCTCCTTCCAAAGTTGCATAATGCAGGCTGGATTAGTATTTGCAAAATGCTGAATTTTGTCCACAGGACCTGAGGATTTGTACAATACACCATGAGATTGTGGATACAAAGAGTTTAGGTGGTTATAGGATTATAAGTATGTCCTGATCAGTTTTTAAAATGTTTCTTCTTATGTTTGTGCTTTCACTCAACAGCAAAGACCGCTGAAGCAATCTCTAAGCAAGTCCTTATGTCGGGAGAGTTTCTGGAAATGCTTCCTACTGTCCGTTCTCATGTATGGCTGCATGGGAGCCATGGTTTGGTGTCACATCACCAAAGTGACTCGTTTCACCTTCGACAGTGCCTTAAAAGGAAAATCCAAGATGTACCATGACAGCCCCTGTTCTGATGGCTACATCTACATCCCCTTGGCCCTACTGGGCATGCTCTATTTAGTCTACCTGTTGGAGTGCTGGCACTGTCACGTGAAGAATGAGTTGCTGCACAAAATGGACGTGGAGGGCATCTATGAGCACATCAAGAAGATGCAGCAGGCTAAGCCCTGCATCTGGTGGAAGGCCTTCAGCTATCACTATGTGCGCCGAACTCGACAAGTCACGCGCTACCGCCGTTATACTTGCACCCAGGTTTACCATGAGCGCCTCGACACCCAGGTGGCAGAAGCAGAATTTGACTACAGCCACTGTGGTGTCAAAGATGTTTCCAAACAGCTGCTTGGCTTGGAGAAGTCTGTGCTTACAAAGATGCGCTTCACCAAGTGCTTCAGTTTTGCCAACGTAGAGTCCGAGAATTCTTATCTCACACAAAGGGCGAGGTTTTTCACCGACAACGAGGGCCTGGATGACTACATGGAAGCCAGAGAAGACATGAATCTGAAGAACAATGACCTGAAGGAGTATGTCTTGGTGCTCTGTGACCCAAAGCACCACCCCTGGTATCTGTCCCACTACGTCTTCTGGTTTGCCTCCTTCCTCACGTTCTCCTGGCCTCTCAGAGTCTTCATGGAGTATCGCACTGCATACGTCCACTATCGCGTTGAGAAGGTCTTCGGGCACGATTACCGACCTGTGTCACCATGTGTTGATCGACGATACTGGTGTCGTATCCCTCGAGTTAAAAGCACTGATGTTACAGAACTGGAGTGGCACATTTGCTCCAACCAGCAGCTGCTTACCCAGAGGCTGACCTCATGGATCTGGCCCAGCGACCGTCCAACTTCAGCGAGATTCATCAGAACTGTGAGCGCTGCCACAGAGTCATCATCCGATCCTCAGTGTTCTTTAGAAGCACCCTCAGCATCTGCACTTGTGCCAACATTCCTTTAAAGGATCCCAACATCACCAGAAAAAGAAATGCTGGAAAAAAGCAGTAACCATTACTGGGTTTCAGACAGTGTGGTCATCAGGGAGGAGGAGCCCCAAAGATGAAGACTTTGTTGTAGTTTTGTCTCCGTCAAGAATCCTTTTCTGTGATTTTTGTTTCTTTAGCCTTCAGGTGACCTGTGTGGAGTCATTTATGACCCCAGCCTTATATTTATATGTGCCTTTGTGATATTTTTGACCGTAGAACTATTTCTTGCCATGACTTCTTTTCCACCTTCTTCTTATTTTATCGTTATAGGCTTTGATTTTATTGTAGTTTGTGACTTGTTGGTAATAATGTCATATTTACGAGTCCAATTTTGACCGTTATTATTTTTTCGATATTTTAGTAATCTGGGAATTTTGAGTGTTTCTGCTGAAAGAATCATATAACACATTAACACACAGATTGAGTTTGAGCCTGGGAGTAACAAAAGACGAAAAACAAACCTCCTGACTGTGATAACGTCACTGTAATTTGTCGGTGATCAAAGTATTATTGAGTCACCATTTCATAGTTCGGTGTTAAATGATACATAATCTGCTTAAAAGTATATTACATATACTTACATACATATTTTTCTAGTGTTATTGAAACAAAGAAAATTTGTTTTGTGAGAAAAATCATAGGATTGTCTAAATAAAATGTCATTTTATTTGTGCAACTCCTCTTTGCAGTGAAAATAGTAATAGACGAGTTGTTTGAGAGTTAAAATGAAGACTATTTTACTAAAGACTGATGCTCAGTTATATTTATTCAGTATCAAGTAAGGAAATAATGTACTGCAATGCTGTTATCAGTGCATTAAAGTACATTTTAATAGCACATTTAGTCATTTAGTAACACCACAACCCTTCCAAATGACCCATAAGATTTTCCAACATCCTGCTGAACTGATGTTCTCCTCGTTTCAGTAAAAAGAAATTAGAACCAAACAGCTGAACAGGCAGCTTTAGATCATACATAACACAAACATTACTTTTGTTGTGAGTTGTAAGTTTAATTGTGACCCAGAATGTGATATAATTTTGATGTTTGATGGAGTCTTCTCTTTCATGTATCCCAATTATGTGAAGAAATGTGCTTTTTAGTAATAATGCCAGCATTAAATGTGCTTCATATCATGTATGACACATGACTCGCACACAGGATGAGCTTTACTTACAAATATCTTTATTAGACTTAAAGAAATAAGAGTTTTCATGCAGTAGATTTGATGCTTGATGGTTTCTGGAAACTTTTGCTCCCGTGTTCACTACATTTCTTGAACGCTTATTGAGGTTCTTGAAAACATTTTACACGTTGTATAACAGATGTAACATTAGTAATGTGACTGATGGTATTCATATTTAAATTGAAATATGTAAATCAATAATAAAAAGTATTTTATTTTTACCATTTCTCTTTGATGACTCCAGAATAGAACAAAGAAACAGAAGTGAAAATAAAAGTGGGGAAAAACCACATCAAAAAGACATAAATTAGTTAAACAGAAAAAAGAAATGCCTAGTAAAGATAAATTTAATGAAGCTGAATATACAAAAGTTGAGAAAAGCTACAAATGGAACTAATTTCTTTTCAAAGAATGTTTAATGTTTAGAGGGTCCTGGAAAAAAGTAGGTATACACTTATTTCTACTTTCCATTGGAAGTAAGGGTGAGTAGAAGCTGGGTGCTGATAATCAAAATGCACTTTATTCACAGCAGCTGTGTGACCACCTTTATAAAAGCAGATGTTTTGGCAGTTTGCGGGTCTGGAGGATTCACCTGTGTGTTAATGTGATGGCTGCACTTACAGCCACACAGTGGTAATACCCACCATGTTAGTGTAGAGGCTTATAAGTAACATCGCATTCACAATTCATATTCTTTAAATATAGGAATTAATTTACAGGACAATAAATAACTGGTTTTTGTTTAGAGTTAATTCACATATCCACATAACACTGTATTCTAAAATAAGTGCGCACATTTTAGTTTACACTGTTATGTATGATTAATCTTTTGTTTTCTGAGTTACCTTAGTTGCAGCTGTTCCAGTCCCTTGATTAAGGAGCCAAGAGGTGGAAAAGGGGCAGAGCAAGCTTTAAAGGAAGACTACAAATTGGTTCATGCCATTACTCGGGACCATGGGGGGGAATTGGAGTTCATTATGTTAGGTTTAGTTAGGTTTTGTGTGTTTTACCCCCTCTCCTGTTTTTGTGGGCTGATGAGCCACTATTTAAGTTTCCCCTTTGTCTCATTAAGTTAGGTCAGTTTGTTTGAGTTATCAGTAGTGTTGTCAACTTTGAGTAGAGTTTTGTTATTTTGACCTCTTTTATGGGCCCAAGATCTTGATTCTTTTTGCATGATTTAACCAATTATGTTTTTTGGGTTAAATAAAAAATAATTTTTTTGGACTTTAACCTGTGCCTAAGTTTCCTTCACTGCTCGGTCCATCACAGTTAACAAAATGCCACAAGCTACAAAGTGTCATGTCAGACTCTTCAGGCCTCACCCAGAATATTAAAGGTTAAAGTTCATGGCATTACAGTTAGAAAAAAAATGTAGAAGTATGGCTTTTAGAGAGAAATAAGCCGTTTCTCTCTAAAAACAAAACAAAACAAAACATGGCAGCATGACTTTATGGCACAGGCCAAAGACGGCGTATCAGCACAGACATGTCACACCATCTGTCAAGAATGGTGGTGGAATATGTATGATTTGTGCTTGTTTTGCAACCACGGGACCTGAACACCTTTGAGTCACTGAGTCAACAATAAACTCATCTGTGTACGAAAGTGCTCTATGGTCAAATGTGAGACCATCTGTCTGAGTCCTGTGAAAAATAATTAATTTTAATGACTCTGTCTAATTTATATTTGTGTGTATGTGCCATGTGTATCAAAAACTAACTGAGATATATTGTGTTGGGTGCATAGGATTCCTGATAGCTGTGTGCTGAATGCCCTTTAAAAAACAGTTGTTACTTGCACTTCTTTGACATGTGTGTGATTCTTGCGCCAGATGATCCACATGCAGGAGGTCGAGGTAGGTTTGCAAGCCAAACGAAAGATGACAAAACAATGAGAATGAATGGAATGATAGAAATAAATAAATAAGGATACAAGAATAGGATATGACAAAGAACAATGATTAAAAATGCACAGAATAATAGTGAAACATGACACAGAGGGAAACAATCACAAAGGAGGAAAAAGGTGGACACAACTACACACAGTAAAACAAGAAATAACCAAAGGAAAAATGAGACTGGATGAATAAACAGACACAGGCACATAAAGGAAACAGAGGGTTTTTCCAGTCTGTATAATAAAATCTACCTCATAACCCAGAATTAGAAAACCAAGACAAGGACCCAAAACACAACATCAGAAAACATCAGGTGGAATGTAGAAGTTAGGAGCCAAATACAAACACAGAAAGCAGAATGTTTGTTTAACAAAAAAAAAAAAAAACTCTAATCCAAGCCAATTATAAGTTAGAAAGAGGAGAGGAACAAGACACAGGTGAGGATAATCAGACAGAGAGACACAGGGGAAAACTGTCAAAGTATAACAAGAAATGAAACAATTAGATGTGAAGCATGTTGGAACTGTAATTAGGTCAAGTTGACAACTTCAAATACTGGAGTTTAATATCCCCAAACAACACAAAAACTAAAACACATCAACAGAACAACCATAAAAACAAAGCAGGAACCCAACTCAATTCAGTTCAGTTCAATTCAATTTTATTTTATTTATACAGAGACAAATCACAACAGGAGTTGCCTCAAGGCACTTTATATTGCAATAATACAACAGAAAAAACCCCAACAATCACATGACTCCTTATGAGCAAGCGCATTGATGACAGTGGTAAGGAAAATCCCTGTTTAACAGGAAGAAACCTCCAGCAGAACCAGGCAGAGACCGGTTTGGGTGAGGGGAGGAAGACAGGATAAAAGACATGCAGTGGAAGAGAGCCAGAGATTAATAACAAGTATGATTCAATGCAGAGAGGTCTGTTAACACATAGTGAGTGAGAAAGATGACTAATGAAGAAGCACTCACTGCATCATGGGACTCCCCCAGCAGCCTGCACCTATTGCAGCATAACTAAGGGAGCAGTCAAGGTCACCTGATCCAGCCCTAAATATGTACAAAAATTAAAGTTTTAAGCCTTTGGAGATAGTGTCTGTCTCCTGAATCCAAACTGGAAGCTGGCTCCACAGAAGAGGGGCGTGAAAGCTGAAGGCTCTGCCTCCAATTCTACTTTTAAATACTTTAGGAACAACAAGCAAGCCTGCAGTTTGGAGGTCAAGGCAATGCAAACCAGGGCAAGTATCTTGTTAGAGGGCATATTACTAAGATTTTCAGGGCTGAGTACAACAAACTCAGTTTTAACTGAATTTATAAGCAGAAAATTAGTGTTCACCCAGGTCTTAGTGTCTTTAAGACATTCCTGCAGTTTAACAATTTGGTGTGTGTTACCTGGCTTCATGGATAGATAAAGTCGGGTGTCATCTGCATAGCAGTGAAAATGTATACTATGTATTCTAATGATACTGCCTAAGGGAAGCATGTTTATGTAAACAAAATTATACATGGTTCCCTTTGGCAGTATCATCAACAAACAACAAATCAACAAAACAGGAGAATCCAAAACTTCAATAAAATCAAAACTCATTCATATTAAGTAACCAGAGATCACAACGTCACAACGAACAATAAAGCCGTCCAAATAAAATCAGTGGCTAAGCCTAAAGAGTGACCAGATTACTTTGTTAAAGTAAAAATAACTTTATTTTTGCTCCATATGTTGATAATCAGTGAGGCAGCACATTTTAGGTCATACTTTACCTTTAAGTGATTTATGCAACAGCATCTCCCGGTACCTCAGTCTACCTCAGTCAGCACCATGGACAGCGGCCCCGCCAGCTCTACGGCCGCCTCCTGCGCACCCAGCGGACCCCAAGGGGCAGGGCACGCTCCTTCAGTAACGACGACCAGCTAATACAGCACATCTCCCATCATGTTACTGCGGCACTGACAGCTGTAGACAGCAGGAGGTGGGAGTTCCTGTAGAAACACCCTCGCGTATTGATTTTCGTTTCTTATGCACGTATGAAGGTACAGATGCTCTTATTTTGTCTTTCACCGATCAGCCGGTCCCCGTCGGCTCACCTCTAAATGCCTCTAAACGACAGCAGATGTGACGAGTCTCATTTGAGGGTCGCTGTGGAGTAAAGGCGGTGAAATCTCTCGCTCTCCCTCCTCCTCCACGCCCTGTCATCACTACCAGTAGCTGCCCAGCACCATGTCTCCTCCAGCATCGGCTGCGACGGCGAGTGAAAGCAGCACCACCACCGTTTTCGAGGAGGACACCAGAGAGGAGGTAGAATTTTCTGGCAATTCTTTTTTTTTGGCACAGCAAATGCCTTTTGTTACGGTCTGTTTGTCAGAGCTTGTCGCGGAGCTTTAATTTGTCCATGTGCGTGCTGTGCAGGCTGTGACACGCTGCAGGTGGATAATCTGACGGGAATTTGGTGTTACAGACATGCCACTCTTCCACAGTCTGATATAGAAAGGAATTCTATAATCTTGTAGCATGCATTGATTATTTTAGAGGAAAACTGCAGGATATGTGATTGGGAATAGCCAGGCAGCGTCTGTACCTGTTTTTCACCTCCCGTGTGCCGCAGCGGGCCTGTGAACCTGACCATGGACGAAATATCCTGTTATTCTTGTTGTTTGCAGATTGATTTTCTTTTCCACAGAAATGTCTGATCCGTGTGTGTTTGACCCTTTTGGTAATACTTTTATCCAAAACATCCACAGACGTTGCAGTTATCAGTCAGCAGAGATGCAGGTCAGCTGCAAACGAGACAGTGACCCAATAACATCCATCAGTTTGGCTGGGATCCCTTTAGGGTTAGAGTTAACATCCATTCTTTCTTAAGGAATTTTCATCCAATGCAATAATTACATAATTGTAAGCCCAAATGCATGGACACTCACAGAAATGAAAACATCAATTTCTGCCCCTAAAAGTATAATCAACACACATCTGCACCCATTAAGCTAATTATTAGACTTCAAGACAACTATATACCTTTTTAAGGACCAAAAGGGTGCAGTACTGTTTAGTGGTTGGCCCCTCAATGGTTTCTTTTTCTATTTTTGAATGTCTCAGCTCATCAAATACATTTTAATATTAGACAAAAATAACCCGGGGAAATGCAAAACGCAGTAGTTTTTAGATGATGATTTTATTTATTAAGAAAAATAAGCTATCCAAACCTGCATAGCCCTGTGTGAAAACTAAATCTTATGGCTGTGCCAGCTTGGCAGAATCAAGCATTTGTGATAACTGGCAATGAGTTTGTCATATCACTGTGGTGGAATTTTTGCACTGTTGTTTTAATTCAGCCACATTGAAGGGTTGATTGAGGTGGACTTGCTGGTCTGTTGCAAATTATTGTCATGCTGCATAACCCAACGGTGATGGAGCTTCAGGGCATGAAGTCATGGCCGGACATTCTCCTTCAGCTTTTCTTGTTCCATCAATTACAACAAGTCTCGTTAGTCCAGAGAATAATTTCCCCCAAAGTCTTGGGGATCATTAATGGTTTTTTTTGTGAATGTGAAACAAGTCCTTGTGTTTTCTCAGTGCTTTTCTCCTCGGGCTCTCTCAATTTTTCCCTGACTCTTTCTTATTGTTGATTCATGACCTCTGATCTTAACTGAGGAAAGTGAGACCTGCAGTTATTTTCGATTTTCTTTTGGATTCTTTTGTGACCTCTTGGATGAGTCGTCACTGGACACTGGAGGTTATTTTGGTATGCTGGCCACTCCTGAGAAGGTTCACCACTGTTCCAAATTCTCTCTATTTATCAATAATGGTCTTCACCGTGATTCACTGGAGTCCCAAAGCCTCAGAAATGACAATGTAACCATTTAAGACTCACACATGTCAATGATTTTTTTTCTCAGTTTCTGTAGATCGTGGCACAATGTGTTGCTTTTTGTCAACTTTTAGCTTACTTCACTTTGTTGGACAGGTTCTGTTTAAGTAAATTCTTGATTCGACAGGTTGGACAGTAATCAGGTCTGGGTGTGATGAATGAAATTTAACTCTTCTTTATGTCTTTTTTCTGTGTGTCTTACTTGGGTTATCTTTGTCTAATAATAAAATCAGATAATTTGAATGTTTCGGAACTAGGTGAAATATAAAAATTACTCTTCCATTTTAAGATTTAAGGTCAAAGGTGCAGAATTGCAGAGGACTGTCACCTGTTCTCCCTGTTTCTGGGAGCCTTATGTGCACTTATTGACACCAGATGTGCAAAGGGTGTAAAGAAGTCTCCCCAGCACTCTGCACCTCAGAGGATAAAGCCTCAATGATAAACCTCTGTACCACTAAAAGTAAAAAGCAAAAAGGCACTTTTATTGTCTGAAAGTGTGTGGCAACATTTTTCTATATCATGTAAGTGCTGCATACTTCATCTGACAATTTACATAATTATCTTGTTGTTTTTTTCAACCATAACCCCAGTGCTGCTTGCAAGGGTTTGTGACTCCTTTGTTTATTTTGGTCTAATTATGCGAAAGATTGAACAATGTCGCAGTTATTAATCAGCAGCTGCAATCAAAGCATGCAAAAACACCGTAAAGCAGATCAACTGACAGGGGGCTACACAAAGGACTGACTGGGGGATCAAGACACAATTAGAAAACACGAAGGGAGGAAAGAAGTGGAAAGGAAGGAAGGAAAAACCACAATAATACACATGAGATAACTGAAAAAAAGCACAAGCTGGCTATAAGAGAAATAACTCACAGTGGCAACATAATTTATTTGTTGCCACACAAACCAGAAACGCAAACCCAGCAGGTATGGACGACGCCAGTCAGGTTCACTGAGGAACACAGTTAGAAATGATAAAGGCCAGGCTTTTACTTTATTTACACATTTTAATTTAATCAGAAATTCCTCTTTTCTAAAGCTTTTTGCCTACGATTAAAAATTTATTAACGTTTCTGATATTTAATCTAACAAAAATAGTCAGCAAACGACCAAAACACGATTCTGCATTTGATAGCTACTGGCAGTCTGTGGTGTTTACATATGGAGGACCTAAACTTAACAGTTATATCGTTATCGCAAATTTTCAAATGTATATCGTGATAAATATTTTTGGTCATATCGCTCTGCTCTACTGATCAGTTTTTAAAACGTTTCTTCTTATGTTTGTGCTTTCACTCAACAGCAAAGACCGCTGAAGCAATCTCTAAGCAAGTCCTTATGTCGGGAGAGTTTCTGGAAATGCCTACTCCTTTCCGTTCTCATGTATGGCTGCATGGGAACCATGGTTTGGTGTCACATCACCAAGGTGACCCGCCTCACCTTCGACAGCGACTTCAAAGGGAAATCCATGATGTACCATGACAGCCCCTGCTCTGATGGCTACATCTACATCCCCTTGGCCCTACTGGGCATGCTCTATTTAGTTTACCTAGTCGAGTGCTGGCACTGTCACGTGAAGAATGAGCTGCAGCACAAAGTGGACGTGGAGGGCATCTCCGAGCGCATCCAGAGGATGCAGCAGGCTAAGCCCTGCATCTGGTGGAAGGCCATCAGCTATCACTATGTGCGCCGAACTCGACAAGTTACGCGCTACCGCAACGGAGACGCCTACACGAGCACTCAGGTTTACCATGAGCGTGTCAACACCCACGTGGCAGAAGCAGAATTTGACTACAGCCACTGTGGTGTCAAAGATGTTTCCAAACAGCTGCTTGGCTTGGAGAAGTCTGCGTTGACAAAGATGCGCTTCACTAAGTGTTTCAGTTTTGCCAACGTGGAGTCCGAGAATTCTTATCTCACACAAAGGGCGAGGTTTTTCACCGACAACGAGGGCCTGGATGACTACATGGAAGCCAGAGAGGGCATGCACCTGAAGAACATTGACCTGAAGGAGTATGTCTTGGTGCTCTGTGACCCAGAGCACCACCCTTGGTATCTTTCCCACTACGTCTTCTGGTTTGCCTCCTTCCTCACGTTCTCTTGGCCTCTCAGAGTCTTCACAGAGTATCGCACTGCATACGTCCACTATCGCGTTGAAAAGCTCTTCGGTCACGATTACCTCCCGGTTACCCCTTGCGACGATCGGCCTTATTGGCGCCGTATCCCTCGAGTTAACACCATTGACAGCACAGAATTGGAGTGGCACATTCGCTCCAACCAGCAGCTGGTTCCCAGTTACTCAGAGGCTGGCCTCATGGACCTGGCCCAGTGCCCCTCCAGCTTCAGTGGGCTTCGTCAGAACTGCGAGCGCTGCCACAGAGCCATTAGCTGCTCCTCAGTGTTCTCCAGAAGCGCCCTCAGCATCTGCACCGGTGCCAGCTCCCGCATCCCCTTCAGCAGCAGCCGCTTCTCCTTGGCCCGGCGCTATGGCTCCCAGCGCAGCTGCTTCTGGAGGAGCGGCAGCCTAGACGACCAGGTGAGCCCCAGTGAAAATACCCGCTGCCTATCGGAACGCCTCACCACAGATGACGAGGAGCCCCCGGACTACGAGGATGCACTTTGTTACCCGGTGCTCATTGTCCACTGCAGTGAGAACTGCCACAACCACAGATCTTTCCACAGAAACGGCTCCTGCGTGGAGACCTCTTTATGATATGCAGTCACAGCGGCATTTCTGTAGCATTTCAAAAACAGGGCATAGTGGATGCTGTAAGAAACAATTGCCTGAATCCTGAATGTGTGAATCACCAAAGCAATAACAGCGGTTAGTGAGCGGAGAACAAAGTGGCATCCCATGATAAGCTCACACACACAAACAAATCATATCTGCTTGGCTTCCAGGAAAAACCAAGAAGACGCAGACTGTTACAAAGCACACCATCGCTACAGCTTTTCCAGTGCATGTGAAACTAAGGTTGCAGATACCTCATAGGAACTTTCTCAGAGGTCACACATGGACAGGTTTAAACATCTCACGTTCATTTAGTGAGTCATGGAGCAGCTTCTACAAATTTAACTTCTAACTACAGCAATAACTGTGAAAACAAATCTCAAATGGAGGTTCGCCAGTTTGTGCTGGTGCACATCCCAAAGTGGAAACCTCTGACTTTAAGTGACAATTTAAATCTTGGACATTCTCACTCACTGTTAAACCATATCTGTAAATTCTTTTTAAATCATCTGTTTGTTCCTACATTATCCAGAATGCCTTTTATTAACTCCAGACAACAGGTATAAGCTTAATTTCAGCAGACAGTGACCTAAGGATGTTAGAAAGCGTGAGGCATTTGTTCAGACTGAGAGAAGTTCAGACTCATGCCCTACTAACAACCGGTCCTGTGCTTTTGTTGCATCCTGGTGCATCTCTGCTTCTTTTTCTTCTTCTTTAGTGGATTTCTTTGTAATTGACTGTTGGGCGTTGGTGCTATGTGGCAGCTCCAGACTGTTGTGGATGTTGAGTGACTGACACATTAACATGATGTTTACAGTTGGTGCTTTCCTTCTAACCTCGGATGTAAATGTTGGAATGAACAGTTTGGCCATCTTGAAGAAAATAAGAGAGAAAACAGAATCAGGTGGACTTTTTTTTTTTTCCTTTAGTGGCTTTAACATGCGATTAATTTGTCTTGACTGACCCAGAAAATGAAAAAATGTGGGCGCACTAACACTGTCTAGTCCTATGAGCCTTTACCTTGACAGACTAAAACGCATCATGAAAACTCAATCAAGCATTACGCATAAAATTGGACTTTTCTGCTGCCTACTGCCATGATGAAACCTGCCGGCAACTGTGGTACAAATACACATCATTACATCCATCACTGGGACATAAAAGATAGAGACTGGTTTATCACAGTACATGTGAGCAGGTGAGTGTGGATTTAGCTGCAAAAAAAGATCATAAGATCATCAAATCCATGCCTGTTTTCGCATGATTTCCTCCTGCTGAGACACTGTGGTAAAACCATATCCATGAATGTAAACCACCAGCATATACGATATACTCTGTACCATTATGTGTTGATAGTAAAGGAATAATGCTCCATTTTTCATCTGTAAAATGGTGATCTCGCTGTCCAGCATGTACTGATATGCCACCATGTTACTGAAAGACTTTGGATGTTGTCATGTGGAGGATATGTGACTCTTCTGAGTTTACAGTTAGTATATGCAAGGATGTAAATGCCCTTATGTTTACACATTATACAAACTTTATAATACATGCTTTTTTATATATATAAAAAAATGTTGTATTCAATGTGGCACAATACAGCTTGTTCCCTATGGAGGACCAAAACAGCCAAAAATTTAAAATAAATTACTTTTTAAATAAATTCAAATGCCATTAAATGCCTCTCAAATAGCACAAGTTACTTTAAGCATTAGTTGTGTTTTTTTTTTTTTTTTTATCCAAACAACTGTATTGTTGTATTCTCTTTTCAAATTTCTTTCCACATTTCTGCTTTCTTTTGCAAATAAGTTGGCTATGAATCAAACTCAGTCATGAGGTGAACCTTTTACCTTTTTAAATAAATGTTTAAATAAGTCTTAGTCAATAAAGATTTAAAATAGGTCAGCTAAGCCCTCTTATATGTACAATGAAGCAGAAATGCATAAAAAAAAATGTAAAAACACAAAATGAATGTATTTGGGGGAAATAAACATATTAATGCATAAATTATTTTAATAAAGAAAATGTATAATTAACATAGGATCAAATAAAAACAAAATCCAAAATATAAAATTTTATTTTTGTGGCATTTAGTGGCATATTTACTGATTTATTTATTTTTTTTATAATTTTAATCCTGTCGGTTTTGGCCCTCCATATTCATACATTGTTTTCAATAATGTAGTGACATTCATATTATTATGCACTTGATGAAAGTGACACTATAGACATTATGAATTGTAGTGGAGCTGAATGTTGGTGTAAATTACCTTGTAGAAAAAAAAAGTGTCATAAATGTCACTATAACCAAATGGGCTGAATAAATAACTTAATTACTTTTTAGAATATGTATTTCAACTTATCTTATGCTGGAAAAATAAAAGTTGCAATAAATGTCTGGGTCACACCCATGTACAGTTAAACAAATGTTGCTTTCTTGTATTCTCAGATCCGTTTAATCCTTTGCCTGCCCCCCCTCCTAGCTGTAGAGAGACAAAACTGTGAAAAATCAAGAAAAGAAAGAAGGTTTTGTTTCATTAAATACCTTCAAATCCTTTTAAAAGCTCCAGAAATAACAAATAATGAAGCTATTAACTAATTCATAAAGTGTAACAAATTACTACTTATGTTTATCCATCCTTGTGATAAAACCCCTGTTTATTTAAAGTTGCTTTTAAGTTTCAATTTTATTTAATAATGTGTGAATTGCTGGCAAAGCAGACTGGCTGATAACCAAAAGATGGGCAAATTGCCAAAATGCAAAAGTTGAATCTTCACATCCAGACTACATCCACCTTGTACATACAATCACTACCACACCTGTTCAACTGCTTGTTAATGCAAACATCCAATCAACCAACCACATGACAATATCTCAGTGCATTTAGGCATGAAGACATGTTGAAAACGACCTGCTGAAGTTCATACTGAGCAACAAAATGGCGAAGAAAGCTGATTTAAGTGATTTTTACAGTAATTAGTGCCGGACAGGCTGCTCTGAGTATTCCAGAAACTGCTTAACTTTCCGCACAGCCATCTCCTGGGTTACAGAGAATGGTTTGAAAAAGAGAAAACATGCAGGAAGAAAACGCTTTGTTGGTGCCAGAAGATGGAGGACAATGGCCAAACTACTTCAAGTTGACAGGATGGCAACAGTGACTCAAATAACCGCTCATTGCAATAAAGATTTGTAGAAAAGCAACTCTGAATGAACAATACATCAAAACCGGATAGGCTACAGCACCATAAGACCACACTAGAAACTAAGACTAATTCACACAGAATCACCAGAACTGAACACCAAAGACTGGAAAACCTGCCTGGTCTGATGACCAACAACTGCAACATTATGACAATGCCTTCTATTTATAAGAGACATCTAATTTGCTGTGGTAAATTACACATTACTGTTATATTTTAGGAGAAGCTGGAATGTCTTTTACTGTTGTTATATCAAAAAAGCAACTGAGAGTGGCTTCAGGGTTGATTAAATGGAGCATAAATGTCTTCCAACATGCCCAGATTTGAGTTTTGCAAACAGTGGTGCACAGTGTTTGGTGAGTAATCAAATTCTCATTGGCCAAATTTAGGACAGAGCTGTATGGTCTACTTTAAGAATGCCACATATCACAAAACGATGTCTATATTCTTTTTATTAAATGAATAAAACTTTAATGTTTAATTCATTTCATGGTTACTCATTCCAGAGTTGTTTGCCTAAGTTTTTCATTTTAAAAAAATAAATCTATAGATTCCTGAAAAAAAGGACACGTGATCTTTCCCAGATTGAACCATTTTGCGTTTAAATTCCTTCACTGCCATTTGCCTCGGCCATACATGTAATAATCCACCGGTGCTGTAGGAGGCAGTATATTTAAATCGGCGACCACACGTCTACTCCACGGCAGCGGACACGACGAAGTACAGTAAGAAGCTATGAAAGGTTATTCGATAGGTGAGTGTCCTGCAGCGTGTTAGGAAAGTCGTGGTTAAGTTTTCATTGGATAAAAACGGTTTGTACCACGTTTGATGGTCACGAAGCTCGGGCTGGGTCACGCTTAGGTTGAAGTAATGAGTCCACGAGCTCAGCGGAGGAAAAGTAAAGCTAGCTAACCGCCCGTATCTGCGTCCGCTTGGCTTCAACTTTAACCTCAACATTGAGCGGAGACAGCAACTGGTAACAATTATGACATTAAAGTGTGTGAAAAGCAGGCGATGTATATTAAATGTGCCCGCTATAGTGAGAGCATAACACATCTGAGGTCAGCAACGACCAAAGAACGTCTTCTTACCGAGTACTTCCGGAATAAACAAACGCATGCCGACTAAAATAGTAAAGCTTAAGCACTGCCTTTAATCCGGTCAATTAGTTCAAGAAGAAGCATTTGATCCTTTTCTTATTTATTAAACTAAAATAATTGAAATTAGTTGTTTGTGGGTTTTTTTACGTTAGCCGAGCCTGAAATAAATTGATACTTTTATTCTGAAGATTACAGTAAATCCAGCTGATCTGAACTTATGTTCAGCAGTTTAAAAAAGTGTGTGTAAAATTATGGATCAGGTGAGGAGGCAGATGTTCTGCAACATATGCAGCCTGTCAGCCTCCCTAAACTTGTCATTATTCTAACTGAATTTGCAAAGATGATCCAAAACACACAAAAAATAAAGATGAATTCAAAGTGGTTCTATTTTTGTTTTCTAAATTTAATAGATATTGTGATATCACTCGATCATGAAGCGAAAAGACAGAAATCGTGAGTCCTGTTCTTGAACCTTGGCTCTTCATATTGAATCCATATTAATTAATTAACTGAAGCTTTTTTGTTGTTGTTGTTGTTTTGACAATCTCCTCCTTCCTTTCAGTGACTGGGTGGAGCACAAACATGCAGAGTTTGGTGGTGCAAGCTCTTGCCATGAGGCAGCTTGGAAGGTTGAGCCCTCGCCACCTGCTAGCTACCGGATATGGACTGAGGCAGACCGAATGGTGTCCCAGGACCATTCATACACGGCAGCTGTGCGGCTACTCGGTCTTCCCTGTGACACCTGGCTGTCACCGGCCTGCTTTCCGTGGAAGAGACGCTCTCAGGTGTTGGTCTGCTCATCATTTGAGGTTTAAAAGCAACAAGAAGAAAGGTGCTTCAAGTGCACAGGATGAGGAGGAAGATGAGGATGATAAAGACGCAGAGGACAGCGATTATGAAGATTCGGACCCAAATCTACCCAAGGACTATAAAGACATGGAGAAATATGTTCAGTCCTTCCGCTACGATGTCATTATAAAAGCTGGCCTGGATATTGCACGCAAGTGAGTCAGCATAAGAATCTAAGGCTGGGTGGGTGTTGATAAGTGATTAAGTTGCTGCTAAAGATAGACAGGATTTTGCACTCTTTCCTCCATACTTCATAATCAAAACAGGAAATAAGGAAATGGCGTGGAGAATCAGTGCCAGGGTGCTCACAGTGTGCCACAAGCTGTTTTAGTGGCACACTGTGAGCTCATCAAGAAACGTTGTTGTTTTTCCCTTTAATCACTGTAGCAGGTTCTCCATAGTATCCACAAAGAGGGGAAGACTTTAGTTCTACACAGTTAAATTTGCTTCACCGATTGCCCAGCAATTGAGCATTTCTGCCACTGTGCTTCACTCTTTGTCTTCCTTCTTCTCCAGTCTCACAACTACTATATAAGAAAAGAGAATAATTGGCAGCCACACGACAGGTGTGCCTCTCTCCCCAAACTGGCCCCCCAATCTCAACCATCCAGCTCCACCTCTCCCTCGTGCATCTGAGGCACAGACCATACCTCGATGCCACAATCGCATAGAAAGAAGGCACACACACACAAAAACTGCAAACAGTAGGGACTTCACAACATTTGTCGCCATTATAGCAGAGTCTAACGTGCTTCTGTCCTGTCACAGTAAAATTGAAGATGCGTTCTACAACAACAAGCTCCGATTTAACGGACAGAAACTCATCAAGAAAAGTAAAACGGTGAGTGCTGCTTGCTTACGACATTGCACGAATTAGTTAATCCAGTGTTCCTCATATTTTGTTCTTTTCTCAGGTAAAACTCGGGGACACCCTGGACCTGGTCCTGTCAGAGAACCCAGAAACGAACACTGTTACATTGATGAGAGTTATCCTCAGAAGGGTTTTTACTGACCCTGGTAACACTGAAAAGCACAAAGTTGTCATAAGGCGCTGGAAATGTCTCGAGCTTCCCAGGGAGGAGGCCTTTAAACCTTGAATCTGCCTAAGACCGTACTGACTGTAATGCCATTGGCCTGTGAGGTCAACAGCATTGAGTGGCTCTCCAACGAGGTGGATGTAGAATGGATTACAAAAATGTTGTGCAGAGCTGACAACTCTCACTGTGTTTAAATGTGTACTTCTCCCTTCTACAGTGTGACACTCCCCCAATAAAGGTGCACTGTGAGGGTTTAGACTTCACCATTTGTGTCCTTGTGTTTTTTTTATTTTTTTGGAAAGCTGTGTGGTGTTTTCATGGTTTCAGAACTGAAACTGCCAACACTTAATATACAGGAATAAATAAATAACTTTAAATTTCTATTAAATATCCCCAAATATTAATAAAGAAATGTTATTGTATTTAATATTATATACAATAGATTTCTTATAAGCATGAGTAAGAAATATCCCGCTTTAATCCTGTTGGCTGGAAACAAGCACTTTATATGATTCTTGAAACAGGACCCCTTATTTGTACTTTTGGAGCTCTAATTTATTCTCTTGGGGAAAAAATGAAAACTAAAACTGTCTCATGCACATCTCAACATTAATTTAATGGAATAAAAGTGCAATTCATCTGATTCTCTTATGTTAATGATGGAACTAAGAGTTGGATGCCTGTGGCTCAGGAGATGGAGCACTGGTGGGCGACAGGTGGGCTGCAAATCAGTGTCCTGGGGCAATGTTGTGAACCCTAAATTGTCCCTGGTGCATCTGCATGTGATAGCACTTAAAGGTATAGAATAAAGCACTGTGTGAATGTGGCTTGCAGTAGAAAGTGCTTTTGAGTGCTAAGAGCAGAAATGCTCCATGTACCACCGTGTAGCCTGTTCAGTCCAAGACACTCAAGTCTATTAACTTATAAAGTTGACATTTTGCTAATGTTATTAATACAGCAAGTCTTTCTGACCAAAGCACTTAAAGTGCACACGTTTAATAGCGCTCTCTCTCTCTCTCTCACACACACACACTGCTAATTTGTCTGCAAAATATGTTGCTTTCAACCTTAAATCACATTTTTATCTTTCTTTATAAAAATCAGTCACCTGCCAACAGACTTAAACATGTCTCCAA
This sequence comes from Neolamprologus brichardi, assembly GCF_056152115.1. NCBI lineage: Eukaryota > Metazoa > Chordata > Actinopteri > Cichliformes > Cichlidae > Neolamprologus > Neolamprologus brichardi. The sequence continues at coordinate 5,837,688 of NC_142122.1, forward strand.
TGTCATGTGATTGGGTTGATTTTTCAAGTTGATAATCACCTTCAAGGGACCTCTTAGCCTAACGGGTAAGTGAAACCAGATAAAGAAAGGCTATGCTCTGTATGTTGAACTTGCTCTGGTGCGATTATGTAAAACATTGTGATTGTATGTCACATTTATAACTGTGGTTTTATTAGAAACTGGTTATCATGAGCCATTGTCATGTTAAATTATCTTTATAATATAAACTTCTATAAGAAGGCTTAACATAAGCACATAGTTATTAAAACAGTGGTGGCACGATGCTACATCAGTAACTGCGATGGAAATATATCACGTCCTTGTGATTTGATTTCTGTTCATAGAGCAAATGTGTGATCTATGCTGTTAGCTACTATCATTATTATTGTTATAAGGCTACAACATTTATCAACAGAGTATGTTAGAGAAGCTATGACATGTTTGGCTTATAAATAGGAGCGGTTGTAACTTTTTTATCGAACAATAATAAAGACTACATAAACTAGAACATCTACTGCTGTAGCCAAAAAGGTAAAATATGAGTAAGAATACTACTAAAGAAACTCGCAACAGCTTGGCTTCTTCCTACAGAGGACAGTGTGTAGAAGTTCAACAATGCGATTTCAGCTTATATACTGTGCAACTGTTTTTATGACAGAAAGTGTTGGGTAACTGCAGAGTACTGTAACTAGGACACAGTGCTTGACCTCTTGGCCTTTTTAAGAATGTCACACTTCTTGCGATTGGGGCGCCGGCAGCGTTCGTCAATGCTTGGCACACATTCGTAATGCCAGACCTCCTCCATCTTATCCACAGGATACACGGCTTCCACGTAGTGACGGATCAGTCTCAGTCGAACAGGGTCAAGCTGCTTCTTATTGCAGGCGCCTGAATGGTTGTACTGCAGCCGCAGGTTCTCGTGGGTGAAGAGCTCGGGGAAGAGGCGCACCAGCAAGCGGGCAGCAAAGTTCCCAACAGAGAGACTCTGCTGGACAATTTCCCGTACCTCGGTATCAGAGAGCAGGTAGATGGAGGGAACAGGGAAATCTGGTTTGGACACAGTCAGCTCATCAAGGGGGATTTTGCAGAAGTCTTTGCTACTTTTCTCGGGAGGTAAAGAGGGAATATCTGGATCCTGTCTGCCGTTATCAGGATGGAGCTGGTTCAGCTGGCAGAGAAAGTCCTGCTCTGTCTCCTGACCGTACACTTTGCGCTGCTGCAGGTAGGATCTCCTCTGCTCCGTGTCACGTCTCCTGCACCGCTCGTCAAGTTTGCCAACAAATTCCAACATCCACACTCTGTCGTTCTTGGCCCGGGGGTAGACCAACTGCACGTAATGACGGATCAGGTTTACGCGAACGGGGTCGAGTTGCTTTTTTCCAAGAGAACCGCTGCAGTTATACTGCTTTCTAGCGTTCTCGTAGGTAAAGAGCTCAGGAAACATGAGCACCAGCAGCCGAGAGGCAAAGTTCCCAACGGACAAGCTACATTCATAGTTGCTCTTGAGCTGTTCCCTGGACAGGATGTATTCCTGGGGAACAGTAAAGTCAGGCAGAGGAATCTCCAGATTGTCAAAATCTACAGGCGTGAGCAGCGACTTTTTAGACTTGCGACTGGGTCTTTCATATTCACTCACTTCTGGAACCTTGATAATTGAAACATCTTCAGGAAAACTGGCCAGTTCGTAGCCCTCCTCATTGATGTTGTCCGGTTCACTCCCGTTGCCGTTACTGTGAGGACCCTCAAGTGCGTCTTCCATATGCTGAATGCACACCTGCAGCCAGCTGTCCTCAGGCACATCAGGGAAATTCGCTTCCATATACTTTCTAATTATGTCCATCTTGTCAGAGTCCAGAATTAGCTGTCCCACACTACTAAAATTGCCACAGTCTTCTGGTATTTTCCCCTCTTCAAAAACTTCAGGGAAGAGACGGTGAATTAGGAAAACAACAAAGTCTTCTGGGGAGGAGAACTCATCCAACTCCTCTGTGGCTTGTGTACCAAACCCGACATCTGAACCAGCCAGGCTGCCCTGTTGGTGATCTAGAGATATGTGCTCCTCCTGACCCTGTTCATTAATGAAACGAAAGGTTTGAGGCTGCTCAGCTTTTACGCCACCAGCTGTGACCGCCTGCTTCCTGAGCAGCCGGGCACTTTCCATGTCCCTCTGCGCCCAGAAGCGATTAAAAAAGTCATTAATCTGGAGGAGGCACTCTTCCTGCCACACGCTGTTGTTTTTAACCGTGGGGTAGCACACCTCGACGTAGTTTCGAATAAGCTGCAGATGTAGAGACTCCAGCGTTCTCTTGCTCGCCATGCAGTCGTGAGAGCACTCCCTTGCTTTGAACAGCTCCGGGAACAGATGCACGAGCAGTCGACAGCCCAGTTCCCCTGCACTTGACGTCTGCTCCATCAGCTGATTCAATTCATCGCTGGTTAGCAAATACTCGGGGGGAGGCTGGAACTCTGTCACCATCTCAGCCGGTTTGATCTGCTTCTTTATCCTCATGACTTCCAGCGTCAGCAAGTCCACTTTACTGTGCAGCTGCGTCATGCTTGAATTCAGAGTGTTGAGAATGAAAAACATTTTCTCAATCAGTGGATAAAGGCTGGAATCCGCTGTGGAAGCTTGGCCTAAAGTGTCTGTGGAGGGGATGGTCTCTGCTGGGCCATTTTGCTCTGGATTTTGGAGCTTGGATGAGAGCATATTGTTGAGCTGATTCAAGCTGCCAAGACTTGCCTGCTGCTCCAGATTCGGGGTGTTCCTCTTCTCCGAGATTCGGTGGGAGATGCTGAAGAGAGGCTTTCTGTAGGAGACTCTAGATTTCTCCTGGATGCAGTCTCTCTTCTCTCCGGTTGTGGTGAGGCAAAGAGGTTCAATCCTGCTGCTCTCGTCTATCAAGTGCCGCCTCATCTAGACACAATAAATGTCAGTCAAGGATGTGTAATAACATATAAGATATTGTTTTAATCATGAGTTGAGCTTCATTTACCTCACTAGACACCCTGACTCTCTTGCTGCTAGTGGACTGGTCTGTGTCAGGTCCCATCTCTGCAGATGACCGTTTCCCTGCCTCGGCAGCTCCAGAAGATCCTCCTCCACGTACCTGAGGTTGTTCACTAATAGCAATGTCCTCCGTCTCCTCTTTGCAATCTTGGACATGCTTGTGTTCTGCAAAACAATGCAGAATTTATTTTACTGCATACACTACAAAAATAAACCAAAACATACTTTGTTAATCTGTGAATTTTTATTCCTGTAGCTGCAAAGACAACAATGCAGAACTTGCCTTTTTCAAGCATTGCTTCATCTGAGATTTCCCCATGCTCACGGGAATTCATAGCCTAGATAAAAAATTCAGAAAGTTACTTAATATGCACACACTTAATACATCAATGTGAACAATGTGACAGTAATGTGTGTAATACACATATTCTTAGGTTGGGATAAATTACACGGAAAGGTTATTAACGTTAAAATTAGCTAATATACCTGTCCAACTGTTGTTCATATCTTCTCTTTACAATTAGCAACTAATCAGATAAAAGTGTGCTAAAAGAGAGAGGAACATCTAAGGACAATTGTAGCTTTGCAGATGAGTAAATTGTACTGTACGATTGTTTAAACAATTTACTCATATGGGTTACCACTTTGCAAAGTCTGGAAGAAGGCCCAAACTGTCATCCACAGATGGAAGAAAATTGGTCTGGATGTTCAGGAACAACCCGGGAAACACTGAGGCTTAAGCCTGCCATGAACTGCAAACACTAGCAACACTATCTACAGTGAAGCCACACAGACTGGGAGGGTGCTGAACAAGAAAGAAGCCCCACCTTCAAGCTTGACTGTAACTTACAGCTGCCCAAAATATCTTCTGGAGAAAAAGTTTAATGATCCGACGAGACAAATATTGAGCTATTTGGTCACAATGATAAGAGGTATGTTTGCAGGAGTAAAGGTGAGGCTTTTGAACCTAAGAGCACTGTACTATATGTCAATTGGTGGTGATAGCATCATGCTGTGGGGCTGTTGCCCTGCCAGTGATACAGGTATTTCATTGAATTACACAAAGTAGATGGAATAATGAAAGAGGAGGACCATCTTCCAAATTCTTCAACTTCACATTTGTGTAATGAAAATCTTTGGATTGTACTTCAAAGCTCGGTCCATGCCAGGAAACCAGTCTAAATGACCTCTACCGATCCCGCCAAAAAGACCAGTCAAATATGCAAAACCAGAACAAAACTATGCCAGATGCATATTAGTAGTGGTGTTTTTATATATTAGAGTCTGTATATGTATACTTTTTTTGTTTTGTGGGATACCATTCAAATAAATTCGAAGAGTTCAAAGAAATAATTGAAAGCCCAAAATTATCACAACATTCATGCCCATGATGACTGGCTCTAAACTAAAGAGCAAAACCACTAAACCACTGGCTCTGCCATTAATCTGCCCATTGCAGATCTCCAGTATGTTTTGTTAAATTTAAGAAAGCACCAGAAATGCTTTTAATGCACCTAAGCCATTTACAAGTTCCCTGAAAAGTTATCATCACAAAATTGTTTTAAGTACTTCAAACTCTATCTGGATGGTAAAATCCTTTAAGCTCCCGGTGGAGAAAATTAAAACAGAGGTGGTCCACCTTAGAAGAGAGCAATATTAAATGTAGTCTACTACAATGGACACTTGGTTACCTCTGCGGTTTCCTTACATGTAAACACAATGCTCTATAACTGGAGCAATTAACTATCTGTAACCATTCTTGCACATGCTTCTTTTTTAAAAATAAAAGATTTAATGATGGTTTTTTTCAGCTGTGAATCATGCAAAGCTATGCTAGTAGAGTCAAAGACTACAAACATGACGCCTAAAATGAGCTTGATGATTACTACTTTGATAACTGCTTTATAAACTACTGCTTTTAGTTAAAATACATACATGTTGTGGCTGGCGTGTCACCCTCATAGCAAACACCATGTGACCGGTTGCAGCCTCGTAGCTAATCACACACACACACACAACCTCTGGGTTTGCCTGAGTATTTTATCCCAGGCTCGTGAGGCTGGTATAAACGTTAATTAATATATATAATTAATGCCCGCACAGCTCGGACCCCCCTGTTACCTAAAGTCAGCCCGTTTTAGGTGCATGCCTCCATACAGAGTTCCCTCCCTGCTCCCCTCCAGCGTTCATACCCCGCTACTTCCTCATTCTTCCGCCCATGAACCCTTGAACCACAACACGAGCCGAAGCCGCCGTGTGGACCGGACTCTTCAACAAACTTGGTGTTTTTCAGAAACACTGCGCGTCTTTACGCTTCGTTTCTATAACACCGCCACATTTTGTTTGTGAATTTTAATGACGCGGCAACGTTTGCGTGGACGACTGCCTGCCTGCCTGCCTTACTGCCCCCACCTTCCCTCCTACCCCCGTCCTATTCCTCCTCCTGTGTCCCGACTCTCGCTAAATTAACCGAAAACCCGCGTGACCAGCGGTTTGAGCTCACCTTCACTAGTCCATGCCTCCCCCCGGGACCGTCAGTGACATGTCCGCGGACTATCACGGCAGTTTGTTCCGCAGGTAATAAAAGAAGGTAATTCTTCTTGTTGGTGTTTTTTTTTCTCGCTCGGCTCCTGTGCTTTCTCGCGTGACGTGACGGGCGCGCGCCTGCTGTGTCACTTCCGCACAGCTGTGGAAGAAGAGACGGATGAAAAAAAGAGAAAAAGGACCACAGTTACAGTTTTACATTGTAAATGCACAGGGCTGCCGTTACACTCTTTGAATTGTATTTAACTAAGAGTCCTCCAGCTAAAGAAGGGTTTGAATAAATAACCGAATAATAAAAAATAATCCTCAACATGCTGAGCAGCTGTTAGCCCACGCAAAGGACACAATCACGAAGCGTTATAAAACATATTCCATGACACACACACACTCACACACACACTGGACACTTTTGTTCAACTGCTCTGAACTCATTAGTTATAATAGTTTATAATATAATATTACTTTTGCATTTTCTAATTAGTTTTTATTTTTCATTCATTTTGATTTTTTGTTTTTACTTCAGTATAGTTTCAGTTTTGTTTCAGTTTTATTATTATTATTTTATTATTATTACTGTATCGAGGACATATGGCAGAGGGAAGATTTAGGAAAATGAGTACATGCTTACAATAAAAACACAAGTTTTTACAGGCAGTTGTCTTGTGGAAGAAATATGTTCATTTTGCAATTTTGTTTTTGCATCTAACTTAACTTTTTAATTTAGTTTTAGTTAATTATAATAACCTTGCTAACCAGTTAATCACATAGCAGGAACTGAGTGCATTTAGACATGTAAACATGCTCAAAATGACCTATTGGAGTTCAAGCAGAGCTTGAATATGACATGGACTGGTCTGAATACTGGGATCTTCATACACAAGCATCTCCAGGGTTTCAGGAGAATGGTCTGAAAAAGAGAAAATTGGTGTATGAAAACAAGGGATCCATCCTGACTGTAAGCACATACAAGAGTTTAAAAGAAATACAATCTATACAATAAATACATTAAGTCATATCAAAAAAGCCACACATACAGCAAAGTACAAGGCAGAGGCTGTAGTACAATGAAGCATGAGCAAAAAGCTGCAGATTATTAATGACAGCAGTACTGATTCTTCTTTTAAAGGGATTCAGTTTAATTAAGTAAGAAATACTACAAGTTGAGCTCCTACATAGAAAGCTCTTGAGTTTTCTATTTCTCAAGAGGACAATGATCACCGAGCGAGACTAATTATATAAGCACTTATAAATACATTTAAGATGAGCAAATGTAATAAAATTATAGAACCTGGCACATGTAAATTCTGAAGTGCATGGAAACAATGTGTCTCATCAGCTTCCTCTCCAGAATGCTGATTGCATGATTGTATATCATCATAAGAGGCTTGATTGTTGTAGATGCAGCTTGTGACCGAGAGGTTAGACAATAACTTAAAATGTTTAAAAAAATAAAATAAATCGCAGCATGCACACAACTCTTTCTTTTATTTAAAAAAAATACTTGTGAAGGCATGATTTGAAATATCCAGTTTGTAATAGCAAAGAATCCTTCAAATAGATCCTGCATCCAGAGCTGGATCAATTTATTATACGAATCTTTTCATCCAGACCAAAAAAAACAAGACTGAATGAGTAAATGAGGGGCTATTGTCAGCACCACTTTGGCCACTAACAGCATTATTTGTCTGTTTCATCTCAACATAGGCTGCTTGCTCTCAGGAACCTTCTGTTAAAGTAGTTTGTTTTACTTACTGAGATTTTTTTCATCACACTTTTGTCAAATTTGTGTATTTTACACTTTCGCCAAACAACAATTTTTAATGCAGGACTTTTTTGAGTAATGTTTTTTAAAGCCGACTGTTTCTCCTCAATGGAACAAATTATCAGCACGGCATCTCTGTGTCACTGTTAAATAACATGTGAGCACATACTGTGATAAAGGCTGCAACTAGCAAGAGAAGTCATGTTGTATTCAACTGTTGTATTTGTATGTTGGGTTGTCTCTTCAGTATTTTTATATTCTGTTCATAGATACATATATTGTACTATTCTATATTGTTCTATAGGTCAATACAAGATTTACTATTTTCATCTATCTATCTATCTATCTATCTATCTATCTATCTAATATAACTAATCCTAGATTATACGGGGGGTGGTTTTCTGCCTAATACTTCCTGTGTATTTGCAGTTCCTTAAGTAGCTGCCATATTGTTTTGCTAGCTATCAAAATTACTTTATGTTTAGTTCTAAAAACCTTGCCACCCATGCAGGGATGATCTCTGTGAAAATAAAACTACAGAGCCAACATCATGTGGACAAGATCGCCCTCAAGTGGAAAAAGGCAGTAAAACCATGTGAATCCACTCTGTGTGTAAAACATGGGGACGTCGTCATTGTTTAACTTAACATTACATTGTGTTGATGATACGGCTGCTTTCTCCTCTAAATATACTGATTTGTCTTGATTAGTCCTCCAACTTTCTTTTAAACGATTGCTGACTGTCATCTTGTGTACTCATAAATACTCTGTTTAATACCTGTTGACCTCTGATGGCTGCCATCATTCTGCATGTGATATGCACTGTGGCTTAACAATGTATGCTGGGTACACTTATGATGTCATGGAGTATACATAATATTAAAGAAATAGTGCAACATGCTGTTATTGGTTGTAATTTCCAGACAGAGAAAATGAGAAAAGCAATATCAATCTCTATGGCTTCTAAAAGAGCAGCTGGTTACAAGAAACAACTAAAACCAAAGGCCCAGCCTACAATTTTCCACCGCGAGAAGTATAAATGTCCTCAGACAGAGAGTGAAAATGTAAGAAATGTGAAAGGTGAGGAGTATCAGATGCTCTCATGCCAGGCAGAAAACCATCCCTCCCTAAAAGGGAACCAACTGTTAGATTGATGTAGGAAGCAACAATGTGCTCAGCAGTCGTTAAGCGTTCAGTGTTCTCTAAGTAAGATGATGGAGCTACTCAGACCTATCAGATGCAGTCGTAGATGTGTGGCCAGCAGATCTGCACAGCGTGTAATTATGGACCATGTTTATGCGTGTGAACAGAAAATGTATTTGGACAAAAAGTGGAGTAGCACTACATGATTATAGTGGATGCTGAAACTACCGTTAGAGGAATATATTTACCCATGAAATGATAATTCGATCCACACGCTGAGCTCTTCACGCTGAGCTCTTCATAACAAACTTCTGCTTCTCAGTTGGCATAGAGAAGAAGTCACGCCAACAAGTTTGCCCCACTTTTTGCCTCTGTGATCAGCTTCATTCTGAGCCACTGTTTGAAAAATGTCCCATGGTTTTTGTTTTTTTCCCACCTTGGTTTTGTTCCACTCAGATTCAAGCTGAAAAAGTCATTGCATTCATTTAGCATCACTATCCAGACTGAATTCAGTCATAACCAGAAACTCTTTTTGCACACAAGTGAAAGGGCAAATTTTTATAAAAACAAAAGCAATTCAATTCAGTTCAGTTTACATAATGCCAAATCACAAAAGTTGCCTCAAAGTACTTTTTATTGTAAGGTAAAGACCCTACAACAATACAGAGAAAACCCCAACAGTCAAATGATCCCCTCTGAGCAAGCACTTGGTGACAGTGGGAAGGAAAAACTCCCTTTTAACAGAAAGGAACCTCAGAGAAAGAAGAAACCAGGAACAGGGAGGCGGCAGTTATCTGCGGTTGAAAGTCAGGTGGTTATGTTATGGTTAGAGATCGCTAGGTCTACTGCAGAGCTAACACAGTGACTGACAGCCATTCACATTTACACCTATAACCAATTTAGGGTCACCACTTAACCCACTGTGCGTGTCTTTAGATTGTTGGAGGGAGACTGATAAACCCAGCCAAACTACACTGTAGAGATGGCCTACTTGAAAAGAGAACTGATGTATGAGAACAAAATGCTGTGGTATATAAAATACCATTTTGGCTCATTCACTCTGTCTACCAATGAAATTCCAACAACAGTTTGTCCATCAGTAATAACAGAATCAAATGAAGGCCTGGGTTTAAGATTGCAAGGTCAAAACTGCAGAGAAATATTTGTAACACAGAGCTGGCGGCAGCAGAAAGAAACTGTGGGAAATGATTAATAAGAGAGGGACGACAAATGGAGGTATGCCATATTGTTGCAATCAGGAGAAGATTTTGATTTGTAACGGGCAGAAGCTGTTAAGCAGCACTGGCTTCCTCAGAAGTCACTCAGAGATGAACAAAAGACCTCACATAATTCTATCTTAATCATCGGCTCTTTCATGCACACAGTGGCACACAATGTTCTGTCCTCAGCCACAAATATGTCGATACAGAGATGATATAACAAGACAACGTGTGGCTGGTGTGGTTCTCATTATTCGACTAATGAGCTGTCTCCTTGGCAGTCTGATCTGTCAGCCAATGAAGCGAGTAGGCCCTGTGCAGGGGGAAGAGCACAGCCCAGGGTCAGCCAGGCGGCGGCTTGCGACGAGGGGCCGGCGCGCGGCACTTAACACGGGGAAGAGCTCGTTAAAGTGTCATTTTTGGTCAATATGCTCGTCTGTGTGGAAGAGGCCAATCAGCCATACTGTTCCCATCTCAGGAGAATGGATTTCATCCATCACCGTCAGCTATATGATGATATTAGCAGGTGTTTACTGATAGCCCATTCAGAGGAAGACAAATGGAGATTCTAACATCTTTCCACGCTTACATTCACTCAGTCATTTTACATTCAGGCTCACTCGTAATAGGGTCACATAGAATCAATCCTGGTGTGGATAAAGAAGGGAGGCAGGGAAATATTAGGTCACAATCACTGGTGTGTAGCCAGAGACTCTGACATCTATGTCTGTGAAATTGAATCCCGTACTTAGAAACATGGAGACCAAATGAAGCCAAAAAGCTTGAAATATTTATGTCATTTTTATAGTGTAAACACCTACATTCATCAGCAGGATGAAGTGTGCACAAGTATCGGGTGTTACGTTACTCTCCTTAGCATCAGGCTACTTTTTCACTGTAACAAGTGTTAGTTTTCCATTTAACGTAATTAGTTATTTCTTCCTTTTATGGTAAAAGAGAGAAACCCGGGAGATATTTATAGCGTTTCTGTCTCCAGCTTGCTTGCAGCCATGGACAACCTGTTGTTGTCAGTCAGGTTAAGGTTGTTAATTTTTGCTGTGAGTATTTTGAGGATTTTAACACCTGGGTTTATTGAGACTGATTCAATTTACAGTCAACATAAAATAGGCGTTTGAAGAACTGTAGTTTTTGGCACTTCTGCCATGGCTTCATGGCTTTTAGTTCATCTAAATCTGCTGATTTTAGGGCCACTTTTAATCCTTTTTGTGGCACCGATTTGAAAAGACGTCTGAACCCTTGCTCTGAGATTTCCATCTATATAGACCAGACAGTATTACATAGGTGTTACAGCTTTGTTGACAGGCTCTTCCTAAATGCACATCTTTGACTTCACGCCACTGTAAAGGTAATGGAGTCTTAATGTGCTATTAGATGATGGCTACACTGTGTTCATGACGGGATAGAGATGGTCACAATACTCGGGTAGGCTGTGGTGAAAACTGGCAAAAAAACAAAAAAACAAAAACCCTTTGAAACATTCGTTTAAGTATTGAAATATAGTACATTTCGAAAAAAAAAAACCCCCTGAGCTTATTGTACTGAAAACCTTGGTGTCTAAGCAGATATTTACTCTGGATGTCTTTAACCTGGCCTCTGGTAACACTGTCATTTATGACCAGGCTACGTCCTTCAACACTGCATTAAACAAATGTGCTGGACTGCTTTCTTTCATCTGAGGAATAAAAATGAGAAACATCCTGCTTTTAGTGTGAGGTTGGAAACACGTCCACACATTCGTTATTTCTAGGCTGGACTATTGCAATCCTTTATTATCTCCCTGAAAAGCTTCTAGTTGATTCAAAAATGGTGCAGCGAGAGTGCTAAGAGCAAGTAGAGCAAATTATTGGACGTTATTTTAAAGACCATTTGATCCTTCGGATCGGCTTATTAGACATACGTTTTAATAAACAGCTATCAGGTGTAATTATTAAATGTATGTATCATATTTTAGAAACTAATTTCCACTTTAGGCTTAATAAAGGTTTTTTATGGTCAAACTCATGAATGCACAAAGCTTTTATCCTTTTTATTAATAGGCAATGAAGCTTGTGAATTCATGACAATCAAGAATTCATTATTGTTTAAAAATGAATTAACAAGAAATTAATGTATGTTATGTACAATAGCCCAAATCATTAAAATCCAACTGAGAACAACTAAGATCAAAGAAAGAATGACCAAACCTAAAACAGCTGCTACTACACTTCCCAAGATGCATTGTTGGCTGCATCTTTAAGTAGATGCTCACTGGTAAATACCCTAATCTTCCAAACTCTCCAGACTTGGTTTGTCACACAAGGATTCTCTTAAATGTTTAAAGGCTCCCCCGCAGCTATAGCTGATGTGTTTTCCCCCCACAGGCTTGAATAATAATCCTCATTATAAGTAAACTGATCTTCACGTGTAAAGCAAACTCGGTTAAAGGTGTGGACATGTGGATGTGAGAGTGTATGGTTCTCTGTATCTCTGTGATGAACTGGCAGGCTGTCCGGTCTGTGCCACGCCTCTCGTCCTGTGGTAAATGAGCCTCCAGCCTCCTGCAACCTTGAACTAAGTGATTAAGAAAATTGATGGATGGACGGTAAGAGGCAGGTTCTCTTCATCAAGTCAATGGAATTGCCTTCCAATCAAAAAAAATACTGCGTTTTTTTTCAATGTGTTTTTAATTGGTTGTTGTTGTAGTTTTTTCAAAAGTATTTATTTGTTATGTTTATATTTATTAAATATATTCTATCAAATTCTGACCCTACCATCTGAAAGTGGTAATAATGTATCCATCTAGCTTACTTTGGAGATATCAGCTGTAGAAATATCTGCCATCCTTTGAATATAATGGAAATATAACAAAAAGTGCTTTTGGAAATCAAAGCACAAGGACCAATCCATCACTTTTAATCTTTTATAAAGTACAGTGAATGCAGTAATGAATAATTAACCATTAATAAGGCATTTATATGTAATAGTAGGCCTCATAATTCAGTGTTGTAATTTGAAAGTTAATTTTCTCATGTCTTCTTGTGGCTTTAAATACTTTCCCTTCTGTTAAATTGACTCCCCAATCCTGTTTAATTTCAGCTGTGTTTGATCACTTTGATCTTCCCATCAGCCAATAAAGATGCTTATGTCAACGTGCTGCATTTGAGCCTTCGCTCCAGCAATTCCTAATACTCCTAGGAATCGACAATAAAGTTGTATTTCTTTTAACACTGCAAATCAGGGAATTTCTAATTTAACATTTATATCGTGTTTTAATTATTGAATTGGGCACTTAAAAAATCCAGAAATATGTTTTCAGACAACCGTAGATCTAACAGTCACCGTTCCCAGCTTCCACAGCAGTGTTCCAGTGTTTGAGTGTGTAATGGAAATTTGTTGGGCTGCGCTGACCTGCTCTCTCCACTGGACTCTGCTGTAATTACACCACTCGTCGCCTGGGCTGGGCACACTAAGGCCTCTCTTTCACACTTCATGTTTTGGATGTAAACTTATAGCCTTGCCAAGTCTTCCTTTTCATGAAACCCAAGACTCCCAAACTGGAAACTGTAAGCAAACACAGCGTCAAGTTGCTGCAGTGCAGGATAGAAACTTGACAAAAGCCCCTCACCTTCTTCATTCTGCTCTTTGTTTGGGCTACGAGGTATCAGAAAGATTAATACTGGCAGCAACAATGTTGTCAGGGAAGGAAAAATGCTATGATTTCTGTTCGGCATTAAACATTCAGCTTTACCACTGAAAAAAAAATTCACCCATCAAGTCTTCTTCTGCTGTGCTTGGCTGATTTCTGCTGGGAATGTCTATGCAACAGTTTCATTGCTTAGGCCAGACCTCATCTTCTGAAATAAAGTTTTGTTTAGCAACTATATTTGTCATTCTGGCAGTGCCACGGCCTCTCTCCTTGTTTGGTCCTTTTAACTTTCCGTGTAACTTTCCTCATGTCTCCTCACGGCGAGGATAAATATTTCATGAAGCGCCCGAGGCTTTCCCTGGCACATGCAGTACCTCGCTGTACCCAGGAAGCCCAGGCAGCGGAAACCAAAACAGACGAGGAAGTGGACGAACAACCCAGCAACAGAAATGAGCTTGTTTTTCAAACAGTTCGCTCCACATCACCTCCTCTTGCACTTCAACCCCACCTTCTTCTTTTATATCCTATCATCTTCTATTCCCTGCTCCTCATCCACCGCTCTGCTTCTTCTTCCTCACCTCAGGTCCCTTTCCCCACCAGTGCTACTCTGGTTTCAAAGCCTTTACTATCTGAAGTTTGAGATCAAAAAATTACAACCAACATGTAAGCTCTAAAAAACACCACCACTCCCAGCAGGTAACCTTTGAATGTAGTTTTCTTCCCCCCACTCTAAATAGCTCACACGTTTTTCAGATTAGACAGGACTAAATAACATTTTTCTCACGGATCACGCTGCTGTGTTGGAGTTTTTTTCTTCTTTAGGGAACCATCAAAGACTTTAGACTAGAAGCTCAGTGAGACTGTGTTTAAACACACTGGCGTGATGTTTACCATGTTCACATCACCGGCACCAAACCTGAGGAGCTGAAGTGTAAAAGCCAAAGGGTCCTAAAGGACAACACCCATCTAAGCTGCAGTCCCTTCTCCTTGCTTTCATCTGCCAAGAAATACAGAAGTATTCAGCACAGCTTCTTTCCTCGGGCTGTGACATTTACAAATTCATCCTCCACCGTTATTCCCACAAAAAACAAAAAAAACAAAAACTATTTTATCTAAATTATTCATTAATTAATTTGAATGTTTTAGTTTTTGTTAGCAGAAGTAGAAAATTTGCAACATCATTATAAAACTTTGTTACCTGTACGGAGGACCAAATCTGCCAATATAAAACAAATAAATACATGTAATTATATAAATAAAAAAACAAAAATAAATATAGATTATTTTATACAATTTCATGTAAATTCATTATTTAAAATAATATCCCATTTGTTATTTAAAGCGACAATAAATATCATGTTTGCAATTCATTTTTATTACAAAAACTGTTGTGTGTGTGTGTTGTCTTTAAAATGTTTTATATTATTAAATTCCTCATATAAATTAACAGGCATACAGACAAAAATCAATGACACTAGAACAGGAGATTATTTTTTTTCTGTTTACTTCCATACCAACAAATACCTCTGCTGTGACCTTAATTTTACCATGTGAAAGCAATATAAATAATGGGAAAAACAACAGCTGTGCTTATTTCATAACACACTAAAAAACTGATGACATGGATAATGCTGGTGGTTGCTTAGTTACGAGGAAAACAGAACATGATTATGGTACATCACAATTGGTCTTTGCCATTTATTTTTCCCTGTAATTTTTGAGGTTGTCAATATTGGGCCTTTTTAAAAACGAATATGAATCTCTCTCTCTGAGATTCATTTTACTAACTATCATTAATAGTAAAATGATTTATCACCATTTCCATGACACGTGGGGTCCTCCATACAGGAATTTCACAATTTGTTTTAAATAAAATGATTTCTTGTTTAATATTTAATTAATTTAAAATATTTGTGACAGGTATATAATTCCATGTTGGGATTATTAAAATTCTCCTGATTCCCGAGAACCAAAAAAGGTCCTGAAAAGATGCAGCTTACAGGCCACCATTAAATAACATCACCAACAGGACTAATAGAAAGTCTTTTACTCATGATCTTTCCTAAATATATTTTTTAATTTAAAAAATGTAAAGGATGTGACTATGATACTCCTCCCAGTGTCTTCGGGTCCTTCCACATGATACGAAATTAATTTTGAGGTGGTGTTTGTGTATTTGTTAGTTAATTTTCAATTCCTCCTCGTCACAACCCGTGTACCTTTCTTTCTCGTCCCGTCTCCGGCTGTCTGTCCTTCAGGTGTGGCCTCGATGTGACAGACAGCTGCCAGTGGTGGCCTGGTTTCACACCTTGGCTGCCCCCCCGCCGCCTCCCTCTGCAGACAGCAGCCTGGGAAACCACAGGCCACCAGGCTGGCGCCAGCCTGTACGGCTTAGAGCAGGGCAGCCGGCCCAATCAATACCTCTGCATTTCCTGTCCATTTGCTCAGGTCTCTTCATTAATAATTACTGCTTGGCGGAGCTTCAATGCGCTCGCTGGCTGGGCCAAGGGGAGAGGCTGGGTGACCTTTCCCCGCCCCTGGCTTGACTTGGATCACACAGACAAACACGGGGACAGACATAATAAGGCAACACAGATGACATTACCCCTGATTCATGCCGGTTCCTCCTCTGTAGCGAAGAGCACGCCAAATGCTATTAAAAAAAATACATTTTTTTGCAGCTGTGCTTATCAGCAGTGGTACACACCAGGTAGAACATGACTTTGAGACATTTTTACAACCAGTTTGGTGCCGCTTTTCAACTTGGCAAACACCCACTAAATCCAGCAGCTATGATTTCAGCATCATCTGTGCCGTGCAGCGGCAACCAGGAGGAAGCTATTCTTAAAAGTAATCTTTGAAAAAATAAGTGCCGCTCGGTGTATCATTTCCTGTTCATGGTACATTTTCCAGATGACAATAACAATTCTTCAAAACATCTTAAATTACGTTCTGCCTGGGATGTGCTTTCGCTGATAAGCAAAGCAACAATAAATGCCAGGTTTGAAACTGCAGCAGCACGGTGTGATTATTTTCTCCAGGCATGAGAGAAAACAAAACGCATGACATGATGCTGAAGTAATGTGGGGGTTTTTAAAAAAACTTTTTTTATTTAATGATGACCAGAGAGCAGAACAGTTTCTCAGCATCTGGATCGAGTAAAACAAAGTTAATCTGTTCTCGTTCTTTGGCCTCTGCAGACAAAGACCCCTCCAGGCTGTACAGGAGTGTGTGTGTGTGTGTCCAGGTCAAAATTTGGTGACGGCAGAGGCGATGTTCTCCAAGGCGGATCGAGCCTCGGAGGAGGGGAAAGCCTGGATGGCCTCCAGAGCCTTGTTGCCATGGTAACAGCACAAGTCCATCGCCGTGCTCACGCCTTTCTCCGACTTAACCGCTGCCAAAAGCTGCAGACGGATGAAAACACACATTAGTTTGTCATGTTTGTGTCACTCTCGTTACTATCCAGCTGTCAACACAATAAACTGTTAAGAGGCAGCGAAAGTTAGCTCGCTGTTAAAGCGGGCCCGAGGGGTAAAAACGGGAGGAAAGATGCCTTTTAATAACCCCTCCCCAAAAAACCCCAATCACAATCACGTCTGTGCTGCCAGTGGTATCACTGAAGGCAGCTTCCCAAATTTAACTACAAGAGGAAATTTTCAGACTCATCACTGTGAGTTAGGCTTTAAAAATTTGGCATTTGACAATGAGAAAGGAAATGCCCTGAATCGTGTTTCTCTGCCAGTGCTAATTACGTAGCTCACAGCTCTTCTGTCTTTCCACTTTACTAATGAAGGCACCGGTTTTTCTGCACGCCAGGTAATGAACTGAACAAAGGATTTCTGTGAAGACTGTCCGTCACAAAGTCGCGGATTGTTGGATTTGTTTTTTTAACACATTGATTTCTGCTCCTATATCCCAGAGAGCACTTCATGCACCTTACACAAAGTACACATTTCACGCATGAGGAAGCAGAGGCCATCAAATCAAATCAACTCTAACAACAGCTTTAAGTACACAGACTGAGTGAATTTGTGCACCTCCCTGTGCTTTACTGCTGCTGTGTTGGGACATCTTTTTGCTGGAGGCGTTTTACCTGATGAATTCTGGAGGTGGAAAACCCCGTAGGCCTTTCTTCTCTAAATCACCAGCCAGGGTGATGCTGAGTTCGACACCTGCAGTTCTTTATTATCATTTTTATTCTTAAATTTAGAAAAGACTATATTTCCTGGAACATTTTACGCCATCTTCTCTGCTAACCTTGTTTAATTCGGCATAAGTTTTTAGTTTCCTCCCTCCCTCCTCTGTTTGCGCGTTATGTTTGGTTCCACATCCTGTTCTTTCTTCATGCTCCAAACAAGATTTGTCTGTCTTTGCCGCCTTGAGTCTCCTGATCTCATCAATATTCACATGCAGCACGTGAGAAAAAATTAAACAGGACAAGTGAGCATGATAGCTGACATAATTCAATAAAATATGATCAAGTTAATTCATTTTTCAAAAGTAATGTACACTGAATATATTAAACATCATTTAATAAAAGATGGAGTTAGTTTTTCATCTGAAAACGCCACTTTGTCAAGATTTAGTATGAAACGGTGAGTTACCCCCGTGTAATTAAATTAAAAGCCAATGAGAAACCCTGAGCGGCTCCTGAAGCACCTGTCCACGATATCATGGCTCGCTCTGTGGCTCCTGATTACTGCTGCAACTTTCCACTGATTATAAGCCAGCCCATCTTCTAGAGTCCTTTTCTATGCTTTTCAGCTCCTGGTAAGTCTGTGGCACATAATGTAAATTGTGTAATGCCAAAAACATTACAATTTCTCTTGGAAACACAAAATAACTGCCCACAGGTGATACCAAGATGGCTGCTAAATGGCCAGTCCCACAGCCCAGACACTGAGGCCATGTCTGCACTAATACGTTTTAGTTTGAAAACGCATCTTTTTCTCTCCGTTTTGACCTTCCGTTCACACTGAGACGGCGTTTTCGGTCAAGGAAAACGCGTTTTGAAAACACTCTCCAAAGCAGATACATTTGAAAACGCCGTTTTCACGACGTAGTGTGGACAGTGAACCCGGAGCCTTTTCGAAAACGATGACACATTTTAGTCATGTGATACAGTCAGGTAACCAATGAAACTAAGATAGCGGAGGGCATTATACAGCAGTTGTTTTGTTTGCTCTCAATTTTGACAGCCCTATTAAAGATTAATATCATGCTCCAGATAGCTTTTCTTCAAATTCTTTAATTCTCACTCGCTTTTGCAACTTTGTACTTTTGTGTTACTCGCAGCAACAACTCCACCTCATTGTTAGTCCATTTAAAAAACTCAGTGCTTTTCCTCGACCTTTTGCCGCGACGTTTCAAAGAGCCGGAAAGTAAATAAACGGCAGACAAAAATGCAGCAGGTTGAATCATCTTGCGTTTCACGCATGCGCATAGGGCTGTGCGATATGACCCAAATCTCATATCTCAATATAAAACATCTATCGTCCGATAACGATATAAATCACAAAAATGTAACATTTTCTGTAAATTCTGTGAATCTCGAGCAGCTAAAGTGTTTCCAGCTGGGCGTCGTGTATCTGGAGTTGAGTGTTTTACCGATGCATGAAACGACACATTTTTAGACATAGGTTGTAACGGACGCCGTTTTCTTTGCGTCGTGCTGCAGGGAAAAGCCTGTTCTAACGTTTGAGTCTAAGGTTTATTTTTTAGCACCTGACGGCTCTTTTTTGCTTCTCATTGGTAAATACTCTGCATACTATTTCACGTGATTCAGTTTATTTTGAAAAGTCTCAACAGAATCTTGAGCTTTATTGTGAAAGGTTTATGTGGAAAATAAACAAGCGGACACGCGATGGTTTTACCATCGTTGTTGCTAACGACAACCCATCCATAGTGTGGTTGTATTAAATATAAGAGAAAGATTAATATAGCCACTACAGTGACCATCAAAACGATGAAAAAATATTGCCGTAAAGTTTATTTTGCGACACCACGAAACAAACGATAGTGTAAAATGAAACGATAGACGTTTTTATATCGTCATCCGATATATATCGTTATATCGAACAGCCCTACATGCGCAATACTGGAACGTAAACGTTTTCGGCCGTTTCAATGTGGACGCACAACTTTGTGAAAATGACTGAAAACGACAGTGTGGACGCGGAGCGTTTTCAGACGAAAATGCCGTTTTCAAATTTATCCGGGCTAGTCTGGACGTAGCCTGAGAAACATTTAAATACTTGGAAAAATTGGAAATTACACAGAATAAAGTTGGTGTTTCTGCTTAATGCTTGTTTTTAATCTGGTCAAGATTTAACAACATAATAAACCCTGATCAATTTAGCAGACACGTTTAACTCTCCATCTCTTCCTCCTTTGCTGCTCATCATCACTATTCAGCCAATCACAAGCCATAAACTTCCTGCAGGGTCACCATCTAACAGCTACACAGCAATGACAAGTTATATAAAAAACAGACATTTCTCTTTATACAATCCACTGATTAAAACCTGACCATGCTTGCTGAAGGTCACAATAAATTGTGCGTTGAATGGTGAGCGCACCTCGTGAGTAGCTGAAGCAGCTCCTCAGGCTACAGTAAGTCATCCTCACTTCTTTTCTGTACTCAGATTTTCTTAGATGATTAAAACCAAAACATAAGTGCCTACAAATAACACTTCTGACTGATTTTGTGGGTGCAGGGTGTCAACACAAAACTCTGCTTGTCATTTTTCAGTCAATTCATGCTGGTTTTAGCGATTACAGGTTCCTAACTTTGTGCTGAATCCAAACTTTAACGTTTTCTCACCCCCGTGTGCTGCTCTTAGTTTCCCTCCTTGTGTCTCCTCACCTCTCCTTCCCCTCAAACTTCTCTCCCCTTTTCAGCAGCCCTGCTGAAGGAGATTCTCTCACAATGCCACTGTCTCAGAGTCTCGGTGTCTCCTCCGCAAATAGGCCTCGGTAACTAATCCTTCCTGCTCTTGTTTCAGGCGAGACCAGATAACACCCCCCTCCTCTTCCAACACCATCGGACCCCCCCTCCTCTGTAGCTTCGCTCTCTTTTTGCACCCCTATCGGTCCCCTTCTATGCCTCACACATTGACTTTGGAAAGCTTGTTTCCCAACTTTGATATAAGTTACAGTGAAAAGACATCCTGTTTCTCTTTGCCATCTTTGAGGGCAGACAGTAAGGAGGTAAAAACTGTGAAATACGGCAAAGGAAAATTGTGGCCATCTAACAAACTTGTAACAAAAGTGCAGTTTATAATAAAACTGAAATTTGTGTCACATTGTGAAATAACATTAAGAGTTCATATCTCACGGAACGGACAGATTCTGGATAAAGGCATTCGTAAAGCTGTGTGCTTACCTTTGAGTAATCCAGCTGGTTTCTCAAAGTTTTTGCCTTGAAGAATAAAAGAAAAAGAGATAAAGCAGGCATGTATCTATGGCTTCTAAAGGTAAGCTTTAGAAATTTCTCCAAGGCACAGGGAATATTTCACCGTCTATTTCCCTACCTACACCTACAATAGTCAGAGGACTGAAAGCGTGCTTCTTCTTGTTACAATTTGCACAATAGCAAATACAAAATAACTGCATAAAACAAAAGCAAAGAGTCAAATTCTTCATATAAAAAAACAAAAACTACTACCTGGAGTAGTTGTTGCAGTATGTACTACAATAAAAACAACTTCCACTGATTCAGAAGGGGTCAGGGCAAAACTTTTTAAATAAGGAACGACCCTGAAGTCTTAACTTTCCCGATGATGCTCTGCCAGCCTCACTGCTATTGTTCCCTGCCTGTAGGGGAAGTTATTTTTACCCGAGGCCTGCAGAAGCACTAGAAGCACAGTGTTTTTAAATTATGCTCAAAACAGCAGAAGTGTGAGGAGACGCTGGGGGTCTGCTTCTCTGGATGCAAACCCTCTTTTGGCCAGGCCGTCCAATCACAGTGGAGCAGGGGTGGGGTTAACACTATTCTGACCAACCGTCAGGTCCTATTTGATAAGACTGCTGCGTATGGCTTTACCAAAACACATCCCCCAAACTTT
The DNA here is from genome assembly GCF_056152115.1 of Neolamprologus brichardi. Classification (NCBI taxonomy): domain Eukaryota; kingdom Metazoa; phylum Chordata; class Actinopteri; order Cichliformes; family Cichlidae; genus Neolamprologus; species Neolamprologus brichardi. The sequence goes on from NC_142122.1 coordinate 5,859,076, forward strand.
TTCTGGACTCGGTGACTGAATTTGTTCATTCAGTCACTGAGTGAATGGAGGGCAGGTCAGTCGGACTGAGATCAGGTGAGTTTTGTTTCAGCAGTATGGAGAAATTTAACAGCTTTCTCTCTCACCTTTGTTTTAGACCTCAGTTTGATCTTCTTTACTCATCACAGTAACAGATACTTTGAATTATATTATGAAGTAAGATTCATTCAACTTTTCAAGTTGGTTTGCACGCAGCTCTTTCAGATCTGATGCAAACCTATTTGAATTAAAGCTGATACTCCTGCTAGAAACAAAGGCAGTGAATCCCGCTGACCCTGGTGTCGTGGACCATCCTTAACGTACCTGCTGCAGCTGATGATGCCACGTCTCCCGGCCCATAATTTGACGGTGGAAAACGACCGGGGCGGCGGTCAGACTAAATGACAGCGGCTCTCCTACTCTGCTCTTCACAAACGGCTGCAGGTCAGAGTTCAGCTGCAGAAAGGCAGAGAACATTCGTCAATGCGGAGCTTCTACTTTGTAACTTTGAGCTTATCAATTAAACCAAGTCAGTGGTGAAAACAGTCAAGGTTGCATTTGCCTGCCTACACTCTGAGCTGACCCTGTTAATGAACAGACACAGCTAGCCTGATGAGGACGGTTCTCCTTCAAAGACCTCATTTTTGGTTCCTCCCATGCTGAGATTCCCTGTAGCCACTGAGGCCTGCAGGCAGGCAGCTACAGGGAGCCCCAGCAGGAGAGGACGCACTAAAGCAGCAATGAGAGTGGGATCATTATGAATGACTTCTACACCAGCGCCAATAATATTCAGCTGAAAATCTCTGAACCTTGGAAAAAATAACTGAGCAGCTGCATTATTTACATCTTAATGACATTCTAGCACATAACAAATCAACCTTCTTCCTGTTTCCACATTTTTATGCCCCTCTCTGATACAAGAATAATAAGACAGACAGGCACTTAAGTCTAATGTTTCCTATGTTTCGTTTGCACTTTTTGTAGTGCCGATAAATCACTCTGCTCCCTTTAACGTCACACTTTTATGTATGAATTCAGCTACAGTGTGAAGTATTTGATAAATAGACATAAAAACACTTTTGAAAAGAAGGGCAATTATTCATACCGAGGATGAGAGAGAAAGAAGTCAGACATTACTGGAAGCCAGATTTTTTTTCTTTACTTTGAATTAACTTGATCACAGAAAGCATGTCAGTCAGGAGGTCCAAAACTTTAGCATAAAAAAAGATCAAAGACTAAATTAAAACTGCCAGAAAACCTCCACATTTTTAATTTAAGTACTGACATAACTCTATTTTCACTGCACATAACAAAATGCAACAATCTATGTTGCCTCTTCTCTCTAAAAACAACACGGCTGCACGGCTTAGGTTTGCAATGACTTCTGGAACAATGTCTGAACAAAATGCACGGCTCCACATTTGGCAATAACCAAACACATCATATCAGCACGGCGGTGGAGGAGTGACGATTTGGGCTTAGTTTGCAGCCACAGGACAAGGGCATCTTGCAGTCATTCAGTCAACCACAAACTCCTCTGTATACCAACATATTCTAGAATGAGTCCTTCTGCCCGACAGTTAAAGTTTGGCTGAACATGGGTCAAGCACCAGGTCAGCGATCGACACATAGCCTGGCTGACAAAGAAAAGAATCAAGCTGCTGCAACAGCCCACTCAAAGTCTAGACCTCATGCCTGAAAACTTCAACATACTGACATCCTTAAGCTGCTGAATTATCGACTGGGACAATGCTCCTGAACAATCCATATTCACAGAGACAAAAATCCCGGGAATTACAATATTTTTTCTGTTTCCAAGGAACTAATGACAGAAGCGACTAATTTACGCATAACTATCTTTCTCTTGGCTTTTTTCTAAGACAGTCAGCCGTTTATTACATCTTTTTTTTAAATCTCTTGTTTAAATTATCAAAAGAGTTTGTTCTTCTTGTATCTAATCCCTTGAAATCCAGTTGGGTTTCCCGCTAAAAAAGGCATCGTGATGATACGCTGATCAACCATTATAGATTTATTGCTCAGACAACCACCTTTCTTGTATATGTTGGATTCGCCTCACCTTGTGGCCCAGCGACAGGTGTTTGCCGTACTTGTAGGCCAGTCTTTGAGACTCTTTGTCGTGTTTGGCGAGCTCCATCGCAGCTTGACAGCTCTTGGCTAGCAGCGCCCCATGAGACAGGAACGTCTGCTCCTCCCACGCCGCCACGTCGATGCCGTCGGTGAGGCCGTTCTCCTGCAGAGCAAACAGAGGCAAAGAGCATGTGTGAGCAGGCCTGAGCTTCCTCCGCTTTTAAGTTCCCACAGAGCACCTCGCTGCTCCATCAAAACAAGCCTTCCTTGCTCTTTGACTTTATTTCTCAGTGTGTAATTCGTGAGGCCTCAGCGAGTAGCAGCACAGTTATTTTCCACAAGTTCCTCAGACATTTTAAAGGAAGAAGGAAACAGTAACAGCAGAAAAACAACTGAGAGTTTGCTTTTTTTAATTTGCAAATTTAAGTAACTCATAAGAAATATACACAAATGGAACCAGGTTGTTATTATTAGAAACTATTAAAAAAATCTAAATGTCTGGAAAATAGAGAATAAAAATCCACTGAAACACATCAATTACGTGTATGAGATTTTCTAATATATATAAAAGTAATAAAATAAGTAAATTGTGTCAGAGTTGGAAATGTTTTTTTAAACTACCTCAAATTAACTAGTTATAAACTCAGCACATAACCTACAGATTTAGATGAGTTAAAGAAAATTGTTGCTCACTGCAGGTCTTAATGCTCAATTCCGATTTTTTGATCAAATCCGATTTTTTTTGTCTGCTCGTTCACACTACAAATAAAATGCGACAGCAAACGCGCTCTAGTGTGAACGCTCAAAGTGGCCCGCATGCACAAAAGAAGACGTCACACACAACGCGCTCTGTTTAGACCCAGAGCAAACAATATTGTTTGACAGAAGGCCGTTAATATAAAGACTTCGGACTTTACGTTTCCCAATTTTTGCTTTAAGTTATTTTGTTATTTACATAATAATGTAGATAACCTAATAATGATCCTTATTGCTGTTTTAGAGGAGCGGTGCTTCAAAGGATAGTTGCAGATTTCTGTCAGAATCTGCAGATTATACAGAACAAATAAAATGTTCACGTTTCTCCAATGTTGTCTTCCCAACAGTTTCACCGGATGGCCAGGAAGCGTTCGCGATGTCTTCTCCGGTGCTGATAATTGGCGTGTCTTGTGTCAGTGACGTAAAAGACGGATTTAATGCGACTTGACCGTTCAAACAGCAGTCGCTTTCTGAAACATCGGATATGTATCGGATTCAGTACCACATACAAAAGTGACCCAGATCGGATTTGAAAATATCGGATTTGTGCCGTTCACACTGTCACACCATGATCGGATATGAGTCGCATAGGGTCAAAAAAAATCAGATTTGATGCGCTTTCGCCTGCAGTGTGAACGTAGCCTTTGTCTTATTCAGGACGTCTGTTATTCTCATTGTAGTTACTGTTGGCCACTTTCACACAGAAGCATTACTAACCTTTCTATGCTGCTCACAGTAGGTGTTAACTATTTAATCTAAAGGCAGCCAAACATTTTATCTTTGGTTTCTTGAAGCTTTTAACTGAATCTGAGTAAGCTTGTTTTGGCAATAGTATATTTCTTAAAATAAGGATGCTGGTGTTACTATATGAAAAAAGTACATAACCTAAAGCATTTTCTCTGCTTCTCAGTACTTTCTGATTTTCTGACATTATACCCAAATTTTTTCTACGGATGATTCAGATATTTCAAAAGAGGCTATATGAAGTTTTTCTTTGTTCCTAAAAAGCTCATTTCCATGGAGCAGCCAGGCACTAAAGCTGTAGCAGGCATTGTATTGGTGGAGGGAACCTACCCTTAAAAGGCCAAAGGTGGGGCATACCCTGGACAGTTTGCCACTATATCATCTAGAAACACCATTCACATAATGACATAATGACCAATTATAACCTCGTGCATGTCTTTGGACTCTGGCTGGAAATGTGGGTGTTTCATGAGAAGCTACTGAGGCACACGGAGAACATGCAAAGTCCACTCAGAAAGGCCCCAGCCAGTGGATTCAAACCCTGGACCTGTGTGCTAACAACTACATAGCCACAGCAATAGTTTACATTACTGAGCACATGTTCACCATAAACAAGTTGCCAATTAACCTCTTTATTAGTAGTAAATTAGCTGTTTGCGAGCAATTACAAAACCTGACCATGCTCTACTTCAACTGAGAATTTTCTGCTCAATAACCTCATAATTACTGCTTATTAATAAAAGTAGTTGCACATAAATTATGAGCTTGATGTCCTCTGCTCAGTATAGTCCTAATAATGTGACAGTAACATAAAAACGGACTTTAGTGAGGTCTACTAGAAGAGCTTTTACTGATTCACTGTTCAGATTCTGACCTTATTTATCTTTTCCTGGGCCTTGATGCTGCCCCTCAGTTCATCCTCTGTCTGAAATAAACAGTTTTAGCTCTTCAGCTCAGGTCATCGTCACTTTAAAGACAACTTTCTTCTGATTGGCTGCCCATTGTAACCACAAGGCTTGAACAGCAGGTAGGTGGGACTTCTGTGCTCACAGATGGAGCCGTGTGGCCAAGATGAGGATAGCAAGGATATCTTCTCTATTTTAAACTTTAACCATGTTTGAATTGGCATAAATGATTGGAATGGTATACAAAGGCATTTCTCCCGCTGTTGAATGGCCTTCTTATGCATCTCTGGACCATTCCTAGTGCGTCAGTGTACGTCGTTTCATGTACTTGTGTCTTAGCACTATGCCTCCTTCAATGTGCCAGAATTCTTCAACTTGATCTTTACTTTTGGGAAGCAGATGAAATCACAGTGATGTAAAGCGAGCTGTGCAGGTCAAAAAAAGGTGTCATAATAATGTAATGAACTGAATGTTCTCTCAGGCAGCTTAGGATGTTACAGCACCGAGAGGTTTACCCTGTCAGCGCTTACAGCCATACATCATTCTCATCTGATCTCAGAAGCTAAGCAGGGTTGTCGCTGGATAGGACTTGGATGGGAGACCACCCGGGAATACCGGGTGGTGTGAAAATAGCAGGTTGGCTATTAATCGGAAGATTCCTGGTTCACCCAGTCTGCATGCCGAAGTATAGGCAAGATGCATTCATCAGCGTGTGTTTATGTCATGCATAGACAAAAAAAACCCCAAACCTGTTTATGTGTGAGGAGTGCCCAAAGTGAGAAAAAAGCACCATCTAAGTCAGTGGTTCTTAACCTTGTTGGAGATACCGAACCCCACCAGTTTCATATGCGCAGTCACTGAACCCCTCTTTAGTGAAAAATAAAATATGATTTTTTTTCAAATTCAAGACATAGATATGTTTTTTACTGGTGCACAAAATGAGCCGTGCATGTCACGGCGGAGGCTCTGCCGAACCCCTGAGACCAACTCACCGAACCCCTGGGGTTCGATCGAACCCAGGTTAAGAACCACTGATCTAAGTACAGTCCATTTAAGCCTTGTGAACAGAGGTCTCTTCAGCAGAAAACCGCTCAGTCATCATAGCTGGAGACTCATCTCTCATCACTAGACTGAAATAGCACATGCAAGTTTCTACACTTTGCAATTTCTGTTGCGGAATTGCAGAGCGCACAGTATGGCCAGAATGACGCTTCCACAGAGAGACCTAAACACTGCAGAGATACAGAGAAGATAACCTTGAACAGGAGATCAACCAAATTTAATTTGAGTAAGGCATTGGGATATTTCAAGGTCCAGAGAAGACGGATAAGTATGCATTGTATGGGAAGAAAAGATGTTTTACCTCTGTGTTGTGGGAATTCTCATAATAGACTCCTTGAACCAAATCACCAATGGCACTGGAGATCAATTCAACGACCTGTCGAAGACAAAATGAAAGAAAAACATGTTGAAGATGTTTGTTTCAGATTAGGACCTTAATTTATTGATTGATTGAATCTTTATTTTGAACATGTTAAAAAAGTACAACAACATAGAATTAAAAGAGACAAATAAACAAAGCAAAACAAAAAGAAAACGAGCAACCACATCTACAAATAACTTTCATGTTCAAAAAGGAGCAGGAAGAAGCATAAGCTTATTTAATCCCACCCCTTTCCCACTATCTAGTAATCAATAGACTACAGAAATACCTCCTTGCAATTACATTATATGTCATGTGTATTTTTTTTTATTATTCTTTTTTTTAATATATATACATATATGTTTCTATCTATCCATACATACGTATATACACACATTTTCAATAACCCCATTAACACCTCAAAGGATACACAACCTACAAATATATATATACCCATACCAACATACCCGTGCACCCGCACACACATGAAAATATTAGACAAGAACACCCTATCAAATCTCTACCTCTTCCCTGTAAAAACCATCTCCTTAAACCGCTTTTTAAACTGCACCATGCTCGGACATTGCTTTATATCTTTACTTAGTCCGTTCCACTGTTACAAGTTTCGTATTCACGCTCATTTTACTTGATATCATTGACTCCAAAATATAATAACTGTATCAAAACAGGAATTAAAATCAACAATAAATCACTTAAAGACAGACAAGAATTTCATCAGAAAGCATGTTAAACTTTGCAAAAAAGATTTTTGATGACCAAGAAGAAAAGCACAAGAAATTCAACTTTGAAACCAAAGCTAGGACGCACAGGTATCTGCATGCCTGGTCCCAACAGTGAAGCCTGAACCAGGAGCAGTGATGACCCGCTTTATACTGAGTGGGATGGATGACCTCAAATAAACCGCCAGCCGCTGTAAAGGCCATCTCACCAAGAAGCAGAGTGCTGCATCAGTTTACTGGTCCCCCACAATCACCAAACCTAAACCCAGCTGAGTTGATTAGGGATGAGCTGGATCACACAGTGAGGGAAAAGCAGCCAACAAGTCCTCAGCACACGTGGGAACTCCTTTCAGTCTGCTAAAAAAAAAAGCTTCAGGTGACGACCTCATGAAGCCGCCTGAGAGGCCAAACAAAAAGCAAAAGGTGCCAAAAGGTGCATATCTGAGCCAGAGATTGCAGGTTTGATTCACACAGCGGTCAATATGTGCAGCTACTTGACCTCTTCAAGTGTCCCCAGGTCAGGTACTGTACTTAGCCTCTCCCTCCTCATAAATCACTAAGGCTAACAGCGCTGATTAAACTCCTAAAATGTCGATGTAAATGAGGCTGATCACAACCGACACGCTATCCGGTTCATCTGTGACATTTGTAATTAAAAACCACAATCCCCCCCACACACACACACACCCTCCCCCTTGACTGAAGAGAGAGGAAACGGTATCTGAACAGCTGGTTTGGAGAATTAATCGGAGGCGAGATGTGCTGGAAGCCAGGTGAACTGCAACTCGGCTGCTCATTTTCGCTCCGTAGGGGAGCTTCTGGCGATTTCATGAAGCACATCCAGGCTCGCCTTCGTTCATTATACTTTGTATTTATAGAGGAGTCCGGTTTGAGAGAGCCGGCTCGGGTGTCTGTCTGGTCTGAGGGGCTGAAATGGAGCTAAAAGGCAGATGGTGAGACAAAATAAGGTGGTGTCCAGAGAGCAGAGGGGTTAACAAGGTTTTGGGAGTGATGATCTGACCTCCGGGTTCTCTTTTCTCATATTCCCTCATTATTCAAAGATTTCTTACACTTTGTACCTCTGGGTTTGCCTCATTAGTATACAAGGTTAGGATTCTGCAAAAACATTGTGAGTCAAATGAAAAAAGAAAATGAGCCTTAAGTCTAAATAACCACCACATCTGCAATCAGTGAGCCATTAAATATGCTTTGTATACATTTTTAAAAATCAAACTAAGACAAAACTTAAAGATGAAGCTAAAATGGGCCTTATGTGTGCGTTTTGTTTGCTTAAGAGTGCAGTTGCCCATTTCCCCTTACAGGGGGCATGCATGCCTACATTTTAGCTTACAGAAACCCTACCAGCCTCTCATCAACCACCAGATAAGAGGCTGTATCTTTTAAAGTGGTTGTTTATGTCTGGATCTATTGAATGAGTAAAAGAAAAAAAAAAAAAAAGGCACACAATGTCTCCGTCCTTCATTCACAGCCGCAGAACAGCGTGGACAGTGTAGACGGGGCCACGCCTGTTACAGTTCAGATGAATGAGGTTAAATTTAGAGCTCCTTCAGCTCATCCCAGACATCCTTGGTTCATCAGAAAAGTCTGGTGACGCTTGCTGCTCCGTCAGCCTCGCAATGTCCTTTGGGTAACTGAATCCACTAGGGGAAAATATTGAGGAAACCTGAGCTTCGCCCACAGACCTGGAAGGACAATGTGCCTACAGTATTACCAGATGTGGTGTCTCTGCCTGGCCTGCGTAGGGAAGTGGGGGCCAGTGGGGGGCTTTTTTTGGAAAGTATCAGATCATCTCTCCCCCTGCCTCCCCCTTACTCCATTCCCAAATCTAGCCAGATCGTGTTTTGCCGACAGGTCTGCGAGGGGGAAGAAACCGGAGCTCCACGGGAAGATTATTTTACAGTTTATACAAGTAGCGGCATAGGTTTTCTCTCAAGGCCACGACATATAATCTCCATCGCTCTCAGTGCCTTAAAAGAAAAAAAAAAAAGCCTGGTTTATGAGAAAAACTTTAAAAGCTACAGGAAACACTCATCTGTTACCCTGCATCGTCAATATTTAACAACAGACTCAACTGCACAGTTTAGCTGTTAAAGGGCTGTAAATATCTGGCTGTTAACAGATTTTAACGGTGAAAAGCAAAATGTCTTATAGCCTTCACTGCATTAGTCTTGGAGTAATTATACGTTTGAAAATGCAACAGCATATTTGTAGATTTTTTTTTATCTTTCGGGTAAAACAAAGAGGATACAGGATTAAGAGTAAATATTTACAAACTCTACAAAAAACAGGAAAAATATATGCAAAAATGAAAATGTTAGAGTGGCAATTCTCATGCCATTTTCTAGAAATACGATACTGCGTCTCCTGTACAGTTCCAACTGGGTTTTTTTGCAAATTCCAAAAACTGCAGTTCCTCAAATGTCCTCTGGGGGCTCGCTCCAAAAGGGAGTCGATCCACATAGATTCCCATGTTAAACTGAGCACTTCGCAGCAGAAATAGACATGATTAAAACCTGCAACAACCATAAAACAGTTTCAGCTAACTTACACTTTCATAACAAATTTATTTCATAATTCATCCATTTAAACTGTATCAGTGCTTAATGTTTGCAATTTTGGGTGTTGGGGTTACTTTAAGTGACAGGTTTGTTGCATTTGTGCCTTTTTGAGCATTTTAGTGCAGTTATCTGACAACAGCATAGCTTGCTGTCTGGTTAATTGCACTAAAAGAGTGGCCAGGCAGATTAGTTCTAATGCGTATAGTCAGATTTACATACGTGACATGAATGTTTCGGCTCCTCTATATGAACTGACAGCACCTGCTGCAGTTTTCCGTTAGGATTTAATGTATTATACTGTTCACGACAAGCAGTGCTGATGAACCTATTAAAAGTGGACTTGCATTTACTGTGCATCCTTCTAACTCACAGTTCTAATCATAGGAATCATTTATATTATAATACAACAACTAATAATGCACAGCTGACACTAATCAACAGAGTAAATCCGCATTCATGGAATTACACAACCAAATGGTATAATGGGTATGCTAAATGGGTAATGTTGTAAAGGGGGGGGAGGGCCTCTGTGCTCCTGTCAAGAAAAGATGGAGGAGGAAGAGAAGAGGGCAGTGATGCTCCAGAGTAACTTGCGACAAATAAAAGGAGCTGTTTCGGATTTAAAGAATGAGATTCATTTAGCTTCATTTCTTGTGCTCTCGTCCCCTCAGACTCAGGCAGCTCCTCACACACAGCGTCAGGAAAGCAGGTGAGGCAAAGATAACACGTTACTCGAGGCTAACAGGTGTTTTTCCTGACAACAGAATAATTTGTGCAACAAACGCTGTAAGAATAAGTCAAAATTTAGTTTGTTTTAAAGCTGTAGCTCTGCTCTGGAAACATTAATGCTAACGAGACAGATGTTGGCTTTGTGCAACAGCTGCTGCACATCCAAATATAACAGGCAGCATTTTAAATGATGCCTCTAAGGGCCTGTGCCAAATATTTTACTTTTGTTAATAAAATCTGAGGGATTATTTTTAGTTTTAGTTGAGTATTTTATTCATGTTTTATGTCTTTTTAAAGTATTTTGGGGTTTTTGTGCTTTAGGCTGACCCCGGTGTGAGTGTTGGATGGATTCAAACTTGGGCCTCTGCTAAAGCCTTACAGCACATGGATCACCTGCTCAACCCGATGAACTGAGCCGGCTTCTCGTTTTATGTATTTATTATGATATTAAATTACCATTTTTTAATTCTAGAGACTCTTGACACAAAAAAAGTAAACGTAAACATATTTAAAGACCAATTTTGCAAAAATAATATTTAATAATAACAATAATAATAATAATAAGTGATATATTGTGGAACAGGTTAGCAGGAAAGACCAGACCTCCCTCTCCCTAGCCACGTCCTTCAGCCCATCTGAGGAGACAGTGACGTGAGTCCAAGCCAGCTGTGAGATCTCATGGGCTCCACCAAGTAGGAAAACCCAGAACACCTTACCAAGGAGGCCCCAGTCAGATTCCTGAACCATGTGGAGGAGTAGCAGTGACTCAGGAATGACTTAGCTCCTCCCCCTATCGCTAAGGGAGAGTCCAACAACCCTTCAGAGGAAGCTCATCTGTAATCATGCTCTTTAGGTCACTATGCAACTGAGCCGTGACCTGGACCTTATTCCTGCTGCTTCACTCTCAGGTGCAAACCAGCAAAGTATGAGGGCGTCACATGGTGAGGGCAACAGAACCACATCATCCGCAAAAATGAGAGACTCGATTCTGAGGTCACCAAAGTCACAACTTTCTACACTTGGCTACATTTGAAATTCTGCCCATAAGAATTATGCACATGGAGCAGCAAAAACCATTAAAAAAATACACAGATTTTTCTTTTTCACCAGTGCTGATTTAATTAAGTATAATTAGGTGGACTTTGAAGTCATTTGAGTAGGTGAAACCACTCAAATAAATACATAAAACGATGTATAAACGTAGATGCATATGTATAAAAGTAAAAAAACAACAACAACAACAACAATCTGATATAAAAACATCAGACTAAGGATCTTCAGGTAAAAATTACAGTCAAAGAAATTAACTGTGCTTTACTTTTTCAATAAATTAAACAGAGCAGAGCTCAACACCAAAATCCAGCCCAAACTAAACCACATTTCTGTACCTTCAGCTCAGCATTACGGACTCATCTCTGCTGTTTACAATAATCTCATTTCCCCTGTGTTCCAACCAGAGAAAAAGGCTGAAAATATGAGCATCAGTGCATGCTGCGGTGTGGTTTCCCCTTGGTTCATTTTGTTTTGCTAACCTTTTCAAACATGAGTAACTGTGAGCTATCAGATGTCCATCTCCTTATTACCTCTAAAAACTTCCACTACGGGGGATGCTTCCTGTGGTTGCTTCAGATTGCAGGCTTGTTTGGGAGAAAGAAAAAAAAAAGGTTAATACTCTCCAGCATTGCTCTGTGGTAATTTAGTGCTAGCTGAGTATGAATGGCTTTGTTCTCACCTTGAAAATGAACAATGCTAAAGGAAAATGTGCTGTAAGCGTTCAGTTTAATCAATGCCAATGTGCTTGGCTTGAATGCACGCTTAATAGGATTAAATCATCGTTAGTTTGAGTCATCAGCAGATCTGCCATCATTTCATTCTCACTGTGTTTTTCTTCATCTTCCAGGGAAACAACAATATCACTTCCATTACTGTAATTTGTATCTTAGCCACAGAGTGTCTATTATCTCTTAGTATTGTTACAGAGCCAATTAGCACTATTAAGGAAGCACCACACCTTTAGAATGATCTGTAACTGATCAAGGAAAGGTTGGTTTATAACTCCCTCTGTGTTTCTTATACAACAAGCACTACTGGGAACCTACAACATGTGCCTACGTGTGCTGAAAAAGAAGCATCAGGGAAGGCGAAAAGGGCTGGTCCGGTTGATGGCACGGGAGGGGGAGATGGTTATTTTGATCCACTCAGGCAACTGCATTCTGAGGCAGCAGCGTGGTGACGGCATTTGTCAACGAGGGGTTACCAGGCTACGCAGCAGATATGATCTCAGATGCTCTTACAAGGCTGCTCCCACACCAACGTCAAAAGATTAAAACTATAACTAGTTTATATGCTCGGTAACCTCGTTACCAGCATGTAGTAAAGACTGACACTTGCACCTCAAATATGCTGCTAGGAAGATCCATGTTTGAAGGAGTTTGAGGATGAAAGCCCCCCCCAGGTGGCCAGATGATTACTGTGTGAAACATGAAGTTATTAGAATAACAGCTGAATTATCAAGAAAAAGGGACCACCTGCTGAGAATCTAGGAACCAGGAAAAGATCAGGTCTCACCTGTGTCTCACCACACATCCTTAAATTTCAAAACTTGTCATGCTTGCCAAGCAGTGTCTGCTCACTAAAACAATGCTATGAGAAAGTGTTACCATTAGCCAAGTTGTAGTTGTAATAGAAGTTATTCCTCCACTTAAACTGTTGGAGTGCACGGCCTCTTTCTTAGCCTGCAAAAAACCTACTGAGATGAATTTCTTGAAATTTGTTGGAAAGTTGAAGGATGCGTGAAAGAAAGACAATTAAGTCATTTAATTCTGTTTCAGATCTTCAAAATGACAAAAAAAGCCCCCCCCAATTAGCAGTGAAGAACCGTTCTATCCCACTATGTCTGAACCAAAGCTTTGGTTTTCTAGAACCATTTAACCCCAGGGTGCCAAAAACGGCCTGCCAAAGGATCCAGTCTGGGTTTGCAGCGCTGAAACTCACAGACGGAGGAAAAATATGTGGAAGTTTTTCCAATACTTTGCATCATCACTAGAATGACTGAAAGACCTCACCTATAGTCTGCTACACTGCACACAAGTGATGCAGTTAAGCCAAGAACCAATGCCAGTGCATTTTTTCTTTAATTTATTTTTTAGTGTAACTGGAACGACTCAATGTGAAAAAACTGCATATTGTTCAAATTGCTCTTCATGTTTTGCAAATAAAAAAAAGTTCATTAAATGTGAACATTTTCACATGGAACTTGTACTTTACACTTAACAAAAGAGGAAAATCTGAAGAAGTCTGCAGGCCCTGAACTAAAATAAATTTGACAGCCCCGATTTAACTAAAAGGTGCCCGATGGGTAAACCACTGTCTTTACGATTATCGTTTGTGTCACGTCAAACAAACACATTGAACACATTTCATCTCACAGTTGCAAAGCTCTGATATTTAAAAATAGAAGGTTCACTACACTATGCACATGTGTGCACACAAAAAATCTAAATGAACAGTCCTTCATTTAAATGCTTGAAATCTTAGGCATATGTCCTATGTTGCAACTTGTGCTGTAGCTTGAAGTGAACTATAGAAATATAGCTTCGCATTTTGGCAACGCAACCATGACTGTGATGGATCCGCTTGGTAGTAATACGCCATGTGAGCAGTCTACTGAAAAGCAAAAGCAAAAAGCTTTTTTCCTCTCATTTCTTTTGCTCTAGCGATCTGGGTTAGATTCAATTGATTTTGAGTCGCTTCTCTCTCTCCAGCTCTTCAGTAAAAGGGAATATTCTGCAATATTTATTAGTTCCAAGTCCAACATGATCAGCTCTGTTTTGTCAGCCCAGGTTCAACACAGGACTAAAAATCAAGCTTTTTTTCAGGACTTTTTTCCCTTTCCCATTTTCTTTAGTCGACAAACTCTTCTCCGATTGGTTATTTGATTCTTCAACTGATAATGCTGACATTAATCAAAAACAATATTAGGAGATGATTCAAAGGTCTGGGATGAAGCTAGGCTTTCAGGCCCTAACCCTGGGATAGGATGTAAAGGACTATAGGAAAGGAATTGGCAGCAGTAAGCAGGCAAAATGAAAAACATGACATTAAAGCAGATTAACACTTTAATGTACAAATAAATGAATATCAGGATTGCATCACCTTGAATAAGAACTAGCAAAACTGCCAAAAATGTGTTTTATTGAATACATTTCATGTCTACAAAGAGATGACTGAGAGAAAAGATGTCGGTATGAAGTCTGGCACTGATACGTGAGGCTCTCGGGACCTCGAAGGGCACATACTGAGCAGCCCTTCCCCCTGAAATCAGTCATGTCAGGTCAAATATTTCTCAGGAGAAGTGTTAGTGACAGACAGGATACCTTAGTGTTGTTGAGCTGGGCCAGTCCCGTGCAAGCATTGGCCAGCAGAAAGTCGCCGCTCAGAACAGCCATCTTATTCCCAAACTGCATGTCCTTCAGCGGGCCGTCTGAGTCCGTCCACTCCTTCAAGTTAACAATCCCACGATGCACCAGGAAGGCTGTGTGGATCAACTCTGTGATTTCTGCCAGGTTCCTCTGACTGTGAGACAGAAATCCCCCACCAAAAACAACAATAAATCTAAAAATCACAGCTTTGTCGTCAGCAGCTTTTAAAACAGGCGTTCCCGAGGTTTGACAGTTAGAGAGCTTTTTGACAGAAACATTTTTATTGTCTTCGTGTCGGCAAAGTTTGAAAACTCATTCAAGCATTACCGCAGAGGTATGCTGATCACAAAGAAATCGGTCAAAACAAAGGACTTATGGGTTTCTTGATCTTCCACGTTCACAAAAGGAAAACCATCTACTCAGCCAATAAAGCGCCAATATTCAGGAGCTGCAGTCCTTTCACTTCAAACACTTATAAAAAGAGAGGGTCTCTAAAATGTGTCTAAAACCATTAAATGGGACTAATTTTTTAAATGTGCCATTACTCATTGATTTTGATGTGCTAAGTCCAAATACGATGATTAAAACAACTGACTGCAGATGTTGCCCAGCACTTTCACATCTGTTGCATTTTTAATGTTATGTAAATAAAGCTGACTTGATTGGCTAGATGAGTTTTAATCATAAATTACAAGCTTATGTTTTCTCATCTGTTCTTTATTATGTAACAAATTAAGACATTTGTGGAGAAAAATTAATAAAGCCCTATATTAGCAGTTTAGCTTAGCTTTAGATCCATTGATAAAAACTGTACTGAATTTAATAAAGGATGTGTTTGCAGTTACCGCAGTGATTGCATTGTCGGCTCTATCGCTTCGGGTTTCAAAGTTTTCTCCAGGAAGTTTCATCTCCCCTTCTGTAAGCTACGACTCTGAACTCCAATACAAAGTCAGACGGGCACCACGCAGATATTTGGTAAATTAAAAAGCCAATATACCGGCTTCCTTTCAGACACACAGAAGTTTGTTAATCATTAGTCTGTACTTAGACAAAATACACTAAGAAGGTCGAATCCAAGGTCTGCATCTTTTCTGGTTGTAGTTACGAGCTTTTGGTCTTACCCCCGACCTAGTAGCACATCATGAAAACCAGAGCCAGTGGTCCAATATTAGAAATGTTTTATTACGTATATTTCTGAAGCATTTTGGCTGTAGACCACCAAGATTTGAAACCCACAAGGAACTGTGGGAGATACATTTTCCCATCGGCTTCTATATTAATGGACGTTTTGGTAAACGGTAAATGGCCTGTATTTGTATAGCGCTTTACTAGTCCCTAAGGACCCCAAAGCGCTTTACACATCCAGTCATCCACACATTCACACACTGGTGATGGCAAGCTACATTGTAGCCACAGCTACCCTGGGGCGCACTGACAGAGGCGAGGCTGCCTCTGACCACCACCAGTAGGCAATGGGTAAAGTGTCTTGCCCAAGGACACAACGACCGAGACTGTCCAAGCCGGGGCTCGAACCGGCAACCTTCCGATTACAAGGCGAGCTCCCAACTCTTGAGCCACGATCGCCCCGACGTTTTGGAACCACAGGAGCCCCACTCCTCACACTGGTCATCAAAAACAACGCAACTTTAAGTACTTATTTTATATACAGTCTACGTCAGAAACGAGCCGTTTCAACCTTCTTCCTTTTCCCTTTAAGCCACTATTACCCTGATTGGTTGCCCCTTCTGTTCAGTGTGCCAGAGACGAGCAACGATATTAGGTACATCTCCCGACTTCAACAGCCTACAGATCCAAATGCAGAAAAAAAAAATGTCTGACAACGAGCTGCATACGCTGATCTTATTATATGAATCTTTGGCCATGTTTAATACGAACATCCACTGTTGTAGCTGTATAAATATATGACATAAATTATGGATAAGCATAATAGGTCCCCTTTAAAATCGGAGTCAGTATCCTCAAGGGCATAAAGCAGCAGATATGTCAGACATTTTGCTGCACAGCACGTCAGTGGTTGTGTTAAAAAAAGAAATTAGGCTTATCATTAGCAAATAACAGCCTTTCTTGATTATGAGAGAAAAGACATAAACGTGGTCTTTGAATAGAGCCTTTCAGCGCAGCCTTGGGGAGGATATAATCAAATGTTGATTCAGTCATTGGTGGGGGATAATTAGGCCCCTCTCCATATGGAAGGAGCTCGCCATGCTGTGACAGGAGGGATCCATCCAGACAGGGTCGGGTGCACTGATAGCCACTTACGACCTTCTTTCAGCCGCCATGAGGACCTGATGAGCCGGTCGTCGGCTTTGAGCTTCAACTCCTTCCTAAAGACACACTCACACACACACACACACACACACACACACACACACACACACACACACACACACACACACACACACACACACACTTGTAGCCAGGTAATTGCCGTGTTCGACGACGGTGAAGGAAAAGATGTGATTAAAATTCAATAATGTCATCTATTTTGCCTCTCAATCACACCCATTGTCTGGTTGGTTTCTCTGCTCGGTGACGCAGAGCAACAACACAGAATGAGAAGTTAATAAGTTCAGGGTTTAAATAAGAGGAAATTAACAGATTGACAGGCTCGTGTTCTCAAGGTGCCTTGAAGTGATGGCTACGCTCGGTGGGCTGCACGAGGAAGACTCATTGTTTCGACAAGAGGAACAAGAAAAAGAGCCGGGGCTGATTCTGGATCGCAAAAACAACAGGCTAAAATTTATTCCAAGTCATCTTACGGTGACCCTTTTCTTTGCTTTTTCACTTGAACTAAGAGAGAGCCAAGAGACCGTCTACTCAAGCTCCACAGGGCTACAGCAAAACAATATACAATACCCGACAAATGGTCATTGACAGAGAAATAAAAGCAGCCCCTTTAGCCTTGGTTAAATCAATATACAAGAGCTTCTCTGCTGAAACCGGCTTTAAAAATGTCACTTTATGATTCTCACTTCAGAGCCTATTTGGCCAACCTTAAAGTGACTTTATTTAATGAAGCAGCTCATTTTATGCTTGTTTATGAATAAAAAATCCACACAGCAATGTCAGTTTAAGTCTACTAAGTTAAAAAAAACAACAACTTAGCAATCGAGACACATTACCACACTAAATTCCAAGATTAATGGATGAAAAGATTAGTACATGATCAGCTAATCAACAAAACTAATTTAGCAGTTTTTAAACAGAGTGACATATGTAGTATTTTCAGGACATTATTGTCAGAGCCGTTCTTTATCTTGAAACAATGAAACAAAACTATTTATGAATTTATCATTTTTATTTCAGTGCATAATCGTTTCATGTGAAAGTAACAATCTGGGAAAAAAATATTTTAACAGATTTTCCAAAGTACACTACACAAGAAAAAATTATTTAACCATAAATGGGGAAAAAAAAAAAAAAATCCCCATCATGTTAATACGTGAATAAAAATTTAAGTCTTTTAAGTTTTTCAGAAAAACATATTATATGCTCACTTTATTTCCTAAACAGCCAGCAGGGGGCGACTCTCCTACCTAAAAAAAAGTAAAAGGCTGTAGAGGTCTGCAGGCAAAACAACCCCACTTTTTACTTTACTTCCTGATTACTTGAAGTTTATGGTCTTAATTGCTTGTCTCGCAAATTTTTTCATGATAATGCTCATTTTGAAAATCACTGCCCCATTTAGAGTAAAAGAGCTGATTTGGGTTGTTTTTTTATTCTTCAGAAATCCACATAGCTACGGCAGCATCTTCAGTACTTACCAAGAAGTCCTTCAAGTTAAATCACCTGTCAGTGGAGACCCAGACCTGGGCATGGATTGGTCCCCCACTTTATTTTGTCTCACATCTCCGCAGCAGCATTTTTCATCTCTGCTACATTGACCGTTACGAAAGACCTCCACCAGTGGACAAGTTGCATGATGGTGCAGGTGTGAGTTTAGTGAACAAAAAGAAAAAAAATAATGTCTATTAATCATGCAGTATTTATCCAACCCAGGTATTTTCTACAAATATTCTTGATGTTTTATTCATGGAAGTAGAGCAGTTTTTTAGTTTGTGCTTTTTTGTATTGGTTTGTTTCTGGATGCTTATTTTGATTATATACATAAAGGTTGCTGGAAGAATCTATTTATATTTTAAGGCCAAACAAGAGATCTTTGAAAAGGTGAAGGGAGTCTCTAAAAAAAGAAAATACAAAAGATTTGAATCTGGCAGATAGTCGATCAGATTGAATTAATGTAGATAATTAATTTTCCAATGTGGTTCAATGCAAAATGTTTAACTGGTGAGAATTCATTTTTTTCTTTTAGTAATAATATTATTATTATTATTTATTGTTTTAACTTCTAACAGCAGTGGAAGAAAATGAGGAAACCCAAAATAAAACTCCTGCACAAAGTACCAGAACCCCCCTATCAGTCGAACCCCGGTGCATACAAATTCCAAATCTCCACTCTGCCAGACCTGATCAGCAGCAGTGCAGCTTGGGGAGGAAAAAGGGGGACAAGGGGGCCGATGTATAAATAGCTTTGGTGCCCAGTTGCATAGCAACCGATGCCATCTTGCAGAGGTGTAACGCCCCTCACCACGCCCCTTGTCCTGACTGTTCTGTTCAATTTCCTCCCTCCGCAGTCTGCCTCGCCATCAAACACTGCCTTGCAGATCTGTGTGCGTCCCTGTGTGCGATTTAAAGAGGTGGCCTGTCCATCACACGGGCTGCATGATGCACAGTGGCATGGCTTTCATTTGTCACAAGAAATTAAGAGGTGTGGTGGGTACAAGTTGGACTGTACATGTATGTGCATGTTTCTATCCATCTATCCATCTATCTATCTATCATGGTGGTGCTCTGGTGAATCATCAGTGTCAGGCAGCAGAGTGGGAAATGTTTTACAAATGCTGCCTGTCAGGAGGGAGGAGACCATCCCCCGGAGGTTTCAATCACCCCCCAAACCCGCCCCACCCTGACTCCCTCCATCCTTCCATCTCGCCATCAGCAGAGGTGCTAATGAGCTCCGGAGAGGTGGGGGCAGAGAAAGAGAGAGAGAGAAGAGGCAAAATAGTGCAAATGAGGTGATCAAGTCATGCTCTGTGTGTGTGTGTGTGTGTGTTTGGGTTCGGACCATCTATCACGCGAGTGAGGGAATGCAGCATGTTGGATTCAGTGATCCGGTGTCACAGGGATGTGACACGAGGTAACTGTGTAGAAACTCGTGGCCTCGCAGACCGTACGGGGCTGGGCTCGAGCTCTTCCACAACGCCTGGCTTATTTCAATTAGTTCTAATATTAGGATGTTTCTGCACAGACGCGGCTCCACTGCACACATGCGCCTGGTGCCAGCTTGCAGTAAGAAAGGAGGCTTTCAGGCTCCCAGCACATAGCCACGCCAAACACAGCAGTCACTTCTGGAAACCACTTGGCACACACCCACACCCCTGTTCTTAGCTGCATGCTGCTAGTTGGATATGCGTGTGGAAGCCTGAGAGGACTGTGGAGCGCTGCCTAAAGTATTTTAGCATCAGAGCATGAATACCACATTAAACCCTTTATATTTAAATATGTAAAATAAACTGCTATGTGTTAAGTTTGTGATTTTCTTGAGCCATTTTATTTCATTTACACCATATTTAGAATTAACAGTCTGCAGCTGCTCTCTGAGGCTTTATTGCTCATTTTAAAGAACTCTAAACAACTGAGACTGAACACCTCCAGTCTGGAAACCAAGGCTGAAAACTCCATCTCAAAGCAGTTTGCCAGAGTAATTAATGGCATTTTGTTGAGAACATGAATATGATGATTTCAGTTTAATACGTATTTGCGAAGATATGCCAGATTCGTACTCTGGGGAGCAAATTTATATGAATCGTGTACCAATCTTACTTTAATACTAAAATTCAACTTCTAAGTAATGCCCAAATTAATGGACGTCTGTAACATTTTTTAAAGCTATGACACTCAAATGGCTAACAGTGGCAAACTGGAACCAACCCAATGGGGATGACTGGTTAGAGTGCATAAACCTGGGTGCAAGGTGGTAAACCCAGAGGCTCCAGCAGCCAAGAGGATGGAGGATTTGGTCCAAGCGCTACTGGAATACGATATTATTAAATACTACCTGGGCTGTGGCACATATGAGCCTAAAAATATAAGCTTCACCTCTCATGACCAGTGACAGTGGGGAGTTTAAGCCCAACTTAATAAGCAGACATAATAGAGCTAAAACAGTAATACTGAATAATCTTTGCACCTGTTCCCTTTCTTAAAAGCTTTTAAATTATTTATAGTATTAGCTGTTCTTCTAAATTTGTTAGTCAAGTCCGGTTGTGAAAGCCTCACACCGCAAGCTCATTGGCTATAAACTGGCATTTGCTATGTTGCTAACCAGTAAGCATACCCATCCTCTTTTTCTATCGAGCAATGACGAGCTGGTCCTGGTGTTTCTTTCTGGGGTTTCTTTCCTGGTCCTGGTGTCTCTAAACCAGGAAAGGAAGAAATAGAGATTCTGGGTTCATCCGATTCTCAGGAGAAGGCCGCAGCAGGGATAATTTCATGGTTTGATCCAGGAGGTGAAGCTGTATTACGAATGCTTTTGCAATATTTCAGGACGTGTGAGCTATTGTTTGCAGAGTCTAGCTGTGTGTCCGAGGTAAACCAGTAATATTTTACTATTTCCATGTCATTGTGTGTTCGGTACCAGTACGTGTGGTCCGATTGGACAGACCTGTTTATTTGGGTTTGAAAATTTTGAAATGAGCTTGGTTTTTTTAGACACACCTATTCTTATCTTAATTAATCAATTTTTACAAATAAAAACATTAAATTAAATTTAAAAAAAAAAAATATTTGCACAAATTTTTCGTGTCCGGTGTGTAAAGACCTTAACAATGACCTTTATTTACATAATGGGCTTCATGGCTTTTTTTTCCCAGTACATCGTGAAAAACAAACAAACAAGACACTAAGGCTCAAATTTACTGAGGTCACAGTTTCTCCTCAGACTTCCATACAACCAGAAATCTTCTTACAACTAGTGGAGTCTCCCCCTGTTGGGCATTAACAAGAATGCAGGTTTAAGGTATTTCAGCAGTGGCTTCACTTTTCAGTCCCAGGAGATGCGTCTCTGTTTTACACCATCTATAGTTTCAACTGATGCCTGGGAGGCCGCTGAGCTCGTGATACACTGACTGAGAAGTGATCGTGAGCCTTTACAGAATTCCCCTTCCCTTCTTTGTCCACATTTCTTGTCTATCCCTAGACCAAAAAAAATTTACTTTTTTTTTTTATTATCAAATTTTCATCAACAAAAGTTTTCACACCTCATGTACATTTTTCAGGCTAAAATTTCTCCCTAATGTATTTCCCCTCACAATTACCCAGAATCTAAATTTAACCGAATACAATATAAAACACTTGATCTTGCAACTACGCCTGTATTGTCTCCAGATTTCATCATATTCAAAGGATGATGTAGTGCTTCATTTACAGGAATTGATATGGAGGATAACCACAGAGGACGAGATAGAATTACCTGACACGAGGATTTTATTTCACTGTTTATCCTTCAGCAGCCATGTAGCAGGGACAAAAGTGGCATCGCCTTTCTCGCTCGGCTTGCCACGCACATTTATGGCTCTACGATCCATCGCTACAGATGTTCACACTGCCCACTGTTTTCCCCCCGAACAGCACATACATGAAAAGTGAAAGCCTGGCTGCCTGTGTGTGGTTACAGATTTGATTTAGCAGCCATGCAACTGCAAATTAAGGTGGAACATTTAACCTTCAATGAGAAAAACAACCAGCTGCAGTTTTCATGTTATGTATTATAAAGAAAAAAAGAAAGCAGAGACGAGTGTTTTAATTGATATTTGCTAACCAAATCTAATTACTAATAAGCAGAGACATAATTATCACAACAGTATCACGATTTGAGGTGATTTACCTGGGGTAGATGCCGCTGACCATGTCTTGGGCTAGGAGATCGGAGGCGGCGTGGCTTGGCCCTGCGGCTTTAGACAGCAGCAGGACAACCAGCCCCCTCATCTGAAGGTTGTTCTTACTGTCATAGACGAAGCCTCTGCAACGAAACAGCATCAGCATTAAAGTGCTGCCTCTCACATGCAGCACTCTTCATTGTGTGTAGTGACAACAAAAGCAGCAATGTTTTGGCAAAGACACAGAGTGTGAAGTCAGGACCAGCTGGAAATCTATCACAGGGCAGACACAGAGCACAACCATTCACACCCATTTTTACACCTATGGCTAATCTAGAATCACCAATTAATACATGAATTTGGGATGAAGCCAGAGCGCTGGGAGGCCCCACGCAGGCAAAAGTACATCCAAAAAAGACCTCTGCCAACCAGCCGTGTTCAAACTCACAGGAGGATATAGCAGGTACCACTTATGCTTACTCCACTTACTGATGTTTTGCAGACATGTGACCAATAACCACGTGATGTCAACTTGCCTTACATTTTCAACATGTGACAAGCCTAAAAACTAATCCTAACCTATCTCGCTCTAATCCTAACCTATGCTCTGAATTGGACACAAACCAGCTGCAGGCATGAGGCACAACTCCGCAGGTCAACCTGCTCCATTTTTGGTTTGCAACACAATTTTTCCACCTTGGATAGTAGTTAGTTTTTCTGCAAAATACTATGGGCAACTGTGGCAATCTGCTGGCAACCAAAGCAATGACTTTTGGTGCAACACCTTTGAATTCGATGCCACCCAGAGGAATCCGGCAAAGTGCGCGTGGCGCCATCTGAATGACCTCAATATCTGCTTCGCCACCACCTCTGTTTAATTCTGTTTAAGGCAGTAAAAGCTAAAGTTAGGGACTATAAAGCATCATGTCCCACTGGCATGGGATGGTAATACTTTTATAAAGTTACAGTTAGTAAACTTTTAATTTAAACAGCAAAAACAGAGCAGTAATAGTCTTATTATCTACTGTAATAAAGCAGATGTGCATGAGTCAGAATAATCCACATTTATCTTGGTATTTCTCTCAGTTCATCATTTGTCTAAAATAAGATGTTTTAGCTCCTCCTCCCTCTAAGGTCACCCTTCTTCTGATTGGTTGCCCTGCAAAAACAGTAGGTCTGCTCTCACATTCAGAGATGACCATATTTTTGATATCCCTACTGTTATAACACCCATACATGCAGCATATTTGTTTCTCTGATCAGAAGTGTTATTTATCCAACAATAAACAGTAAAAAAGGAAATAATTATAAATTTATTCAAAGGACCTTTTTTAAAATATTGCACATTGCATGCAGCAGTAGTATCGCACTTCTGCATATTCATTTAATGCCATGTTAATTTATAGTTACTGCTAAACTTTATTCCTCAACACAGAAAATAACAAGAAAAAAATGATAATTTTTTACTGCAGGACTTTTTTTCTTTTGGATTTGAAGGGTTGGGGTGATGGAGGTGGTCGTGGTATTCCCACCCCCTTCACCAACAATCTTCTGAGATGTTCACAGAGGCACACGCACACCCACAAACACACACACACACACAAACGCACAGAGGCCAGTGGTAGCTGCTTGTGTGGTGGGCAGATTAAATATCTTTTTAGTCTCTCTGGGGAGCGGTTAGACAGAGCACCTCTAATCCTGTCCCTATGGGAGCCCCTTGTGCCATGAATCACGCTCTCGTTAGGGGCTCCGAGGCAGACGAGCAGCCACGCCCCCCTCTGCTCGAAGCCCAGACAGCGGCCTTACCAACCTCGAGCCCCCACCCTCTCTGACCCACCCCTGCGCCACAGAGGGGGGGGAAGGGGTGGCGGTGGTGGCGGAGGAACCCTAGACAGATAGTGGATGTGAGAGACGGAGCATGAAGAGAGGGAGGGGACGGAGGGAGATGGAGGGAATAGAGGCCAGACAGAAATGGGAAAGCGTGAAAAGATGACAGAAGAAAGAAAGAGGAGTGATTCACAGTGTTGTGCTACCAGGAGGAAAAATGCCCCCGAGCTTTATCCCTCCCCCCCCCTCCAAAAAAAAAACCCCTATCACATAAAACACCTCAGTTTCCAGAAATTTATGATGACACTGTACAGGCCTGTCTTTCATCGCAGCTCAGAAGATTTATTTATGGCTACTTTAAATTTCTACCCAGTTGGAAAATAGTTGCTGAGACCGGGGCGCTGATGAACGCAGCAGCACGGCCCGTTGAGCTAAAGCGACCAGAGAGCGAAAATTATGAAGCTGTGGAGTCCAGGGAAGCCTGTGGCCTGAGGGTGGCAGATGATTAATATTTATGTCACCATCCGCACCAGCATACATCAATCAATCACAAACGCCCTCCTGCAAAGGGTGCAAAGGGGGTGGGGCAAAAAGATGATGTGGTAGAAGAGAGCGGGAGCAGAAAGAGAGAAATGGGCTGCTGTCATTTTAAAAGGGTTGCGAACAGGTCACCACGCCTTCTGCTCTGCTACTGCAGCCCAGGAATTCGGGAACTTTAGCCACCGTCCAGTACCGGCAGCGATTAATGCATGCAAATGTATGACCTCACATGTGGTGTCGTATTGATCCCGTGTCTGCATTTTCCCCCCCAGTTTGCCAGGATTTAACAGATTTTATGCAATGCATCCGCCTCTACAGTGCACAGCAGATACATTAAGATGATGATATGTTTAGAGTATTGACTAACAGTTTAAACCGGTTTCCAGGATTTGACTCATATTTCCATAAAGTCAGGTGTACAGCAGGCAGTTCCTCACTGTAAAGCACAATGTGTAGCTGCTTTTAATAACCCTGAAAGGATCCACTGATTCTTGGACTCTCTGTGATCCACGGTCCTTCTGCATTTAGAATTAAGAAAAAAAATTTTAAGACATAAAGTGGTTCGATCAGTGTGACATTTTCAAACTATTGTGTGGATTATTTCAATCAATATGACCACCTATACCACATGCTGAAATTACCATTTAAAGTTGAACCAAACCATAGTGTTTGAAGTTTTTTCCAATATTTTTTAAGAAAGAGTACCAATCCTTTTTCTGTTTCTTCACACCAATTTTGGCCCGTCTTTATATACTTTTACACAGTATGAAAGTGAAATATCCTAAAGCTATTGTACAAAAACTAATAACAATAAGTTTCTAAAGGGGCCAGGTAAGAGGCAGTTGTCAATTTTCTCTTCTCAGTGGTTTAAAATGATCAGGACAATGTAGAGCAGAGAAGAATTAAAAACTGATTCTCTTGCCAAGTTATACACAACCAAACTTAATGGATAAAAATAATAAGGCAGATTTCAATGTTTTGTCACATTTCACAGCAACTAAGCGCACCACCTCATCTTCATTTTATTTGTCATTTTGCATGTATGTGTGTACATTTTAATTCATTTAAATAGTCCAATTGGTAATTCTAAATTAACTATAGCTATGAATGTTAGTGTGAATGGTTCTCTGTGTCTATGTGTTAGGCCTGTGACAGATTGGTGACCTGTCCATGGTGTACACTTTGATAGCTGAGACAAGCTCCAGATCCCCTGTGATGCTGAATTGGATAAGTGGAAGAAAATAAATTAATTGCAGTGCTGGAACTGGATGCAGAGTGGTAACAGCATAGACTGTATATAAAAAATGGACAAATCCTGCATAAATGCTAAAGTTGATTTTGAACTCAACGTTAGCATTTTGGGGTTTTTTAGAGTCTGAAGTTATGGTATTTGGATGACAGAGTGAAGCTAGTGAAGCAAGTTATCAGCTTTCTTAGCCTTTCTGCTAATTTATCCCAGTGGGCACTTATGATACTGCAACAAACAGAACAGAAAAGAAAGTGCTACTGCAAAATGATCAGTCACTAGTCCTTGTTTTACACATTATTCCATCGAAAATCTACAGCCTATGCAAAATGGAAACTTGCCTCTTTTTTCTGATTTAACACAAATTAAAGTCTTTTTTTTAACACATTTGAAGGTTAAACACTGGCAGCAGCTACTTGTTCACATATTTGCTTTTGGGAGTGTTTTTGTCTCTCCAGCAGTTCTTGTCTTGCTCTGGACTATTCAAAAGACCTCCGTCTGTCTCATCTATTCTTTTCTACACTATGTTATAACCCTTCAGTCATGCCCACTGTGGGTGCTGAAGATCACATGCAAAGAGTAGAAGCCAGTAGAAGGGAGTTCTAGTCGAAGTTAAACTCTCAAGGACTGTCCTTAAAGCAAATAAAGTTTCTTCTCTCTGGGCTGCAGGCCTCTCGCTGTAACTCCACACTTTGGGGTGAAGTTAGCTGAGCTGCAGTTTTTGAGAATGAAAGGAAAGGAAAAACCGAAACCCAACTCCACGAGGGTCTGCCTGTCTGCTATTGTGGATATTTTTATCTGCCGCGCGTCTATGGCGGAGACACAGAGGGAAATACGAACCAGCCAACCCAAGCTGACAGTGAGGAGTCAGACTGTCAAGAGGTCTGCTACACCCCTCCTCCCCCCCACAGCCTCCCCACCCCCTGCTGCTACAACACCCAAATGGATTGTCATATCAGATTTAGGTGTATAGGTTATTACACCCTTGGGTTCCTGTTTCCAACACACCCGTCCGCATGGCAGGATTGAGTTCGAGGACTCTTCTTGTTTTCTTTCCTTAGTGCTGTTCCTGATTTCTTTTGATAAAGCAAAGTTCAGGCAACTCCCCGGATAAAGTTCAGGGATAATAACGAGTGCCGAGCATTTTTAGTCACTTCCTCTAAAATCCTTCACTGGACGTAAATGAAGGACAAACATATTTCTGAGCTTGCTTTTGCACCATATAAACTGTTGCAAAAAATAAAAAAAAGTTTTTGGACTGTGAACTGAGAATATTGTCTGCGGTTCATCTACAATAAATCTTTATTATAGACAGACACATAAAGTTGCAAATCACACAGTTGTGATTTTTGTGTCTTTATTGAATTCACTGGTTGGAAAAACAGAGTCCGTGGGTCTGAAATGTCTTGATTGAACAGCCCTCTTCAGAACAGGACTCTGACTCTTACTCTAAAAACACGTTTCTTTTGAACTTTGGATCATTATCCTCTTGCCTCACTTAGACAACCTCTCCTAAGCTTCAGGTCATGGACCGCTTTCCTCTTCTCTTCCTTCAGTAATTACAAAGCACAACAGCCTCAAGTAGCAAAGCTGACCCTAACCTGGATGGTTCCACCACCATGCTTCACAGTTTGGATTAAGTTTTTGTCCTGCAGTGACATTTTTCCATCCATCCATTCGCTTCCGCTTATCCTTTTCAGGATCACAGGGGGCGCTGGAGCCTATATCAGCTGTCATAGGGCACGAGGACCCCCAAACCCTCCTTTGAGCAAGTGTTTTAGCAACAGTGGAAAGGAGAAACTCCCTTTTAACAGGAAGAAACCTCCAGCACAACCAGGCTCAAGCAGGGTTTCAGTGCTGTAGTTCTGTCTGTAACCAGACTGAAATTGAGCAAAGATACTGTTTCCTTCAACAATCTGGAGCTGACGAGCAACAGCTTTGGCCCAGGATTTTGGAAATAAACAAGAGTTTGGAAATTGGCCTTGAATTATTGTTTCCCTGGATGTTTTAAAGTAATCTGGAATACAGCCAGATGAAAGGGATTGATTGACAATAGTGTGAGAATATATCCAAAAGATCTGGGGAAGAAATTGATTTGAACTTGGACAACAGAACTGGGTGAGAGACTTGGAGTGGTTGAAGAGGTACAGACTCACAACACAAACTTCTTTCTTCCTGTTTATATTCTTAAAAGTTTTTATGGAGGTGTTTGTATATAAAAATCACTCTGAGCTTTATTTATAAGCGATGTTATACCTAAAAACCTTGTAGTAATTGACATTTTTTGGGCATTTCTGATTCATGCGGTGATACATCTGTAAAAATCTTTGAATTAAACACGTTAAAAAACTGGAAAAACAACTTTTGCACCTGATTTATGTTCGACAAAATTATCAAAATTATGTCGGTGCAATAGTTGCCCTCACAATTTTAGTAAATTTGTAATACAAAGATATATTTCCTCTATTTAGGTAATCAACCGGGGAAGTTTCGGGGTGATTTCTATTAGTTTATATCGTTAACATGTTTAATTGTAGTGTTGCACCTTAAGTCATCAAAGAAATCCTGCTCATTCCAAATTTTTTCTTGCAACTACATGAACCAAATTCAGCCCAAAAACACATTTGTACAAGAACTCAATCGTTATTAAATCTCAGCCAGTGGCCCCATTCTCTTCACATACAGCAAATTTTCTGCTGAATTGTTATGAGGATTAATTTGTTTCTTCCTGCAGAGAGCTCCACACTTCAGAGTCAAGGCTAGTGCCAAACGTCTTAGCAGAAGAGCCTACAGTTGCTATCATGCCACGTGTAGCTAATGCATGTTATTGTAAGACAGAACAGCAATCAGAGTAATGCATTTAGTATCAGTTTATATGTTTCCTTGCATCTGCCAGTCTTGCAGTCAAAGCTGGGAAATTAACAGGCTAATAGCTGGCTTTACTTGTGATATTATAGTATTCACATCAAACTATGGACACTTTCAAACACCTGACCACAGACTAAAGTGAGTCCTCCCTGCATCAAAATGTAAAGAATGAAGCACTGACATTTATGTGTATGCACTTTTCCAAATACACATAATAAAACTCCGCTCTCAACGCATCGGCTGTTGCTTGACCCCAAACAATAACTGCTGATTGTGGTCAGCTGCTCTTTAGCCTGACGGTGACGGAGTAATGAAAGGATATACGAGGATATACGAGGTCAAGTGCAGTTGTACAGTTGGCTGGGACTGTCCTATCATTATTTCATGGCAAACTAATGAAATAAAATAAAATCTCTGGATTAGATTTAATGTCTAAGACCACAGAAGAAAGTCGAAGAGGACAACTGATGAATTTCCTTGGTTCAGAAAAACATCTTCTCTTCCAGACCCACTCTGGAGGACATGTCACAGTCTACATTCAAGACACAGCTTCATGAATGAAAACACAGAGGATTTACAGCAAGGTGCAAACCACCGGTTACACGCAAGAACAGGCAAGCCATTTTAGACCTTAACAGAGAACACCTAAAAGAACCTGCACCGAGATCTGAAGCATATCACATTTGTCAAACATGGTGTAGACGTGGCCACGTATGCCTGCCAGCACCACAGGTAGAGTTTACAGAAGAGAAGCATGACCTCAGAGGTGTACAGGGCTACGCTCTCTGCTCAGATTCAGCCAAATGTTGCAGACAGAGCTCCACAGGGGAAATCAATAATCAGCCGACGCACACTGCAAAAGCAACCCAAGAATGGACTATTCTTCAATGACCAAGACAGTCACCTGATCTCAACCCAAGAGAGCATGTCTGTACAGGTATTAAATACAAAACGGAGGGCAGCGAGACCCATAAACAGGCAGTAAAGCATCTAAAGGAAGGAAATGCTGTATATGGTGATTTCTATGGGTTCTAGACTCCAGCAGGTCATTGACTGTCAAAGATACGACAAGAAAATAAACAATGCTTTTATTTAAAGGTATGTTAGTTCGTCTAAATACATCTGAGGCTCTGAAATGGCTGTAACACCTAAAGTAGTAATGCAGAATTCTTTTTAAACCCCTCTAGTTAAAACTGAAAGTACGCACTTTATTCCGATGTTTCCCTAAAAATCAAGTTTTTAACGTATTTTAGCTATCTGCATTTTCTTGGTGTTATTTCTTTCTTTTTTGCAGTTATCTATAATAAACTCGCTATCTTTGTGTTTCTTTGTATTTATGGGGAGCTGGTGACCCCGGTGCTTACCTGGCAGTGTTGAGGAGAGGGTGCTGAGTGCCGACCAACTTCCTCAGGTGCATGGCAACGTTACTGAGCTCGTCACTGAGGAGGCAGCGGAGGCTCATGAAGGAAGTCGGATATCCCACGATCTTCTCTGCATCGGAGACAACTTTGCTCCAGTTTGAGGATCCAGAGCTGGAGAACAGACTCAGCGTCCTCAGACCTCCTCGGGTGGACAAAGCCACGCAGGACAGTCGTGACCAACAAGGTGAAAACATCTTCTCTCCTACTTAAAAACACTCGAGTAGCCCACAGCTGCTTCTGACAGCAGCTACTGCAAGTTTAAACCGCTCATTCAACCGCTAATGCTGCCACATGTCATTAAGCCGAACCGCGTTTAAAAATACGTAAAAATAATCTCGAAACTAAACAAACATAAAGTCAAAGTCAGAATATACAGCTGTATTTCACTACCCACGACCTGCCACTGCAAGCCGCCATTTTTACACACGTGATACGTTACGTCGAAATACGTAGTTAGGGCTGTTATCAGATTCCGCCACGCCCCTGCTCCGGAGAGCACGCCCAACCAAACTCCTTTTAAAAAAGGGGGTATTTTAAAAGTGTGGGTGTGGTGTTTTATTCGAAATATCACAAGGTGAGTATATATCATAAAATTTATAATTTTTTTTATTTTGACACATGTGACGACAGTAAAACATTACTGACAGCGCCATATTAGAGTCACTGAATTTGTAGATATTTGAGATTTTCTTTCCCAAACTAACCGTACAAAATGAACTGTATAGAAGCTTCTGCCTCTGCCAGGCAAAGGTAACTCCAGTCAGTAATGTTTTACTTTTACGGAGTATGTTCAATTTTCAACTTCCTTTTGAGTAAGTTCAAATTTATAGAAATGTAACTCAAAATTTAGACCCAGTGAGTCAGAATTTTGAGATGCTCACCTGGAATTGGCTTATGGGCAGCAAATAAATAATGAAAACACCAAAAGTCAGTTGCGGAAAAAAAATCCATATTGTTCATTGACTGAAAAAATGTTTTAGTTTTTAATATACATGTGTTGAGATTATTTTCATTTAACACTTTTGTCTCTCAAATTTGCTATTTTTTATGGTAAGTTTGTCATGGTTTTTCCTCCTAAATTTAATACTTTTATTTTATATAAGCATGCAGAGGTGAGCTATTATTATTATTATTATTATTGTTATTATTATTATTATTATTATTATTATTATTATTATTATTATTATTATTATTACTATTATTATTATTATTATTATTATTATTATTATTATCATTATTACTATTATTATTATTGTTGTTGTTGTTGTTGTTGTTGTTGTTATAGTGTAATTAATAAGCTAATCTTTTTTTGGTCACTTGTTAAAAATTGCACTGCTGTCAGCAGCCATCTGTTTTTTAAGAGAAAAATGTTTTATAATCCAGGATCAGAAAAGCAGGTGAGCAAACCAGTAAATACAGACCTTCAGAGTGTTGGTAGGAATCAAACTGGAATGTATACTGGCGCCAGTGAAACTGACCGACGTAAATGAATATGTTATTTAGTTTCTTTCCACAAGTCTGAATGAAGACACTGAAGCAGAATGGAGTAAAATATAAATACTGACCAAATAAGGGGAAAAAAAGTGTTTTCAATTTAATAAAAACTAAACTTTAACACCTAAACTAAACATCTATCGTCACTCTCCACAATGATAGCTCAATATTTTGTGGGCTGTTTAAAAGCCTCCACACACATCTATGACAACAGCACTCCTCAACAGCAACAGCCTCCCAGAGCAGGACTGCAAAACATGCTCATTAATGGCTCGATGAACATATCAAAGACCACGTGGTGTTGACCCATCCACCAGATCTCCCCAGATCACATCAAACAGATGGATTTTCTATTTGGAGGAAATCAAGCTAGTGCAACCATTCCTGTTTATCTCAAATTACTTAATTAGTTGAGCCTGAAACAATGTAAGATAATATACTAATATATAGAAACAATTATTTTAAAACAAGCAAAACTGTAAACTGACAAAATGTTAAGTTATCATTAACATGTGTTATCTAGAAGTGAGCAAAGATCAAAAAATGTCTCTTCACAGCAGAAAGAGCAGTGTCTGTGGTCTGCTAATGTGAGGGCCCATCTGCTTTCCATTTGAGTTGGATGTTATTACATACACATTAGTAAAGCTGCTGAATGAGGGCAGCACTGCTTTGTGATTTAATGTGTTTTATATGTAATGTGTAATCATTAGAGAACATCAGTTCTCCTCAGTTTTGTAAAAAAGCAGCCCCCTTTCTTTCTTTCTTTCTTTCTTTCTTTCTTTCTTTCTTTCTTTCTAACTGACAGTGACATTATTTTGCTCCTGCTTCAAACAGCTGTGAGTTTCATTTTCAGTCAGATTACAGCAAATTAAAGACATACTGCCTGAGATTTTAGGCCACTATGCACTCGCTTTTGGTTAAATTGTGGTTTAGGTCTTCCCTAACTTATTATGTGTTTGTATTCAGGCAAATGTCAGATAAGAAAACCATGAATTTAAATGTCATGTCACGTACTTCAGCTAAGGAAAACCCCTTGAAAATATCAACTGATTTCAAACTGTAATAATGAAAAGTGAGCGTCCTCATGTTGCAGTTCATGTAACCCAATCTTTGTGACTATATAACCGTTCCACAGTGTGATAAGGTAATGCCCTCACAGCCTCTGTGGTTTAACAAAGCTTTCATTGAATCCTCCTCCATCTGCTTATAACAGGACTGCAGAGAAGTCTGTCAAGGACAGCTTACACAACACGGAGCTGCATCCTCTTTTACTGTAGCCACTTACAAAACACACACAGATACAACGTTCTTGTGTTTAGGCAGTAGGAAAACTGCACTTTGTAACTGAGCCATGTATTCCTTTTGGTGATTTTGAGCAAAGAAGGTTAGGATCAAATTTAGTTTTAGCAAATTTGTACCAGAATTCTACTGATTCATGTAAGATTGCACACTCTGAGAAAATAAAGTACATTATTGTATCTTTAGAGATGCATTTGGGCTGTACCCTTTAAGGTACTTCTCTTTTACTCTAGACAGGACTTTAAAGGACCTTGAAAAATCTAGATAAGATACTTTATCTATCCAAAAGTTGTGATATTCTTGTGTTACATCGGCTGGAAATTTAACCAAAAACTATTTAAAACTGTTCAAATAAAGTAGAATAGCTCAATAAAATAAAATACAATGTAACAAGACAAAAAAGCTAAATAAGTCAAAATAGAAGTAGCACAATTAAACAGAAAAAAAGTTAAATAAAACAAAAAGAAAGAGTTCAGTAAATAAAAGTCTAAATGAACTAATAGAATATGATTTTAAAAGCTGAATCTAAGACACTATGAAGTCAGTAAGTCAGTGAGCTCAGACATGAGAGGACGGTTCAGACTGATAAAGAATTAAACTTGTCAGTTGTATTAAATGTTTTTATGCATCTTAAATAAAGGTATCATTTTAAAATCCAAGACTAGAAGTTTTACAGAATTTTGGTTTACATTGGGCCAAACACAGACCAGATGTTGAAAGACCTTAAAATTATACACATGTACCCTTAAGTCCAGTAATTTGCTTTAAGGTGTACACAGGTGTGGATTTTACACGTAAGATCAAAAATTCACTTCGACTGTAGCCCTTTTTCAAAGTGTTAGATTTAAATTGCACTAAACCAGACTGCTGTAAACCTGGGGGAGCACATTAAAGAAAGGGCTCCTGTCATGTAGCTGAGCTGCCACTTTGCAAGGCAAGGCAAGAGCATGCACTGTAACACACAAGTCATCTCACCCTGACCCCACATCACGGTTCACAGCTCCTGTTCCTGCTGATTTTCCGGCTCAAATGGGTGTCACTATGCCACGAGCAGCCTCAGCAGCAGCAGCACTCTCAGCAGCTTCCCTTATTGTAATTCCACTTTAAGGCAGAGGGATGCATGAACCTCACGGCCTTGAATTCAAAGAAATATCACAGAGTAAAGGGCAGCTGGATCAGTTTTGTATGACACAAAGAAAATGATGCATTTTAGACATGAGGAAAAAACACAATTTCTAAACATTCAGTCACATTGTCTTGTTTAAAGAGCTTTGCAAGACCAGCATGTACCGGCATGAATGCACAGTATATGCGATAATGTGTATACTGAGCTGATACATGTTTTCCTCCGGAACAATCAGACTCAATCAATATGGCCTACCATGATTTATTAGGACAGATTTTTTTTTTTACTGTAGAATATTGGACGGTAATGGAACAACTGCAGTAAACAGGATTGATCAGTATAGTGGAAACCACATTGTATAGATCAGCTCTGGAATTGATTTACATTTAAACTGTTGGACTCGTGCTCACAGTTGTATTGGAAAGAGAAATGTCCTGTGGGACTTCTGTAGTATCACTCTCATGAATCTTTCAAGTCTCTGCAAACAGGTGTAATCAGAATAAACCTCAAACTAAGTAAAACTCTGATGCTGATCCTGTCTTTGAGTTGCAGCACATTTCCACACCTCCCCGAGCTGGCTTCTGGCTACTATGTACCACCACTATCGCCAAGCTCTGCTTGTAGACCAGAGGGGGGTGTGGGGGATTTACCTGGAGATAACTGCTGCTTTGCTTTGCTATATCCATGCATCTATCTATTCTGGAGCATATCCCAGCTGTCAGTTAATGAGCCAATTCAAGGATATCAAAGATATATTTTAAGAAATCCCCATAAGTGCAATGGGCAACACTTCTTCAGCTACCATGCCCCTCTAATCTGGCACCAGCTCACAGTTTGGGTTCAGGAGACAGACACTCTTTCTTCTTTTAAGATTAGGCTCCAGTCTTTCCTTTTTGATAAAGCTTAATTAGGATTGGATTTGTTTACCCTGAACCAGCTCTAATTTATGCTGCTTAGGGCTCAAGTTGCTGGCATACTTCCCATGATGCACTGAAGATTTCTTGAGCTCTCCCCATCTTTTCTTTCTCCCTAAGTTTGTGTTTTGTCCTGTTTGTTGTTTGTGGCCTCTCTCTTTCTCCTCACACCCCAACCAGTCGTGGCATGTGACTTCCTCCTTTGTGAGCTTGGTTCTGTTAAAGAGGAAGGGAGATCTTAATATTATAGAGTCACATTATAAGGCCTCTTGAGATGGCCACTGTTGTGAACTGTTGCTATATAAATAAAAGTAAATGGAAATGACATAGTTCGTGGCCCCAGTTGGTCCTTTGCATGTTGAGAAATTAGTGAGAAAAAGCAACACTGTGAGGGCCAGATGGAAACTTAATTTCAGGCACGCTGCACTTCTCTTCTGTCTGCACACGCACGCACGCACGCACGCACGCACGCACACTTTATTTATGCACCTGCTCCACACTTTTCACTAAAATTCTCTTTGCAGGGAAAATCAAAAAGACATAGTTTCACTGAACCCCTGCAACACTGGCCGACCTGCTGAAGCGCCACAGAGCTCTCCACCCACTGTACTTGCTCAGTTCTTCCTACGCACTGAAACTTTGATTTTGTGGTGTTAAATGACTGAAGGAGAAGGGTTGGGAACTAACAGCATGATTAAATGTTGCTATGACCAACAGCAGGCTCCCCTGAAAAGGCTGGAGGACTGTGTGGGGGCACCTGTTTGCTGGTTACAGACTGTCACCATGAGGGAGCACCGCTAAGTGGATGTGACTGCTCTGATTGCACTCCATGGGAAAGCGAGAAGAAATAGCCTACCTCTGATCATCAACGCGTCATATAATGTTTCAGCGGACGCCCCTCCCCCTGTCTCGTTTTTTCCCCTCACTCAACCTCTCCTTTGACTCACAGAGGCGGCTCACCACTGGCGCACGGACCGTGGAGGATACGGGCAGAAGATGGCTGACTTAGCCGGGCACCGCAAGCCCTCGGCGGCATCACCAGCGTCACACGGGCCGCTGAAAAGCTGCAAGACACCCGCCGTCTGGCGACTGTAAACAGCTGCCTCTCTCAACCCCTCCTCTCCCCTCCTCACCGCAAATATTGACAGAAGTATCACAGAGAAAACATGGCAGAGATGGAAAAAGAGGGCAGACCTCCGGAAAATAAAAGAAGCCGAAAACCAGCTCACCCAGTGAAAAGGGAAATAAATGAAGAGATGAAGGTAAAGGGGGATCTGTGCCCAGCTGCATGTGATTACGCGTGGAGTGGCTGTGAGGAGCGTGCATGTGTGTTGAAGCACTAGCCAGGCAGTGAAAGAAAATACGATGCACTGAAGTGCAATTGGCTGCGTGATAGTGAAACTTTAATTTATGATGTTTTGATTTATCCAAGTTCTATTGTCACATCCACGCTGAACGCCAGGCTCTAAGCGCAGCCTGCCAATACCGCCTTGCACAATGGATGCGGCACCCATTCACAGCTACTCCTCTACTATTAAGTTTTGAGTCAGTGGAGGAATACTGTCGCTTCAATTCATGGCATAATCTATCCGTTTGTGTGCCCTGCCTTTCATGGCTCACCCAGAGTTAATGGAAAATCCAGTGCGTCAGTGAAGGCGTCAACAGAGCTTCTACTATTACTATTAATACTGCTACACTACAGCGCAGGGGAGAGCGGCCAATGTGCATAATTAGTGTAAATCAATGGGGGAACACTGGTTTCCCCGCGATGCTTTTGTGGGTTTGTCTCTGACTGGAGATGTTTTTGTATGCCCGCGTTTGTGTGTGTGCTTTTGCTAGTGTGTTGACCAGCTGCCCAGAGGCGTGTGATCCAGATGTGCGTCTGTGAGCTTTACGCACCCGACAAGAGCACATTGTCTCCCGGGATCGACCTGCACGATTCTCCCCCGTCGACATTCAAACACACGTTGTTTCTATTCCTGTGTTTTCTATTTTTTTCTTCGCTCGGTACACATTGTGATATTTGAGCCGTGAGCTCCGTGTGGTTCATTATGGAGCAAAAAAAAAAAAAAAGAAAAGAAAGTGCTCGTGGCGTCTGTGTGTGACAGAGGCAGGCTGCGTGTCCGCTTTGTCTACATCTCCTCATTGTTTGTACACATCTGGCCGGAGACGCAGAAACACCCGGTGTTTTCACTGTTATGGGCTGAATGTGCAGGTGATCACACCGAGAATAACTGCGGCAATTGTAATTTTTTTCTTAGGTTGTCAGAGGAGATGCGAGGGTGCTGGCTTTGAGCGAGTCCTGAAACAACCCTGGGATAAAAATAAATAAATAAAAAAGAGCTTTTTTGTATGTAGACCCCTCCAAAATACCCGCCGCGTTCACGTGTCACTGCTTCACTTATTTATTTATTATTATTTTTAACTGTACAAAGAGGGTAATGTGCACTTTGCTGATAACAAAGCAGCTGTCAAAGATGCATAAGAATGGAGCAGTAAACTGTAATAATTTTGCACAATTTCAAACCAGTGCAATCTACTGTTATTGCCAGCATTTGCTTGAACAGATGCATGCCTTCACTTTTAATTCTCAGAGTCCTTGTTTGTCAGATAAAATTCATTGTAAGCCTAGAGGAAGGAGAGTCCACGCTGTAACAGAATTTTAATTGAATGCACATTTTTTCGTGATGAAATGAGGCACATTTTCTCAGGAAGAATAAAGTTAACCCATCTTTCTCTCTCTCTCTTTCTCTCTCTCTCTCTCTTTCTTTCTCTCTCTCTCTTTCTTTCTCTCTGTCTGGTCCTGATGGCAGAAGGGAGGGATGCAGGGTTGTGGTGGTGGGGGCGGGTGTGTGTCAGGCAGGGTTTTCTCCATGGAGAAATTTCCCTAGTTCTAATACTAAAGGTGTTCTCAGAGGAGCTTTTAAAATGTGCCCAATGTTTCCCAGCTGCATTTTAGGCAGAAGGAGGTGTCTTCCTGTCAAATTCTGCAGCACAAGTCTAGGTTTGATTTTTGTCAGTTCTGTCATTATTTCAGACGTCAGCTATCAGGCTAAAAATCTATTCGCAAAAGACACAAATTAAAAAAAAAATCACACTGAATGTCTCATCTGATAATTTATCACTTTGACCAAGTAATTATATGATGCCAGTCATCAGTCAGAAATGATGTTTTATTTGCAGGTCTGTGTTTTGCTGTTAGATGACAGATTTTGTGACACGGGTCATCATTCAGGATTCAGCAGAATTGACATCTCTTGTATGTTTTGGAGAGGTGTCATGCCCGTTAAACATCTCATTTGAATGGCAGCAGCTTAATTTGTCATCGCTTTTATTTTTTTAAAATTTTGAATATGTGAGCAAATAAAGCTGTCAGCAGCTTGTGGATTCTAAGATATGACAATAAATGCGTACGGCAGTGCGGCGGATACACTGTAGAGCTGTGCCGATGGTGTGGAGGGAAAAGTGATGCCGCCTCGTGACAACTCCAATATCTCCATCAATACCAGGGGAAGCTACTAAAGGGAGTAGCAGATGTGGTTAAGGTGTCAAAACACCTTTAAAAGGCTAAACAAGTTCGATTGCAGCTCCTTACACAACCTTGGATTTCAACTCTCATTACATCACACAAGCTGTTGTCTATACACAATTAATTTAAGACACTGATCCAGTGGTAGAAAGTTCCACCTGCGTGCAGCCTTCACTTTAAATAACATGATTAATAAGTGTAATTTGGCACATGTAAAACCTGGATTCAGCTTTCTGATGCTCCCTGCAGAGCTGCAGTTAATTAATATTATGCTGCAGAGTTGCATGACGGTTGCCTCCTTCAGAACACCAAGTCCTGAGTTTAAAAGTATTGATTTTCTGCAGAAAACTTTTAGGTTCTTCTGTTCAGAACAAAAACAGACCTGATTTGTTCCCGTCTCCTCTTAAGATTCTCTCATCTTCAATAATACAAACCAAAGCTGGAGGAAAACACAGAGGGAGAGAGTGAGGCACACAATGTGCCCTTTTGAGGGATCATACTCCTCTGAAAAACTAAACAGTCTGACAGTGTTTCCTTCATCTGGCTGCTTAATGTGCGCCATGGTAAAATAAGCCTCGGTGAGTAATCTAGGAGAAGGAGGAGTGGGCTTGGAGGGGATATGAAACGCTGGAGAGAGGGGTAAGAAACAGGGGAGAAAGGAATGTATACAGCACTGGGCTGGCTGAGCTGTAAAAACTGTAACCCGAGCGTCTCCGCTGTATCACATATCAAGGAAAGTAAAGGGAAATGAAAGCAGAGGAGAAGGAGAGGCAGAGGAGGAGAGAGGGAGCATGGGAGTGGAAAAGTGGAGAGGAAGGAGGAGGAGGCAAAGAGGAAACTTGGCGCGTGGATTCAGGAATTTTATCATGGTGTATTGTGTCCTGCTCTGGTTTCCACCCGCAAGGTATCCAGTTTCCACCATCATCATTACCACAAGCCCTACTGGCCATGTTTGGGTCTTACTGGAGGGGAAACAAGGGGGAAGACAGACAGAAGCAGGGTCAGCTGCTGAAGTTGTGACAGAGAAGTGTCAGCTTGTGAGGCGAAAGTATCAGGATTAGGTCATCAATAAGCTGCTAATTATCCTGCAGATTTAAGTGAAAGCTTGTAAGAGTCCCTGTGAAAAGGGTATTTTACTGCAGATGGTTTCCAATTATTGACCGTATCGATCTGGGGTAGGCAATTAATTTTCCCAAGGGGCCACATGAGAAACAATAGGCCACACCAGTAGGCTTCTCAGCTTATTGGTGGCCTTTGGAAAATGAATTGCTCACCTCTGGTATAGATAAATACACTTAAACATCATAAACATACTGTGTGACCCAAACCTGTAGTGCACCAAGAGAACATCAGAAATGGCATAAGGATTTACAAAAACATTTGGAACTGCAACTCAGACAGTGAAGCCATAAAAATCCTTGACTATAGACTGTATATAAAAGATGGAAATAGCCGCCGCGTCACCAGTTTGTCACCATGTTATTCTTTAGTAACTATATTTGAACGAGAGGGTCGACTATTTGCTAATGCTGGCAAGCTTGGTGAGCAAGGTACCACCCGTATGCAATGCACACTTGCTAATAAGCACTACAATTTAACTTACTAAAAGCAGTTGCACTGACTCATTAGAGTGCCCATTGATACGTTTAATTGCACCTCTCTCAAATTAGCCTAGCATTTACCTGTTGGTCTTATCATCTTCACCACTGAAAATGCATGAATTCAAATTTTAAACTGGGATTAAATGTTTGGTGTCCGTGAGTCCTCTTGGGTCTAAGTCAGCGGTTCCCAGCCTTTTTTGTACCACGGACCATTTTATGTCCAACAATATTTTCACAGACCGGCCTGTAGGGTGTCACGGATAAATAAAACCAGTACCGGTACCAAACAGAAGAAGATTTATTCATAACACATGGGAAAAGACCCAAAGAAACCGAGTTAACGATAAAAACAATGAAAAATAACAATATAAACTGATAAAAACCCTGAAAACCATAAATGTCACACCCAAGCCTCAACTCTCACGGCCCGGTACCAAATGACTCACGGACCAGAACTGGTCTGTGGCCCGGGGGTTGGGGACCGCTGGTCTAAGCGTATGTCACTTAGACCAGCGGTCCCCAACCCCCGGGGAGCAAGCAAAGAGTAAGCATGAGGGTTGGTGCACATGTCTGCATGACTTCTCAGACTCATCCGTGGAGAATTTACATTGCAATGCACCAGCTAAGCATGAGCCCTAGGCAGTCCAGCGGTCCGTGTCCTGTCAGGAATTGAGTATAATCTAAGCCTCAATAAAATAAAATATTCAAGTCTAACGG
The DNA here is from genome assembly GCF_056152115.1 of Neolamprologus brichardi. Taxonomy (NCBI): domain Eukaryota; kingdom Metazoa; phylum Chordata; class Actinopteri; order Cichliformes; family Cichlidae; genus Neolamprologus; species Neolamprologus brichardi. The sequence goes on from NC_142122.1 coordinate 5,900,019, forward strand.
TGAGTCAACTTTAAGTGGGCATTTGAGGAACTTGAATTTTTCACACGTTTATTTTGGCTTCATTTCACATCTATGTTGCAACTTGACGGGCATATAGGAAGTAACCTTTAAAAACGCTCAAATCCACATCTACAGGGTCACAGTGACCCTGTAGCTGCTTCAACACCTCTTTGATGGATTGTCAACTGCATATGTTAAGCTTCATAAATACAGTCCTGAAGTATTAGATTGCACTGGATGAAGTTGTCTGCAGTAATGTAGTGGCCTCTCAGTGTTAGAGATGGCAAACAGTAGCATCTGCTCTGACAGCTCAGTAGAGGTGCTGTCGCTGTAAGTCACTGCGTTTACAAACAGTCTATGTTTATGTACCTTTGTGCCTATTTGTGAGTTTTCATAATTTATCTTTAATGTTTCCTTAATACACTATATAGCTTTGTCTTTGTTTTATCACTCTCATGCTTCCTGCTCTCATCTGTGCTCAGAGGGTTTTGCATCTTCAGTTTTCTTTAATTGTCTATAAATGCCATCTACCTGCCTGTGACTGTAGGTGAAAATTGTCCTATATTTGCATAACCCGACTTCGCCGCTCACGTTAATTAACACGCACAGTACCTTTTAAATAAAATAAATGTAGACCATAAATAAACCATTTCAGGAGAAAAGTAAAGGTGAAGAGCTTGAATTAGAGAGGCAGTCAGCAAACACAAGCAATACTTGGAGTACTTATTTCTCCACTCATCACATGTTAGCAGAGAAGGATAAAAAAAGCAAGCATGCTTCATAGGTGTTGTATTTATACTGTATATACAAAGATATTTAGTGTTATAATCCCCCCCCCCCCAATGAATCATGGAAGGCTGGCTGTATCTGTTTAAATCTATGTTCTTGTTACATTTCTCATTTCTTTGTTTACTTGAAAGGGACAGAGCTCATAGATTAACAGAAAAAATACCTGTAAATAAGCCAGCTTTAGACTTATGGGGTAATTTTCATTTACTGCCCTTGGCCTGTTCCTACAAGAGCAACAAGAATATCAGTGATCATTCCAAACTGGATCTATCAAGTTTTCCAGTGACTTAGCTTCTAGAGGTTGCAAGTAGCCTAGAATGGCTGTTTCTGGATTATAAGGAGATAAAGTCCATAATAGTGGAGATGCATTTTACATACATACATCATTTTTCCCGCAGCATTGCAGGCATTTTAAATCAGGATAATGATAAATGCTTAAATCTGAAAGCCTGCAAGTCAACAAACCGATTCAGTAAGTCAGCTTTAGCGTCTGTTCCTGTCCACAGTGGGCTGACATTAGCCACTCGCGTACTGGTCGTAGCAGACCAACTCAACTTTTTTTTGGTATGAATTCAAGCCTCACTGTAAAAGAAGGGTTATTCTATTTCTTCTTTTGTTTTGAAATGCAGCGTATAATTATCTTTGGTCATTTCATGGCTTTTTGAAACCGCAGTTCTAGAGCCAGCAGTCGGTCCCTGCTGTCGTTCTTTCTCTTTACTGCTTCACTGACAAAAGAGCACATGGGTAACAGCAAGTAAAGTTGTAGTTTTCACTTCACATCTTCTCCTTTGCATGGAGAAACCAACACAGTGATGAATGTTCTGTCTTATCATCAGTCAGCATGAAAAAAAAACATATTTCAAGGTCGATGTCGTGTGAAGGTCCCGAGACTCTGAGACATCCACAGGGCTCGTTAAGTTGGGTTGAAAGGGTGTGCTGAGGAAATTTAAAGGTACTTTTTCTCATTTCCATCACCAAATTTTGAGAAAAAAATTTAACTACCAGAAGGTTAAAGGGAATAGATAATGCTACTTTCAGCTGCTTCATCATTCACGGAGTGTCGCCACAGTGGGTCACTCCACATCTTTGATTCGGCATAGTTGTTTTAATGCCACACGTCCTTAGTGAAGGCAAGACCAAACAGGGTTTGTGTCTCCTCAGGGATCAAACCAGATGTGTTCTTCTTATTATGTGAATTTTCTCACTGCATCTTCTGCTTGTACAAATCGATATTACTTGAAAGTACCTGCTGGTCCTTGTTCAGCTTCAATTGATAGGTCTTCTGCACAATGTAAAATAAAGTAATAGTGGTTGTTTTAGTATTGCTTAAACATTGGAATTTTAACAATAAGTTCCTTTAAACAGATAATCCACCTTATTCTTTTGCATTTTCCCACACAGTCAGAGGTAGTCTTCTAACTGGCTTTTACCTTCAGTTCTGCATTCATCATGTCGGGTTGCTGTGTTTGCTCTGTGGAGCTAGCCCAGTTTCACAGCACTGTTGCAGAACCCCCTGCTGCTTTCGTGTTTGATGATCCCATTGGAAAGATGCACAAAGTCCAGAAAACTTGTTCTTGACCAGGCTTTCCAGGGAGGCACCGTCCCCTCTGAATAACTCAAAACATGAGGCAAAACACATGCAGTTAGTCATTTTTTCCAGTGAAGAGCTTCTTTAAAATGAATCCATTGTTTTACTTCACCAGTGAGTAGTTTATAGTAATATCCCTCAGCAGGTTGGCTGCAAGGCATTATAAGTTACACGTTTTTTTTAAAGGCTGTAAAAGAGAATCAACCTTAGAGAAACACCAATTTCCTCTGATTATGAGCAAAGACTTGAGCAATCGGTAACATCACAGGCATTCACAGAAGCTTTGGGAAAAAGATTTTGCAGGAACTTTAGGCCGAAGGTAGAATCGCCTTTATTTCTCTGTCTGCACTGCAGAAACTGGAGACCATCATGGTTCTTAGAGCCTCCTTTAAAAGTTCATTTTTTTACCTTTATCGTTTTACAGCATTGGCAACCACCATCAAAACCAAGTCCAAATGCTGGTTAAAGATAAGCCGTGTAAACAAAATCTGTTGATGCAAAACTAGAGAAAATGAACTGACAGGGAAGTCCAAGATTTATGTGAGGGAGGGAGTAATGTGCAATTTTGACTCCTCAGAATGAGATATGAACTTTCTCGAGATCAGCCAAAATCAGGAAATCAGCAGGGAACACACTTTGACCTCAGTTTTGTCCAAGGCTCTCGGAAGCCTTTGTGATTATTACAGCAGATAAACAGAGATTTTGTCCATTATGAAGCAGATAAAAAGGCTATACATCCAGTGTAACATACAGATACCTGCAGCTGCCCTTCTGCCTCTTGCTCTCCGGCACATGCAGAGCCAAAGTTGGTGCCGCTGCTTTGATGAGCCGCCAACAGGGATTAGATTCCCCTCTTAATAACGCTCCCCCTTTCTCGAAGTAGTAGGGTGACTTAGAGGACAGGATGGTAGGAAGGAAAGGGAGACACAGAGAGATGCTGTGTTTTTGTCTTGGTGATGTGGTTATTTTACAGCTACATCCGTTTACTCAGGAGTACATTCAGCCTGGGTTATGCTCCATCTCGTTTGTTCAAAAGGAGGATTTTCTCCTGGGTGATTTTGTTCCTCTCGAGGTTTCATCCTTGCAGTTGGGCTAATTGCTGCACTTGTGCCTGCCAATTTGTGCGCTTCGAGTCTGTCAGCACTCTTCCTCTTTTCACGTTATTGTTATGTAAGTCGCCCATAAATCTTCCTCTCCATTAAGGTTTCATTAATTATTCCCTTAATTTTAAAGAGGCCATAATGGGCTGGTTTACAGCCTTTTAATTTTATTTTTAGAATTTTACTGGAATATTATAGACTTTTTAATGTTCAAAAAAACAGACATTATTTAAAAAAACATACTCTGTCGTAGGCATGTCGTAGCAGAGCTTTAAGTTTGTGTAGCTAATTTTTAAAAATTGTAATATTTAAAAAAAAATATCACCCTTTTAAATTCTGTAAAGGTTTATTAAGACTTTACACTAGTAGGAGAATAGCTGCTTTTGACAGGTGGCTTGTATTTTATTTGTATTTTCTGTGTCTTAAAATTAACATTAGATTATTTTTAGACGTATCTGAGGCATGCATCCATACATAGAATAGGTACATCTTGCTAGCCAGGGTTGCTAGTGTTTGGCCCAAGTCACTCAGGACTGCTCAGCAACCCCCTGACAAACACCAGCTGCTTTAGAGAAATGTGTATTCCCCTATTAGTCGGCAAGTGGTTGCTGGGAGTCACTAGGTGAAACTGGTCACTAAGAAGTATGCGTTGGTATATGGTGTATAGGTGTGTATAGGTGTATGATCCTAAACTGAAACTGAAATCCTTGCGATTGCTTTGGCTGCTAGCAGATTACATGGAAGACAGATTTTTCTGCAAATATCTTCCAACGACTCACTAAGTGATAGTGAAACCGAAACGTATCACATGAAAATGCTCACTTAAAGGAGCTGCTCCTTTTAAAATGTCTGTTGCAGCAGTAAGGTGAATATTCTGTGTTTCAGGATTGCGCCATACTCTTTCAGATTTCTTCCATCCAAACATGTGACCAATTTCACCTAGCTACAGCCAGCAACTTCTCACCAGCTGGTTGGGGAATACAAATTTTCCCGTAGCACCTGGAGGTTTTCAGGGTTTTCCAACCTGTGCGACTGAGGCCTTGATAACTTGGCCTTAGGGCCAGTCCTGGTTACAAAAACCAGATGGCATATACAAAGAACGATTGTAAACCAATGGGGTACATCACAGTGGTTATTCTTATCTTTTATATAGAGACTATGGTAAGAAGCTATAACCTTGGATCCTATAAGGGTAGGCATTTAGAGCTACTCAATTTCATATGTTTAGACTAAAATATTTTGACTAGTTCAATTAATTTATATTAAAACCAAGTTAATAATAATAATAAACTATTTTTGCTAACTGACTGACGGTTCAGCCATAATTGAGGAAAGTGGTTACAGTTTCTCATTTGTGTGTTTTCTTTGTTTAATGGGGTTCTATAATATGTCAAATCTAGTAGTTTTAGAATTGATATATTTATATAATAAGCTAATAATAATTCTAATCGTTAAATGGAATGGTAATTAATTGCAGTCCTAATTTACTGTGTCCTCATTATCTGCCCCGCATGTGTGTGGAAGGACTCTCTGGTGTAAATGGAGCACAGATAAACACAGTTAAAGTGAAAAAAAAAAAGAAATTAATAAAACATGTTTAGTTAAAACTTCAGGAGGCGAAATTGTGACTATTTAATGGATGTGGAATGTGTTCACAGCGTGTCTTAGTGGGTGACAACAAGGTTATGTATTTAGCTGTCAGCACCTAACTTTAGCTCTGCTCAGGACGCGGTACTAAATCTGACTCCCAGGAACCTTCAGGCAGAAAAAGCACTGCTGTCACTCATCATTGTTCAAGCATTAGCGTCGTTACATCTGCACACATGAGCTGTCCTCATTAACAGCCTTCACTGCTTTAACCACCATTTTTAAAAAAGCTCTGTGGCAAAAAAAAAAAAAAAAATGCAGGCTGCGATTATGAATGTTTGGATTAGACTTTAATTACTGTAAATAATCACTGCAAATCCTTTCATTGTTGATGGTGATGCTGTCTAACCTTGAAACCCACAGAGCTCCAGATGTGCGCTCACATGTGCTTGCATGCTAGGCCTGCAGGTACGGCATGCACATGGATGTTGTGCTTTGACTTCACCTGTTATTGATTCAAACTGTGCCCTGCACCTACCCACTGACCACCCCACCACAGCGGTATTTAATAACAGACAGATCGATAAATACTGTCATTCTTCATTAATAAAGCCATCCCTACATTTTGGCTTCTTTTAACTGCCACACAGGTCTTCCTGCACAGCACTGCAGAAAAACTATAGGCTCTGTGTGAACACAACCAAACTGAGGTAAAACTGAGTCAAGAGTGGTGCTACTACTCTGTGGTACAAATACAACACAACCTGAATTTCTCCATAAAATGCTTAGAAATGGACCAAATGTGCTGATGAAGCAGGAGAAAATCTGCCTCTGTCACTTCTGTGCATGCCACAGTGTCTCAAATAAGCAAACAGTGCATGCTACAGTGAATGTTGTGTGTGTGAGAGCTCGTTCCCACTTGTTTTTTCCTTGATATAATACATATAATACCACTGTAAGCAGTATTCAAACTGCAGTTATCATTGGTGATTGAGTTTGTATTAAGTAATTAAGCCGATGCATCTACCTGTTGTCTCCAGACTGGAGCTCCATGCACACCAGGCCACACTGTGTCAGAAGCCATCAAAGCAGACTCTTTCTTTTCTTTTCAAGAGCTCTACAGGGTATTTTAGTGTGAAAGTACACCACCCTGCCTCCACCGAGACTCTCCAGATTCATTTTCTTTCCCAAATTAAATTCTACCCTCGGATACGGTCACTTTATCACCCACAAAAAAACACAAATTGATGCTGCAGAGCTGCCTCCATGCTACTCTCTCCTGAGAAATCTGAACTTGCCTAACTTTCTCTGTCTGATTACTTTGGTGTGAAACAACACAGGTCAGCATAGGGGCGTGCAATGAGCTGATACCCCATCTTTCTACACCACCACAGGCTGTTGGAAGTCAGATGTTATTCAAGTGCATTTTTATTCCACGTGAGCCTTTCATGTACATCTTTGCATCGAGTCTGAATGTGTTTTCCAGATCTGTGTGCGCCAAATCTTCCATATCAAAACATTTCTTTTCTTGGTTTTGCACAGGTGGTTTAAAAAGCAACATAGTTACATTAAAAAGGTCATTAAAATGAACTCAAGAGGGACAAGTTTTATAACAAGTCACATGAACATCAATAGTAGATGCCAACACTGCAGTATTGTTTGGCCTGTTGATATGATGCTTTTAAACCACAGCTGCATAAATGCAAAAGATTCAAGGCAACACGATGATGCTAATTGGTAGCTGAGCTCCTGATCATGGAGGAGGACAAATAAACAAACTCACAAGACATTTCATGTATTATACTAAGATATATAATGTAGAAAAGACAGTTATTCATTTTAATATGAATGTATACGTGGACAAAAACAGGGCTCAGGCTTTGTCCTGTGACCCATACACCGCACAGTTAGTAGCCTAATTTTCCCATAAACTACATCCCCATCCAACAAACATCTAAACAAATGAACTAAAATAATAATTGCAACACTCCTTAGTTTAGATTTAAACTTTATCATTAATATTCTCATTACTCGAGAAGAAAAACAAAGTACTGATTATTAAATCCTTAGCAGTGACCCTTCTGACCTTTCCAAATCTAAACGTGACCTTGCTTTCGCCATCGCGCCCCTCAGCTTTTTGAACCACCTGCCTGAGGAGATAAAGCTCCATGACTTCCTTTAAATCACTTATCAAAATGTTTTTAAAGCTTTGTTTGACTTGTCTTTTATCAGCTCTTATTTTTAAATAATTTTCTGCTATAATTACTGTATTGCTTTTATTCTTTTAATGGTATTTATTAATTATTCTGGCATTATTCCACTTTTTCTATTTGCTATTTACACGTGCTTCTTAATTAATATTGTTATTATTAAAAGTAGAGTTACCTCATAAGAAAGTAACGTTAAGTTAAATGCACTAATCGCACCAGCTGCTGCATTTTTTTCCTCCATGTTGGTAACAAATGTGAATAATATGAATTAAGGCTGGCTGTGAGTGTCAGAGTGCTGGGTGGCACCTCTGACACTCACTCCACTCCACCCTGACATGATCGCCCTTGCTGTGTCGTATCGATAGGAGCTGTTTGTAATTGACATTTAACTGCTTGTTGTAGTGATTAGTGAGTGACGCCTGCTGCCATGATGAAATCATATACAGAAAAATTGCAACTGACCATTAAATAAAGAACCAGCACCTCTGATTGAGCATGTGGCAGTGCACCTCACAGTACTTTGAACTTAAAGTTTTTATTGTTATTAGAACATATGAGTGCATTACCCTCACTATTTGGAAATAATCCCTTCAAAGTGCCAGCGTTCCCTCTATGCTGATAGTTTAGTGACCTGTGACTAATATCTTATCGCCAAGTCCAAAAAATTATTATTCTTTATTTATTATTCTCGGTCACTGCTGAAGTCTGTTTCTAAAGGAAGAACATTTTCATCCGAGTTTCAGAGTCAATTGAGAGCTAAACCATTTACAATAGTTTACGGTTCAGTGATCAGACGCTTCTGGGACCGTTCCAGCTGAGAGGTGCATGGTGATAATGGGCTGTATGCATTAGCGGGGTTATGATTTTGTTTTGAGTATAGTGCTTATTGACTGTGTTGTGAGAGGATGTTATGGAGGAAATACTCTTTAATGTTTCACCTGCATTGAGTTTTATATATTCATATTCACACTCTCTCTGAATTGCATCACAATTTGCTATGTCTGCGGTGACTGTTAGAACTTTATTGCTATGCTCAAATCAAGTTGGGTGACACTATGTCACAAGATGCAACTTATATCATTTACTGGACTGGACATTAACTGTGAAGTGTTATTTTCTGCTGTATTAATTGACTTAGTCTAGACTAGAGTTTGTGTTTGTCCAGCACTTGGGAATGCACAGAAAATCTCCTTTGTCTATGTTGTTTGTTGTTGTTCTTTGTCTATTGTTTCAGTCTTGGATTAGCCAAAGTTTCGAATACTGAAGTCAGTGTATTTTAAAGGAATCTATTTGCTCCAGTCTGCTTTATGTACCTGATTTGTCCTTTTCTCTGATATCAGTTTAAAATTAATTCCTTGCTATGGTCCTCTCTAGATGAGTAGGCGGGGCTTATAAACACTAGGTTCTTTCTAGGGAAAGTGAGCTTCCAGCAGCTGGAGTTAAAATGGCTTGTTTCAGATAAAGCATTTACTAACTGGATGTCTAAAAGGTCAGCATAAGTAGAGTCCATAATTAAACACATAAGAGGTGGAAATGAACATAATGGTTCTCCTTTAGCATGTAAAACAGGACTTAAAAGCTAGCCTGAAATGACAAACTCTAGCCTTTGGATTTGTAGGAAGCCCCCTGGCACTGCAACCAACCTAGAAACATTTTTATGTGTAATGTTAATAAAAACAAACCTTGTGATTTTCTGTTTTTATTGTGGAGGGGATCACTCAGAATAAATATACTGCAGGCATATATTAAGCTAGGCAGAACAGAATTTTTCCTAATATGTTCCTAATAGGAATTGAAAGCTGGATCACTCCTACTAGTTGCATTTCCATATTGGGAGGTTAGATTACCTCCATCAAGCTTGACTTAAAAAAATCCAAAGTGGGTGCTTTGAGCACCAACAGTTTGAAAAACGAGTGATTTTTTTTGTTTTTGTTTTAGACAATTGAAGACTCTCTGTGAAAATGTTACTACAGCACATCAGTGCTCTGTAATGTGTTGTTATCAACTGGTATTTCTAACAATGATAACCTTTCAGCTTGGATATAACGTCATTGCCACCTATCACAGATTTATATTAAAACAATATTGATCTTCTCATCTATCTCTTGACAGGAAAGAGGATGTTAAATATGTCCTTTATTAGTCTTTATACTCTCATGCTAAGGACCAAAACAGTGTTCAAGGGATATAAACTATCCATTCAGTCAATTTTGGGATATGGAGCCAGCTGTCATGGGTGAGGCAGGATACACTGTGGACAGGTCGTTAGCTTGTCGCAGGGCTAATACACAGAAACTGACCATTCAGTCTCACATTCACACATCTGGTCAGTTTAGAACAACCAATTAATAATCCCATGCATGTCTTTGGACCGTGGGAGGAAGCCAGATTACCCAGAGAGAGCCCACACAAGCATTGGGAGAACATGCAACATGCACAAAAAAAAAGGCCTAAGCCTGGATTTGGACCAGGGACCTTCTTTTTACAATAAGAAGATCCACTCGGCCACTGGCTGCCAATTCTAAAAGGTGGCCTTTCCCCTAAACCAATCAAAGAGCAAGTAAAACTGTGTCTGATAACAAAAACAAGGGGGAAAATTAAATGAAAAGGGTACTACAGAGGGCACAAACCCCAGCTTCCTGGGTTAAAGTGTTGTGACTTTAACATTCATGCCATGGATGAATGCACAAAGGTAGGCCTCTGCTGCCTCAGTCTGGGTGATAGGTTAAAATTTTCCATCTGGCTACTGTCACTCCAAAAACCAATGAGTAAGAGTGCATTTGCATTCATATGTTTCTGCAGAGCCAAAAAGAAGGAGACGCAGTGTTTTGGTACTTTTTGATTTGCAAATTAATTTACCGGGTTGAAAAGGGTCGACTAAATCACCACTGCAGATGTGTTTGTTGAACCCAATCAGCCTCGTAGAGCAGCACCAACAGTGATCCAGGTAAATGGGTTGAAATAAGAGACCAAGAAAGAGCAAGGGAGTTTAACATTTGGATGTGAGACTGGGTTGTTTGAGTGTAAGTGAGGTTCCTGTCTCCAAGGAAGACTTATTTTTGGGTTTCTTAGCATTGAATGACATAACTGAGGGAATCAAGTGTCATTTAAGTGATGCGGGGAAGCTGTTTTAGCTGATCAGAAAATCTCAAAGACCAGTAACAGCATAAAAAAACAAAGTCTGTCCCTTATCTGCACTGTTACTGTGTCTATACTGTACTGTTCCAGTTACTGTAAATTGATACATTTTCTATGCTGGTTACCATTCTGTGATAGGGTTCCCATTCTCTTTATTACACTCTGATAAGATCCTCCTCTTTTATTGTGCAGTGATAGGGGCTATTAGTTCAGCCGGCTGCACACTGCAGCGTTTGGACAGGAGTTTGCCCCAATTAGGTTGACCTGTACTTATGAAGGGGACATGCAGCAAAAACTCCACATTGCGGTTTTCTCTTGACACAGAGTTAAAATTTTGAGTGGGATCACAATGTCTCTCCTTAATTAGCTGAAGAAATGTGGACAAATCTAAAGAGCGAGTCAAGGTCTCAAGAGAGGCGCCAAAAAAATGCAACAAAATACCAGATTGCTGCATTAGCATTTGTAACAAATGACCTCAAACCTCATTTATCTTCTTCTTGTTCCAGCTTGGGTAACATTAATATTTCATGTGAAAATTTACTTTTTTTAAAAAAAGAAAAAAAAGAAGAAGTTTCTGACCTTTAACTTGCTATTATTTGACTTTTACTATATCGCTGCTCATTAGTATTGTATCACTGTGTATAATTAAAGCGGGCTGACAATTATTTTTTAAGCCCGACTGTTCCTATATAAAGAGCTTTGTTCCTTCTCTTTGTGTTGCAGAGTTTTGCAGAGAACACCATGAATGAGCTGCTGGGCTGGTACGGTTATGACAAGGTGGAGCTGAGAGACTCTGACAGCCTGGAAATAGGGGAGACACCACAGCACATCTCTGTCCTCAAAGGTATACAGCTTTAGTGGAAAATATGATCAGATCATGTTTCATGATCTGATCATACAGGCATGTTGTTTGTGTGTTAACAAGCAAGCCTTATTATGGAGCCATCAGCAGATTTCTGTACTTACTTTTGTCCTTACTGGATTGATGATGCGTCGCATCGCCTTGAGGCGAGTGCTGTGATTTTGGTGCCATATAAATAAAACTGAATTGAATTGAACTGAAATCTAGTCAATATAAAAAATATAGCCTGAATATAAATGATGGGTGTAATCTCTGGTTTCTGTGGTCCCTTTCTAAATACCTAACTTTACTTTATTTCCTCATTTTCTGGAGAGGTCCAGTTCAGTGAGCAAACAGCTGGTGAGCAAGTCACCTTTCACTCAAAGTGTCTTTGCCCCCAATTCAATTCAATTCAATTCAATTCAATTCAATTCAATTCAATTCAATTCAATTCAATTCAGTGCCAAATTACAACAACAGTCGCCTCAAGGTGTTTTATATTTTAAGGTAGAGACTCTACAGTAATACAGAGAAAACCCCCAACAATCCGCTCACTCTCTACGAGCAAGCATATGGCAACAGTGGGGAGGAAAAACTCCCTTTCTATAGGAAGACACCTCTAGCAGAACCAGGCTCAGGGAGGCGTGGCCATCTGCCACAACCAATTGGGGGTGAGGGGAGGGAGACAGGGCAAAAGACTCTTCCCTGTGGAAGAGAGCCAGAGATTAATAATAAGTAATGATTCGAATTCTGTATAAGTGAGTGAAATAGTTGAGTGAAGAAGAAACACACAGTGCATCATGGGAAGTCTCCATTAACCTAGGGCTATAGCAGCATAACTGAAAGACTGATCCAGCATTAATTATATGCTTTATAAAAAAGGAAAGTTTTAAGCCTATATAGAGTTTCACAAGGCTGTAAACAGGTTTATTTTAGCTTTCAAATCATATTTTTAAGGATTTCATCCTATTGGAACTGAGTCGCCAGCCTCAAGTGGCCACTAGAGGAACTGCAGTTTTTGGCACTTCCACTTTGGCTGCTTTTTTATGGGTTGACATATTTACAAGATGTTTAAACTCTTTTAATGTCTTCTGAATATCTACTTGCCAAATCTTTTGTGCAGCATAATCTTTTAATCTGCTACATGTGCTCAGAGCTGAATAACTTTGTAAACTTTTAACTGCTGTTTGGTGCTTTGCAGGTTGTGCACTTTAGGTTTAATGCAGCTTGTTCAACCTGCTGCAGCCTGAATAAGAGAAATCACACTAAAACAAACATTAAAGTTGTACGTTTACAACCAAAACAATGACCTGAATGATGCTACGTCAGTTGATTTCAGAAAGGTCTGGATTTACCTTAAAATCCAGTCATTTTTTTTAGTATTTTTGCTTCTACTTTGGTGGAAAATATTGAGTCATAATTTAGGTGAATCTTGGGCATTTACACTCAGAGTATTTGCAGCAAATGCTGCTCATTAGTTGGTCAGTAAATGCTTTATTTTACTTAACTTTTCCCATCTAGAAAACTCGTTGCCAAAAATCCCAGCTTCAACAGAGAACAGTGAAGGCTCTCCGGATCGAGCCAACAGCTTTCATTCGTTGCCAGCCTCCAGGAACGGACTCACAGAGACCTCCACCACGCCGTCCACCTCCACGCCCAGCACCAAGGAGCATGGCAACCTGCCCATCATAGTCCCCATGATCCCTCCGCCACTGATCAAGCCCCCTGCAGGTACAGAGCACTAATGCCATTTTGGAGAGATTAATGCAGCAGATTAATTGATAAAGTAGTTTAGACTTGCATGTAAGTATGCATGCATGCATGTCCTTGATTTTTCAAGAGCAGTAAAACGTGATGCCTTCTAGAAATAGGAAAAAACTGTTTAAAAGTTGGAACACCAGCCACATCACAGCTTGTGTAGAAAGTTACAACTGTTTTCTGCTTTTATGTTACAAGGAAGGTTACTTATTAAATTTGCAAAAAGATCAAGGTCATTTTTAGCCCATCACTGATTGCTAATATATTCACTCAAATGCCTGAAAGCAAGCAAACACACACACACACACACACACACACACACACACACACACACACACACACACACACACACACACACACACACACACACGCACACACACACACACACAGAACAGTTGTTTCTCCAGTCTGAAAGAAGAAATGTCATAGACTTAAACCACAGCTGCTCTAGACAGACTGGATTGCAATGAAGATACCTAAATGCTGATTCTCCAGCACTTAGCATGGAAACTCAGGATTTATGCAGTTGTGAAGGTTTGGGTTTGTGCAATGGTCTGAAAGCCTTCGTATCAGAGCAGAGGCAGGCGACTAATGAGCTAGCTACCTGCTGTACACCTTGTTTTTCTCCACCTGCCCAAGTGTCAATATTACCCCATCAAGTCTCTGAGGAAATGTCCACGTTACTCGGCCAGACAGAGGGCTTCATTATCCCTTGCGTCTGCTGTGGACAGGAGGCTGGTACGCCCCGGCGAAGGGAGCAAGCCTCCTTGGCATCGCCCAAGAGGAGTCCCCGCTGGCCCTGCCTAGGCGGGGAAACAGATGGTGCGGTCCCACTTAAAGCCCACCAGCACCAACTAACTACCCGGCCAACACCTCCCTCAACTCCCCCACCCTCCACCTCCACACATACACTGAATTATTCATGTGCCCCCGCAAAATCCGACAAAGGACCTTTTGAGGTGCAGGTACGGCGAATGACGGTGGCATTTAGTACGGAGGCTGCATAATTACTGGCATGTTTTTTTTCCCCTGCTCATGCAGATGTGAGTGTTTTCAGATGAGCTTGTTAGGATGTGCCAGGATGTGGGAAGGCGAAAACAACTCCACCTCAAGATGTCTCTTTGTGTGAAAATGTTGAGATACTGTGAAAGATGTTGTGATTTCATATTGGCCTTCGATCCTGATCATTATGCTGCGGTGCATGCATTTTTCCGAGCAACGTACAAACCCTGATCCACCCACTCAGTCAGCTTAGAATTAAGATATTTTGTCTTTTTTCTCTTATCGCCGCAGTGGGCAGCTATACAGATAGACACAAAAAGGCAAAGAGAGTATAGGAATGAGAGCAGAGGGGAAGCTAAGCCATAAAATATGCATGTTGGGTCTGCTATGCTGTCTTTAGTGCCCCAGGGAGTTATTCCTTTAATTGTGAGTTAGTCTTTACTTAAAATCTGATGGCCCTGTAGATCCATTAAGCTCCACAAGAGGTGAAAAGCCTGGCCAGCGTGCGATAGGGAGGTGAACAGAGGTGAAAGACTAATGGGCCTGCGTTTTTTCGCCCTCACACCCGCGTATAGTCATAATGTGATAATTGGGAGATACTGGAGGGAATCTCGGAGGATCTCTCTCATTTCAGCAGCGGCGGCACTAAAAGCCCGCAGCTCATCATGAGCAGTCACAGTTTACCGCAGAAGAGGCATTTCGCTGTCACTGAGGGTCTGTTAAAATAATTTGTTGACCACACAGCAACGCGGCAGCTGCATGCAATACAATTACATTCACGGTTGAACAAGGGAATGCATTTGTTGTTGTCATAAACATGATTTCGAGAATTAAAAGGGGAATGTGAGGGGGTCAGCTGCAGCTGTACTGTTTCATTTTCCTTATTTTCCGTCATATATACTGTAACAATGCTTGGTGCTCATATTAAACACGCCAAACAGCATATATCCTGGAGTCCTATGAGCCAAAAGCTCAGGCTTCAGAATATTCTTAACCCTCCTTTTTGTTCTCTATGCTTGCATCTAAATGATGTCATAGAGAGGTGATATTTCTAATATGATTGACTGATTATGATTGATTTCTAATGATAACTGTGAATGCAGTAGCTCTACTCACCAGCAGTTCAAGTCATCAGTTTGCGAGAGGCAGCCAATCAGTAGAAAGTTAGCCTTAATGGGAAAGGAGCTAAATCAGCTTCAGCCAGAGAATGAACTAATGTGCTGCTCCGAGGCTCTGTATGAGATAAACGAGGACTATTTTGAACTATGAATTATGCAAAGCTACTCTACTAGAGTCCAAGAATAACAATACCCAGAAATTACCATAACTGGTCCCCTTTACCAGACAGATGAGCCCTGGATACCTTTTAAAAATCCTTTTTTAAAATCTTTTTTATCCCAGAATAAGCAGAAGTCAAGCTCACTATATCTCACTGTAAATTGTGGTAGGCTGTTAAATGTGGCCTAAATCCACACACTTAAAATAATACTTTATTTTTATTTACGAGTCAGTCCCAGAACAGAAATTTTCATTATGTGCTAATATAATGTAAAAATGCTGCATACTACTGTAATTATCACTATGTAGCACCTTAATTCTGCCTGTTATTTTTTATCCCCATGTGGCCTACATGTCCCTGCCTCTACTATTTGTTTTTTAGCCCCAATGGGGCTCAAACAAAACATCCTGAAACAGTCTACACTGCAAATAATAACAAAGTCAGAAAGTGAATTTCACTTGTAGCACTCAGGACAACTTATACAGCTGCTATTACAACATGAAAACTACCACTAACTAGATAAAAGACAAATTCAATTCAGTCTCATTTATATGGCACCAAACCAGAAAATCTATCACCTCAGTGTGCTTTTTATTGTATGCTAAAGACCCTACAACAGTGGTTCTTAACCTTGTTGGAGGTACCGAACCCCACCAGTTTCATATGCACAGTCACTGAACCCCTCTTTAGTGAAAAATAAAATATGATGTTTTTCAAATTCAAGACATAGATATGTTTTTTTACTGGTGCACAAAATGAGCCATGCATGTCACGGCGGAGGCTCTGCCGAACCCCTGAGATCGACTCACTGAACCCCTAAGGTTCAATTGAACCCAGGTTAAGAACCACTGCCCTACAATATTAAAAAGGAGACCACAACAATCAGATGACCACTTATGAGCAAGAACTCGTAACTAACGTCAGACTAAGGCTCAGCTGGGGGAAGTCATCTGCCACAAACCGGTTGAGGGTGAGGAGAAAGTGAAGAGTGTCAAACACATGCCTGATCAAACTTCTCTACAAAGGTCAGATCTGCAGTTTATTATTTCAGCTTGTTGAATTGCAGTTATGCATCATATCTGCTGTCTCTGCAGTTCGAAAGCCTCGTCTCTAAATGAATTGTTACATGCAGTTTGTTTGCAATTGATATTGCAGCTGCTGTGATGGACGGGTAGAGAAGATCCAGCCACACTCATATATGAAAAGATAAACCCTAATCTGACCATGATTCACTGCATCGCTCGCAGTTAGATCGTGCGGCCCGTGGTGCAGTAAAGCATTATACAAAGCTGATTTATTTTTACATGTTTATTGACTCTTATAAAAGTCTGCTACTGATCTCAGTAAATGGAAACGGATGTCCCCTTCCCAGTGTGGATACAAGAGGGCGACACACTGCAGACAGCGCTCTGCAGGAAATGCAGAAAAAAGTAACATCAAACAGATTGTTTTCTTCTACTGTGGTGTAATTTTTATTCATTCGTCCTTTAAACTGACAGTATTTTTGTGCTGTTGCATTCTAGGAATATAGCGCATATTAATGTCATTTAAAAAAATATACATTACAATGTTATTGTAAACACTGTGGTTATATTTTTAAGGGCTGAACTCCATTAGTTAAAGTTCATAAATGTGACAATGAGAGCAGTAATAAATTACAAGTATTCCATAAGGCTTCAGAGTATGTAGGACTTTTCTGGCTCCTGAATTATTTTTCTGAGGGGGCAGAAAAAATATCCCACACACCATCCAAATGTGAACGGTGCAAGCGTTCAAAGAAGCCAAATTAGTCTTTGTTACCAGGCTGTAAGCATGTTTATTTAGTTCAAGATTGACTCACTTCCGTGAGACATTAGAGGAACTGCACTTCCACGTTGGCTTTGTTTCTTGCGTGTCCGCTTGGAGAGAGCGTACAGTCGGCAACACACATAACCTAGAAGTGGTACCTTGAATAGCGCTTTTCTACTATAAGTGAGCACTCAAAGCAAACCTTATGCATTGAGTGACACACATTCACTTTTTTCCTGTACATAAGACCAACAACCTTCTGAATGATACCGTACGCGCTCTACCACACAAGCCACAAGGCTGCACAGTGGCACAATCCATTACACTGACTATGTAGCATGTTAAAGATCAGGTGATGTATCCCTTCTGTTGAGTAACTCTGGCTTAGGTGTATTCATTTGTAGATTTAATTTCTGCCCAATTATGCATTATGCAGAAAGTCGCCGGAGGTCACGTAGCACTAAAACAAAGCCATAAGTCATAATAACAGGTCGGAAAACGGGTCATGTGCGAGGGACGTGACTAATCAGGCAGGGACTCATCAAGGCATCTAATGTGGGTGTCTGCATCATTATTTCCATAAGTCCCAGAAGTTCCGATTTCTTCCTGTTTAGATTTCAAATGCTACACATTTCAAAATGAAAACATATCAGTGTGGATACGGCCCAAAGTGTGCCTGTTTATTTAGCAGTTAACAGACATCCTACAGCTCCAGTCTTTGCTGAAACACCCTAACCTTAATCTTGTTGTGAACCTGTAATGTGAATATATGTTTATCACAGCGACTGTCCTTGTGGGCTAAATTTGTATATGTATTCAGTTTTTCCCCTCATGTTTTTTAATTTTGTTCTTTTTCTTCCTTTCCTCTGCCCTAAAAGTACTCTCGTCATGAATAATTTTGGAATTACAAAAATTAAAAAAAAGTGTGATTTCACATTAGGTTTTACTGTTTATATGGAGACGGTGGAAATCAGGCTTGTGTAACGCGGAAAACTTTTAACTCATGTGTTCCATTTGTGTGAAACACGCCTCACCGAACTTACACCTTTGATGGCACAAACTATCAAGAGGACGCTACACCTCGCAGAGACTCCTGCGTCATCTTCAGCAGCAGCAGAATACATGCTTTTGTCCCTTCAAGTTCTCTAATACCCACAGAGCACAGCCATAAACAAGCATTTTCCCATATCCCAGGCTCATCCGTTGTGGCTACATTTATCCATGGCAGGGCTTCATTATAAATCCTGCAGTGGTTTTGTGGCTTGAGTCTTGAAAAGTTTTATCCAGTTGAGCAGCTGGGCTTCATCACTGGAATTAATGCCTTTATGGTTTGTCTGTTTAATACGTGTAGTTGCATACGATGTCCCTGCCATGCACTTTTTACCTTCCATATAGGATAGATTGTAATCAGTATCAGGCTCACTTTGATTACAGGGTTTGAGAATTGTACCACAAGGTTATTTTATTGGACATAGTATTAGAATATAGCAAAAGCCCTTGGTGTAAAGAGCACATCATAATGCTCATTTCATTACCTCTCCTTTTCTCTGTAGACGAGGATGCGTCCAATGTGCAGATCATGTGCGCCTGGTGCCAGAAGGTCGGCGTCAAGCGCTATTCTCTGAGCATGGGGAGTGAGCTGAAGAGCTTCTGCAGTGAGAAATGCTTCGCTGCCTGCCGCAGAGCCTATTTTAAGAGGAACAAGGTAACATCCCTTCCTTGTCAACAGCTTGACTCATTAATATGATGTATTTTAGACACTTTGCAGAGACTTTGTGTTACAAATCTACTGGTGAGGCCCAGTAGAAGCCAAGTGAAATCCCCTTCCCCCAACAAATATCGCGATAGGTCTGCAATTGTTAGTATGATGGGAATGGTTACTGGGTATAGTGTGAATTGGTTTAATAGTGTTCATCATCTCAGAATGTGTACATGCTCCACTCTGAACATGATGCTTGGTCAGGGTACCAACCCCCCCTTTAGCCTCATTTTCTCACAGTATCATTTCTCCTTAAGGTGAACTAAAATTTGAAGGAAATGTGTATTTCCTGGCCAGCCCTAAGTGGTTGCTAGAGGTTGCTAGCAGTCACCATGAAATCTTAGACTTACCCCTATTCCTGCAGGCTTAGAGCGACATCCTTAATAACTGTTAGTCGCTAGGAAAAACAGTGTTTTTCACAGTCATTTGGCAAGTGGTTGCTGGAGGTTGTTGGTGGTCAGAGGTTTACTGTGCTGCACTGAAAACCTCTTCAGTAGTTTTTGCAGGTTGCATGGTAAAAGATGCCAACTTGCTTGCAGGCACAAAACTACTTGCAAGCATTAATGAAACTGCAAACTTCTTCAAAGTAAAAGTTACCCTTTTAAATTAAAGCGTTTTACTTTTATAGAAAATCTTCTCCCTTTCAGTTTTGGTGCAGCAGCCTTTGTTACTAATTTCCCCCAGCGACTGCCAGCAACATTTTGCCAACAGGCTGAGGAATAAACACTTTTCCCTAGCAACTGGAGGTTGCCAGAAGTTTACCAACCAGTCTCCTGGCATGTATGACTTGCAACCTAACATCTTGATTCTATTCACACATTATGTATCTGTTTTACTGTTAGGAGCAGAGTATCAGCAATTAATATGGTTCCCAAAAACTAGAATATCACCCATCAAGCCTTTCATCTTATTAACACACCATATTCTGCCGTATGTGAAAAGGAGCTGTCTAAGCTTCATCTTATCAACCTAAATTGTGACTTGGTGCAACAAACGGTTAAATCTTGTTTAAAAATGGCACATTTTTGGCTACAAACCAGATTAGCAAATATCAAAGTTGTTATTGTGTTGCCATCCCTCCCCCTCCAGTTACTGTAGTTAAATACTCTCCTTTCTCTCTTGTACCAAAGCTTGGATTTATAAGGAATTATACCGTGAGTATGATGTTTTACTCTCCTGCTTGTCTGTCCTAAAATCATTCAAACATAATCACTCTTCAAGCACTGCACTGAAGCAGGAACCATAGGGGAGCACTTAGACTACGTCTCTTCATTTCAGTTAGTGAGATTCAATTTTTTTTTCTGACACTTTTTCCCCAAAGCATGACAATCAAATTGAGCCTTGCATCTACTGTACTGTTGTATGTTTTTAATTTTTTTACCTTTGACACTTCAGCTCATTTGCTTTCATAGCGAGTTTGTAGTTTTCATTGTACTGAATGTTGATTCTGTTGATGTCAAGGAGTCTGACGTGGTGAATCCTCGCAGGGGAATATGTGACAGTTACAAAAAGCTATGAGTCTTTATATCAGATCAAAACGCTTCTTTTGAACTGGTTTTATTTTGATCTCTGAGCTCCAGAGGAGGTCAGAAAAAAAGGTATGTGTCACACGGTATGCAGCAAAGTAGGCGAGGCAGCTTCATATCAATCAGAGCTCAATCAGGGAGGCTGTAAACAGGACATCAAATACAAGATTCATCGCTGTGAAGTAAGCCCCCTGCTATGAATCCGTGGGAGGGGGACTTGTGTGAAATTATCCAGAAATGAAAGGCAGTTTATGTAAAGTTTACATATACATCAAAGAAACAGAGTTAATAGAAAATATAGTTTGCACACGCCCCATATAATAGGTTTTTGGAGGCCTTGGTACATTTTGTAATTCCGGAATATCCCCTCTGTCAGACTGCTCAAAAGAAAATGTCCAGAATACAAATTTAAATCTTACCTTACACTTTGGAGGTTTATGCAAATTAGTGCATGTTTAATGAGATTAGACCACATTTGCAAACGTAACCTTCAAGTGACCAAGTGGAGTCATTTATGATCCCGGTCGTATAGTTATATGTGCTGTTGTGAAACGATTCCTGACATGACTTTGTCAGTCTACTGTCAGCTCACTGGTGTGGCAAAGATACTGGAAAGTTGTGTGAGGTCATTTATAGCCCAGGAAATACATGCACTAAAAAAAACTATTGTAAGACTTAGGGCTGTTTGATATAACGATATATATCGGATGACGATATAAAAAACGTCTACGCTATTGTTTGTTTCGTGGTGTCGCAAAATACTGCAATATTTTTTCATCGCTTTGATGGTCACTGTAGTGGCTATATTAATTTCTTAAAGTTCTCTCTTTCTCTTATATTTTATATAACCACACTACAGACGGACAAGCACCTGTTTTTATGGGTTGTGGTTAGCAACAAGGAAGGTAACACCATCGCGTGTCCGCTTGTTTATGTTCCATATAAACCTTTCACAATAAAGCTCAAGATCCTGTTGAGACTTTTCAAAATAAACTGAATCACGTGAAAGATGCAGAGTATTTACGGATGAGAATTAAAAAAGAGCCGCAGTGAACTCTGGATAACAGACTGTGAGTAGAAATATCTACAGCTGCAGAAGGAGCAGTAGATCTCCCTTGAGGTAGATAATTAATAACCAAAGCGATGTTAAAAACTGCTTAATTTTATAAAGACGAGCAACTCCTTTTTGCATAAAAAAGGCTGAAAATCAAAATCATTGCATTAGAACATTTTAGAGCATGAGTCATGGATAAAGTAAACAAAGGCGTGAATGAAATATAATGAGACTGTAAAATCACTCACTAATGCACACTCACTTTGTTAGGTTGAATTTATCCTTATTGCAAATCTCTAATCAACCAATCACATGCAAGTAATTCAGTTCATTTAGGTAAGCAGACATAATCAAGACGACCTTCTGAAGTTCAGGCTGAGCATCAGAATGGGGAAGAAAGGTGATTTAAGTTACTTTAAATGTGTTAAAGCCAGGTGGGCTGGTATGATCATTTCTCATATTGGTGACTTACTGGGATTTTCCCACATGAGCATCTCTATTGTTTACAGAGGATGGACCGACAGTTTTCTGATTAATGGAGTAATGAGAAGGGAAAGGTCTCAATTCAATTCTGTTAAAACCTTTAACTCTAGTATGTTTACAAATTAAACAATTTGGAATCTGGCTTCATCCAAAATGTCGATATATGTTCTGGAAAAGTACACACATCAGGTAAATGTTGCCTGTTTACGTTTCCAATATACAATATACAAGACTAATGAGCTCTGCATTACGTTCTGACCTTATCAATGACATTTTTGAACAAAGCGGAGCTGAAATGTATTGTGATGTGTGTTGAGAACAAATACAAAGAAGCAGCAGTAGTCTTTCCACTTCTCTGCCAGCTCTCCCCATTAACCTGCTCCAGACTTCTGACAGAAATTTTCAAAGCATGTCGTACGAGTGCGGTGACAGCTCCTCGTGCAAGTAATAGTTTTAGAAAAGTTCAGACTTTAAAACTCAAAGTGAGGGGAGGGATAATATTAGTCTTGGAAAAAATCTTTTACATTACGAGTTCTCACAGTCAGCCTGTTGTTCTGCTGATGCTTCAACATGCCCTTGATTATAATAACAATACTATTATACATTAATATTGTACATTTCTACCCCTCAGCTGCAAAATGATTCATCAGTGCAATCAGTCGGCTGCTTCTTCAAAAACACTTCATGAACTCGACTGCTTGATGCGATAACATTTAATTAAGTATTCCACTTTAGCCTAACAAAGCACACAAGCCTCTTCTGATATTTAGCCTGTTAAAAATTAAAGGCATGTTTTGTATGGAAGTCAATTTCTGCCAAATGAATAACAAAAGAGGTAACTTTAAGCTTAAAGTTTAAGTTTTGCATGACTTTTAAACCCAGACTCTACGTTATTTATTTATTAATAAATATTTTTTATTATTATTATTTTATTATTATTTATAAATTTTAAATGATGTAACTCATATAATCAGGAACATTTAAAGCTCCCAATGATATGAAAAAACAAAATAAAAACCCCAAACAAAACAAATTTCCAACATATTTCTCAAGAAATACCTCTGAAAGACCACAGCTTGGCCTCTACTAGCTCCTAGTTTACTACTTACAGTCCTACTTACAAGGCTATGGACTGATATTAAAGTAAAGGACAAACCAACATAAAGTGCTTTAGTAAGGTGCTGCAGATCACATGCTTGCAGAACAGCATCAATGCACATTGGCAATTATTATGCAAGTTTTGGGAACTCTACTACTGGAGTGCCAACCCAATATCTCTCACAGGTATTCATTTAGATTGGGATCTTGTCACATCCTCTTTAAACTGTCCATTGAATCCTCGTGCTCTAAAGATGGGTGGCTTTGTAAGTTTGTAAGTGATGACTCAAATTGGGATAAAAATATATCATCATGGGACAAAAGCAATGACTCAACACTACTTTATGACCTTTTCCTTTAACACGTACTCACCACCAACGCATGGAGAGTCAGTTCACTAGCGATGCCTTTGAAGGATGATCAAATATCATTACAGACTGCATCTAAAGAGTGCTCCTCAATTTCTTATGGTAGCCAGTTCCATAGACACCAATGCTAGTGGTTCTAACTTTGGGGTGAGCATTGCTGTGATGGAGATCCAAGTGTGGCTCTAGGTCCGATAATATTCAGCTTTTTCGTTCAGTGGAAATGTATTGTATGTTGGAGGTTATAAGTGGACCCATCCAAAACAAAATCCACTACAAGATTAAGTTGTTTCCATGAGTACTTGAGCACTAATTAGCAAAACTGTAAGTACGTGCGATGCCTGGTTAGCCAGCCTGATTCTATAGTTTTCCAGGTAGATAAACAATAAATGTGTAGCTGTCGTCTTTTGTTTAGCAGTTAAGTAGCCAAATCTAGAAAATAAATCTTGCAGCTGTCATAGTAAAATCCAACCTAATGTAGCGCGCATTATTACTTTATAAATGCTGATTTATGGATATTTTTCAATCTTAAGCTGTGCATGTGACAGTTAAGGATTTTTGCTGAGCACAGTGCTTTTCTCTTATCTTTGCAGCAGCAGAGAAAAAATGTACAAACATAGTCAGTTATGTCATGTGTAGTTTAGTGCACATCATGCGTAGTTTATGGTAATGTTCATTTATATACATACGGCGTGTTCTCAGCCAGTCAGACATGATGGGAAAAGGCCTGCTCTACCACAGCAGCTCAGATTCTATATTTTGTCTGGCTCTTGCACATTCATGCAGGTCATTTGTGTAAATGATACCCATGTGTTTCTTTTCCCATGCACCCACAAGGTTGGCCACAACAACACAGCCTCCGGGCTTTTTTTTTCCTGCTTAAAAAAAATGTCATGGCTTGAAAAAAAAATTGAGTATCTTATGTCTACGTGTGCTTTGGCTGGAGGAGCGGAGACGTGGGGGAAGGAGAGGGGGGATGCAGAGGGTGGGCAGCGGCTCTGGCATTATGTTGCATGAAATATCTTCAGCTGCCTCATCCATGAAACCCAATCCCCTCCTAGGGTGACTATGGCTGCTGCTTTCTCACATCTCTACATAACTCCACATTCTGTAGTGCCTATTTGAGTGTGGCGAAAGATGATTGATAGTTTAACTCGGGCTAATCACTTATGTGCCTGTTTACTGTGCGCCTTAAGCTCCTGGATTAGTTTGTATGGAAGGTGCAGCTTCCTCCCCGCTCGCAACACTCAATTATTCTGTCTGTCACCTCACGCTGCCTGCTCACTTTCATTCTCTTTTTGACCATTCGCTATTGATTCAGAGGGACCACTTGGCTCTTTTTCTTGTCTGGTAATTCACTGCAACCTAGTCCCTTCCCCGTGCGCACATTATGGCGGTTTGCGTGGTGTACGCTGCGCAAACCAAATCTGAGTGGAAAGATACCAACACACGGAAAAGTTCACCGAGTTTTCTGCTCCAATCTTGGACAGTTTGGAGGATTAAATTAGAATTAAGGGTGGAGTTTCAGATGGAGGTGAAAGCTGCTTAACTGTCACACTTTTACACGCAGCTGTATGTTTTCCTACTTTATCTGACACCCACACATACGCCGATAAACAAGCTTGCTCATTGGACACAGTGCCAAGATTAAGTTAGGCAATTAGCAGTGATGGATTACGCTCTGCGAGTGTGAAAAAAGGTGGAATGAGAGCAGGCTCTGCTTTGCATGTACACGAAACACATTGTCTACGAATCATTTAGGGCTGGATTTTGAATGCAGGAAGCTGTAACAAATGCTTTGCTGTGGCATCAACTGTGATGAAATGTTGCTTGTTGCTGTTGCAATAGCTCCAACAATCTTTTTTCTTTTCTTTTCCATCCTCAGCTGGCTTTGAGTTTCTCAGCTTGAGCTCCTCAAAACACAGTTGGGCTTTAGTTTGTAATGTTGCATCTACTTCTTATCTTTTAATTTTGCATTTGTACAAAATAAAGAAATATTGCTTGCATGCTTGAAAGAAAGCAGGATTTTTTGCTTATTTTAAAGCAATGAAATCATTTGATTAAACCTTAAACTGCAATATTTGCAGTTTCTTTGACATTATTGTACATTTTTGAGATAATTACACCAAATGTCTTAAATAACTGGAATTATTTGATGGATTTGATTTTTTTTAAAGTTTGCTTTTACTGCACTTATTTCTTTTGTTTTCTCTATCTCAAAGCATCAAAGTAAAATCATCAGTGTTAGGTTTCCACTTTACTGTAATCATATTACACTTTACTGTTTGACTAATGTCATACATTACTGAGTTAACTTCAGTAAATTTCATTACACTTACTAATCACACTTATAGTTCTTGTTCTTGATTGCCATTAGAAAAAAAATAACATCAAATGTGCACACATCCTGTGAAGAGCTGAATTTTCAAAGGTAACAAAAGCAAGTGACTCCATTTCTGCCCATTAATGTTATTGCAGTAGAATCACCGTGGTCACAGGCCACAGCATGTTTCTGTTACGTGCTCTTTGAGCTGGTTTTCTCCATCTCGGCATTTGGCTTTGCGTTGATACCCAAACACTGAGACAAAGATCTTGTGCATTTCCTTGTTAGAATAAGGATTTGTGCCAGTGTGTGGGACTGTAGCATAAGGTTTGTATTGTTAGCTGGCAGTTATGTGACAGTGTGACTCAGGCTACCCTGCTGAGTATTGCAAAAGTAATGTAGTGAGTGCTGTAATGAATTACTTTAATCAGAGAGAAACAAGAAGCGAGATACAGCCCAACGCTGGCAGTCAAGTTTTAGGCATGATGAGGACATTTTTTATGCGAAATTCTTGGAAAACACTTTGCTACCTGTGAAGTAATCATTCTTAGTGTTTGCAAAGGTTGTAGGGTATTAAGGTAAATGCCTAAGATCGGATATTAATTGTGTATGTCTTTTTTAAGTCATCATATGCACAAATACTCCATCTAATTATCAAAATCTGCCAAACCTGCAGGTTTAAGTCATGAGATATATAAATCATTTATGCAAAGCAGTTATAAAAATTTGTGAATCTGTAAGAGACAGAATTCAGGAAGTCCAGTGCTTCCCAGCACTGTTTTGTTACTGAACTGCTGCACTTAATAGGTCACTTTTTTGGTTTGTGTGAGGTATTTTAGTACAGATAGTCTACGTGTTTTGTTCTTGACAGTGCTTTGCGCATTCTTTCCTTTTTGTTTCTTCTGTCTAGTGTAGTTTACTGTGATGCATGAACATATTTCCCCCTCAATATACACATGAATGTGCTCTCTTCTTTAAAAAGTAGAATTTTCCTTCCAGGCTAGAAGTCAGCATCTAAAGAGTGTTCACTTTGGTACAGAACAGCAGTCAGGCATGCTTCCACAAATAATAATCTGGTAAATAGACACTGAAAACAAGACATTTTGGAAATTAGAAGATGAGGATCAGTGTCATCCATCCATTTTCTTAACTGTTAGGGCTGTGGGAGAGCTGGAGTCTATTCCAGTATACGCCCTGGGTAGGTGACTATTCCCTCTTACAACCATTCACTCTAGAACGATCGGTTAACCCAACAAGCATGTCTTTGGACTGTGGGAGCCCCACGCAAACACCAGGAAACCATGCAAACCGGCATGTTGCTCAGTGATCATTGCACCACCATGCTGCTGGAGTGGACCATTGTTCTGGCAAAATACTATATCCAAACATTTTCACCCCTCTGGTTTGCAGAAAATGAACTTTTCACTTTGGTGTCACTGACATATTCAGGTTTGAAGGTGAATTATAGCCTTTTTCAGCTTATCTATATCGCTTTTTTGAACTTATGAACTGCTTTGCAAGTTTTATCTTTAGACGTGAGAACTACAAAACTATGCATGCTACACATGCTGCACATGTCTCAACTTCTAGCAAAAAGATCCTCAGCAGAACCAAATGCAGAACATTGGGAGTATGTGGTGTATATTTTAAGGATTTATGGAAACGTGACAAAAAATGCACTGCAGGTAGTTTGAAGGGCTTTCTAAATTGAGTCAATTAGAAAAATAACAAATTTCTGCCAAACAAATCGAACAGGAAAAGGTTTATGAGGTTTATGGCACAGAAAACCAGAGCAGCACCACAAGCAGAGAAAAGTGCATGACAAATAAATAATCAAATAAAGAAAAAACAATGAGTGAAAGCAGTCAATCACAAGGAGCGTAACCTGACACAGGTGGGGAAAAAAGAAGAAGGAGAAAAAGAAGGGAAGGGAAAACAGGAAGTTAGGTACTGGAGATATGCAAAGAAAGGTAATTACCAAAATAAAACCGGAGTGGATGTAAGGAAGGAAGGATAGGACAGAGGAAGGCAAAGAGATGGAAAAGCTGGAGACACGTGAACATAGAAATACCAAAAAGAATAGCAGTAAAATTAAGTGAATTAAGTTAAACTGAGGACCATGACAGCATGACACATTGCATTGAAATGTATGTTACATTATCTTTGCATTTGTGCTGGTTTGGTTGTTTTTATAAAGGCTTCAAGCATAGGAGTGTGCAGGGTGATGGTCTGTAGAACTTGTTACTGTGCTTGTGAGGAATAGATCAACTAAAACTTATATTACAAATATAAATATATAATACAAGTTAACTTCTTTGGGTTTGCAGTGAATATTTCTTCAAGCAAAACTGAAATCATGCGGTCTTTCTTGTATATATAGTTTCATTTTTTCTTTATAAGTCTTC
This sequence comes from Neolamprologus brichardi, assembly GCF_056152115.1. Lineage (NCBI taxonomy): Eukaryota > Metazoa > Chordata > Actinopteri > Cichliformes > Cichlidae > Neolamprologus > Neolamprologus brichardi. The sequence goes on from NC_142122.1 coordinate 5,928,112, forward strand.
ATGAAGAAAACAGCAAAACTGCATGCACGTGAGCCACATAATTCGTGAAAGCATGAAGCGGGTGGGGAGGAAGCCTCCAGTTTGTGTCACACGGGTCGTTTCTGTTGCAGTGCGAGGCTTTTTGTTCACACCATGAAATGCCCCCCCTGGAGACCCCAGACCTCCATCAGTGTCTTTCCCTGGGAGCTCCCTCCAGGCGCGAGGGGGCAGAGTGCCGCTTCATGTCAGCCCAGAAATGTCACATCACCTCAAACACGCACACGTCTGCTTCCACACAGCCCCGTAGTTGCCTCCTCCCCGCTCCGGCAATTTGCTTTTGCATCTCCACCGCCTGCCGAGGAGGGCACGCGCCCAGGAGAGACGCGTTGGGGGGCGGGGGGGTGAGCATGCACGTGTGTGTATGTAACTGCTCCTTCTGCGTGTACGAATGCAGCTCCTTGTGGAAATTTTGAGTGCGCGATGAAGTGTGTAAAATGTCTAGCAGTTACGAAGCCTTGAGGCCTGCCTGACACAGCTGCAGGGCACAAAGAGGAAGGTGATTATCTCATAGCTGCCAGCTATTCAGCTCAAATAAAGACAAAAGTAACTCCGACTAACTAGGCGACTAAAAGTGAAGCCACGTACGTGAACTTAGAATGTGTTGGTGTCGTTTCTAAAACTTGCACTCAACTCACACGAAAAGTGCAATAAAATGTACTTTGTGTTTTATTTGCAGGTACAGTGGCGATGTGCAATTTAGCATTGGACAGCTCACAGCAGATATATTAAGATGAGCATTTGCTGCATTAAAAAAAAGAAATTTAGTGGAAGGAAACTGGCCTGCAATGTTATATATGCAAAAGTTACATTTAGAGCCACATAAATGTTCAAGAGAGGAACATTGATCCATATGTTGCTGTAAAGAAAGTGACTGGAGGGTTTTTCTTGTTGTTTTTTTACCACTTCCCACGTGCACACCCTTCTAAAAATTTACGTGTAAAGATCAGAGCGTCATGCATGCATAAATCTCCAGTGGTGCTTTGCAAACAAAATCGAATGGTTTGTCTTTCCAAGGTGCAGAGAGTAGAGGCAAACTTGTCTTTTGATTTGGGGAGTGGGGTGCGCGTTCACTTCCTTGCCTGACATTTGCATAGTGCCAGGATTGCACCTTCATTTCAGGATTTGGGATGAGCTCTAGTGCGCGCGGCTGTGTTTGTGTTTGGATTTGGAAAAGCCTGCCTACGAGCCCCTTTCTTTGGGAAGTGCAGCTCTTTTGGCAGGTGATGGGCACACACACCTGGACGTGTATGCATGCCCAGATGGAAGCTTGCGTGGTGGCAGCTGGTGTGACGTCCCCTCAGGACGGTGGAGCCGGCAGAGAGGAAATCAACGTGCGATGTCCTGCACTAACTAACTAACTATCAATCTATTTATTCGTCTATCTATCTGTCCGTCCATCTAGCCATCTATCCATGTCTATCTGTCTGTCTAGCTATCTATCTCAGTCCCATCCCCTTTATCTGTGTGTGCTCCCTGTGTGTGCCTCACGCCTCGTTCGCAGTGCCAACACCTCATTAGTACAATATGCAAATGAACTGGCGCTGGGCCAGAGGGTCAGAGCACAAACTGGAGGCAGAATAATAGCACAATGGTGCATCGTTTTGTGTATCAGAGAGACAGAGAAAGAGTGTGTGTGTGTGTGTCCAAATGCCTGCCTAGAATTATGTGATTGTTTATGTGTGGTTACCTGACTTTGAGTCAGTGCGATGTGTCCGTACCCAAACTCTGGAGCCATATGTGGGTCAGCCTACACCTCACAGCTTCTAAATAACCATGACCTCATAAACCCTGTCATGAAAGGTTGGATTCTCGCAAAACAAGGTTTTCTGTCAAATCTGTACACTGTGTCGTTTCTGGCACAAACAAACAGCATGCTTCGTGACTCAAGACAGCAGTATCTTTGCACCAGGCTTGGAATGGGAAACCCTACCTGGAGGTGATGAAAGCAGATGGGAGTGGAGGCAAACTCAATCAGTCTCTGGACTAAAAATGTAAAATATACGCCAGAGTTGCCCTTTGGTATCATCGAGAGATGAAGAGAGCTGGAGGCCAAATTACCCATGACAAATCAAAGGTTGCAGGGAGCAATTTAAAGGGAACATAATATGAAAGAGCGCTACTCAAACCAGCGGTTCTTCTGTCAGTGCACGGGCTCAATTTGAAATGTCAGCTTCGGGGCTGCAAACGGCATGATGTACATGTCTAATCGAGGTTAAATCTCAATTTCTGATAACAGTGTCTCAGCACCCCTTGGCTGTAAAATATGAACTAATTTGATCACACTGGGGTCTACATTATATAAAAGTGCATTTCATTTAATGAAACACAATGGAGCCATTGGGCACCGTGCCAGACAAAGCTTCTCCAATAACTTCTTTGTAACAGAATTGCCCACACCTGGCACAGCAGCACTGACTGCCTCAGTTTTCACACTGCACATAATGAATGACTCACAGGGTGCAGGAGAAGGTGGCTCCTTTTCCAGCTGGCGCAAACATTTAAAGGAAGTTTGTATTTTAAAAGCATTGCCATGGAAAGTAAAAGCACAATAGCTTTTCGGGCAAATTAATCACATTATCGTTATTTGACGTTGTATAACTACTAATAGATAGGTTACTGTAAATCCTACAGTTTAAGCCCCAGCATCTTTCTAATCAGCTTTAGCATATTTGGAGTCTGCAGCATGTTCAGATGTATTTAACCTGAGCTAATCTGATTCATGAAGAATGTGTGCCCATAAATATGGAGTAATTTGTGTATGCATGTTTAATGCACAAATCCCAGATTCATCATATTTTATTTACATTTATAGCAGCCTCAGCTCACACACGCGCACACACAAATGAATAGCTTAAGAAAATAAGCTAAACCGCCATCATTCCCGAGGGAAAACATTAGAGGTTTGCCTTTTCTGGCGTCACATCTTCCCCCGCCGTATCCCTCAAGGGAAACGTGTTTCATTATATAGCAAAATGTGGCCGTGACAGTATTAAAATTACACATGGAGGTTATGCTCCTGATTCTGGTGGTAAGAACGGACTTGGCAGGGACACCGGTTTTTCTAAATGTTTTTTTATGCCTGTTGGGAACATCTCTTCGGTTTTGTTGTCCGGTTAGAGCGTTAGCTAGTTTTTGTCGAGGTATGTTTCCGCCTGTTGAAACCTGAAGATCAACAAATTATATATTTTTATGAACTCCCGTGTGAGTCTCTGTGTCATTTTGTTCCATTCTGAGATGATTTCACTTAGCTAGATTAGGAATGCTGACACCATGAGTGAAGTGAGTAGGTGGATCGTCTGCTCGGTGAAAAAAGAAATAAAACTTGGAAAGTTATTTTCCGTCTTTCCCGTTAGACAATTTGCAAGATGGAGGTTATGCAGATCTTTTCACAGTTTGACACTACTTATGTTATAATTAAATCAACAATGGTGGGACTAATAAATGCTAAGTTTAGCAAACATAAATACACACAAATCACATTTTCTCAGGTCAAGTTAGTTTCATTCAGTAAAACATCTTTTTGCCTCCTTTGTTGAGTTCTGTTAACTTTTTCTGGCTTAAGGTTTATAAAAAACGAACGAGCTTGCTTTCCGCCATTAAGATTATCAGCAGAAGAGGAAAGATTGATTTCAGCCACTTGCGGAAAAAAAAAGCAAAAACATATGTTCATTGAAATGAACTGATGTCATTAGCTAACATAATGGCTGTGTGGGTGTGAGCAGATTGTACTTGCGCGACATCTCCCTCGCTCTTTGGTGTAGTTAGCTCGTTGCACCTGTTAAGGTGGACCGCCCTCCACCTTCCAGTACAGTTACGCCAACCTCATGTTATGTCATTCAGTCATTACAACAAGCAGAGTGGAGGGAGCTCTTTGAGGTTGTCTTTGTTATCATTCCAAGCCAAATATATCAGAAACTTTAGCAAACAGCCACACTGAAATTTAACCCCTCAATGACTCAAATTATTGACACTGATGTAGTTCATTAACCCTTTAAAGCCAAGTTAATCATATTTGATACATGAGCTTTGTGTGATTTTCTGAGACTTCTGTTTCATCAGTGTGATTTCCCCCCCTTAAAAAACAGAAATAAATTATATTTAAATAAATAAATTGCAAGAAAACAACAACAAAACACCTGCTGTAGCAAATTTGATACAAATTTAAAGTCATATACGCACATTTACATAATTTATTTAAAGGGTTAAAATTGCTCTAATTCATAATAAGAGCTAGATGTATTTATTAGAGCTATTTTGTTATATTTTGTAACTTATTTTATTATTTCATTTAGTTTAGTTAGTTATTGTTCTTGCTGCCTTTGAGCAAATGGGACCACATAGTTTTCCTTGGCGTAATAAAGTATTCTGATTCTAATAGCTGGTTTTGATTTTAAGCTAAAACACTGCATATGTGCCCTAAAACCAGTGACCACAACAAGGTCACAGACCACAGACTTTAATACTTTATATTAAAGTCTGGACGTTACAGCTAAATTTAAAAATGTTGGATAGAAGTGTAAATTTGGAAGGAGGCAAAGGATTATTCCAGGAAAATCCAAGTAGCTGACCTGCAAGGTGAAAACAATATCAGCCTCAGTGCTGCAGTTGGCAGTATATTCAAAGGGACAAACTATTAAGCAAGTAATGGAAGCAAGTTATTCATGTAGAAAAAGTATTGGCTGAAATGTCTTTCAGACATTTTTGGTGTTTTTTTTTTTTTCTTAAATTAAAAATTGGGTTAAAATGAGGTAAAATGTATGGAAGCCCGTTTCCACCACTTAGGGACAAAAAAAGGATCCATAACTCGAAATTTTGACGTATTAACTCGAAATTTTGACTTATTAGCTCGGAATTTTGAGAAAAGTAACTCAAAATTTTGAGTTAGCGCTGCCAATGAGTAATCTACGTGAATGACCTCATTTCCTTTTTACCCAGAAGCTGAAGCCCTCAGCTACAAATGCTACAGCTAAGCTACCAGTATTACATCCAGTCATGAATGCACAGATTGCTGAGTATTTTCAGCGTGGCTTCAAAAATGATGAAATCCTTGTGTTATTAGCTGAATCACATGGCGTTACTTGCGAAAGAGCCAGTTTGTTGCGATACGGTTTTGAGTGCGCGTTACTCTGCGCCATATGCTTCCGGGTAACAAGAAAGTGACCACATTCTCGTAGATTACTGATTGGCAGAGATAACTCAAAATTACGAGTTAATAACTCGAAATTTCAAGAAAATAGCTCAAAATTTCGAGTTATGGATACTTGTTTTGTTTTTTTGTTTTTTTAGTGGCGGAAACGGGCTTCCATAGAAATGAGACAAAGCTTCAACCTTCAACAAGTCTCTGAATCTCAGCCCTCAGAGGCATCCTTCAAGGTAGGATCAAAAGATTCTGAGAACTGAGCTCCATGAAATTTTAAAAGCTTGCCTGTTTTAAATTTGACTGATTTCACATTCAAGGTCATCTTCTCGGGTATGTCCTGGCAGTTTCCAGCATGAGTGCTATTTCAACATCTCTCAGTGTAAGTCCAATTTGGGCCCCTTGCAGCCTGAACAGTGTGAAAAGGCAGAGCGTCAGGTGAGCAAGACTGACGGCATGCACCCTGAATTAAAGTCCCCAGGGTGAGACATCAGCATGGGGTTTAGCTGTAATGTCCTGAGGTCTCAGGAAGACCAGGGAGTGAGTCCTTTCTGGCCACATGAGCACAATCCTTGCTCTCCACCTGGACATCTCACTGTGATATTTGTTCACTGAAAATCAAGTTGAAGGATTACACACCAACTGGAACGGTACGGGTGTGAGGGGACACAATGGGAATAGCACTCACTGAGAGATCTAAACATAAAAGCTGAGGTGCACAAGAAGATGTTGTTGGAGGGGGGATCACCCAAAATTCAAATCAGATAAACCTTTTGATTTTCATTGACCTGTTCTCAGAACTTTTTGATCACACCTTATATCGTAGATTGATGGGTGTTAAATAGGCACAATTGTTTGCAGCATTTTAACTGCCTAAACTAAATGTCTTGCACACACGAACTGCACATGCACACCTGCACACTCACTCACTGTTTTGTTTCAGAGGATCCTTAACCCCTCACCCCTCGCCCGCCCATTGGTTTGATCACAAACCAATGGCTCTTCACCCATTTTACAGTCACCATTTCTGTTCATCTTTCTCATTGTTTTTTTCCCCCATTTCTGTTTCCTTGTTGCCTCTGTTCACGTGTTTATTTTGTCCATTCGTAAAAAGAAGCCATTATTTCTCCCCCCCAGGCAAGAGACGACGATGGCCTCGGTGGGAAATTACCCCTGCACAGCTTTGCTCAGGACACGCCCAGGCTTGTCTTCAAGACAAACAGCGATGTGCTTGTAAGGACCATACCCATTTAATGCCAGACAAGAGTTAAGCTTAATGGCTTCTGCACAAATATGTTTTGATGTTGTTCTTTGTTTAGAAATATGTAATTTTCAAGTCATGTCTGAAATGTGCCTGGGCTGGTTTGTGTTTGAGAATTACTGTAAAAGCAAAGCAGGCTCTTCCTCAAACCTCTCCAAACAAGATGCTGCACAAATTGCTTCACTTAAACGTTTCCATTTGTTATGTTCTGAACTTTTTTCATGCTTTATCATTTATTTTGCCCATTTTCATTTTTCATGTAGTGAGCTGTGTCAGTCTTTTTAGGAGCTATCAGACACATGCAGTCTCACAGTTAAAGCAGGTGTATAATATTGCAATAATAGCAGTGAAGCTAAGTTGGCTTTACTGAATAATATTTATTGGAAATGTTGATATACCTGTACATTTTACTAGTACATGCCCATATCCTGCTCTGCCATAAAAGTGCCATTTCAGTCCATTGTTAGGTAATTGCCAGGCAATGTGATGGCGCCAAATATATCTTATGCACTCACCAGACACTTTGTTGGATTTAATTCTTCATGTCATAGAGGAATGATCATGGTCAGCAAGAACACTTAAGTTAGCTGTGACATTTAAACAATGCACAGCTATAGAGACTCATGAGACCAGGCAACAGTTTTCCAGTCTTTTGTGCCGTTGTGTTGAACCCATATGAATTATAACTTCAGTTTCCTATTCTTGACTGACAGAAGTGGCATCAGGTGTGGTCTTCTGCTGCTGTAGCTCATCTGCTTCCTAGTTGGATGTCTTATGCATTCAGAAATGCTATTCCTCATCCTTACCTAGATTGTAAACAGTGGTTTTTTGAGTTACTGTCACTTTCTTATCAGTTCAGGGCAACCATTCTTCCCTGACCTGGCTGGATCAGGTGACCCCGAATCCTCCCTTAGTTATGCTGCAGTAGTAGTTATGCTTCCCATGATGCACTGAGTGTTTCTTATTCACTCACAATCTGTTTATACACCTCTCTGCATTTAAACATGACTTGTTATCAATGCTCCCTCTAATTTTTCATGTGTCTGACTGAACACACAAACTCCCTGAGCGATCCCTTAGACCACTGTGAGCAACAGCAGACGTGTGCACTGTGGTCACGCCGGCATCGAATCCATCCAAGTTACACCGTTTATTAAAATGATCAAATTACAGCATTTACATTTATGTTAGACTACTTTTAATTAACTGCTTTAGCCCACTTACAATGAAAATTTAATAAAATCTTGCTCATGACCTGTGTGGTATTTTAACACTATTGGAAGTTAAAATAAGAGAGTCCTGTAACTCTCTCTCTGCAAAATACAGTATATAATGACCAATGTTGGGCAATTAATTATATAGTTACTTCTTCAAAAAAAGTAACTGAGTATGCAAACAACAAAGTTTTTTGCAGCTGTTTACGTAAAAATGCAGCCAATGTGGTTTTTTAAATAAACATTTCAAACTATTTACAGAACAATCAGCTGTTCTGCATCAAATCTGATGCCACACAAATTATTTGTGCCACTCCAAAAGATAATTTCTGTCCACTATGAGATAAAGGAGAACAACAGCCTGATACCTGCAGGCCTGACAACAGGAGATGTATCACTCCTGTAACACCTGTAACATTCAGCAGTCGCCTCATTGTTCTGACACACACAACAAAACTATTGACTACACTACACACTAACTACACAAGATTTGTGCTAAACGTCAAATCTCTCACATCTCAAAACACTGTCACTCCTAAAACTTCCTCCCTTCCTAAACAACTAAATGCGATGTTACCATATCATTTTTAATTGGTCGACATGGTACATTTTTCCACCAATAGGAAAGGATGGGGTTTTTTGGTTTTGTTTTTGCTCACATGCAGAGAGTGTTTTCCTTATAAAATGCAGATTTTACCGTTCCTTCTCACAGTAAATATAAACAACGACAGTATTCAGGAAGAAAACCAAACGTTGCAGATATTTTTATCATAACTCTGGTTTTACGTGGCCTATCAACACAATTTAAAAACTTCTATAGAGTCCACACTATTTCCCGTCAGTTGTTCCATCTGTCCTTCATTAACGTGGCTTCACTCCACATCAGCCACGCCGCTTTGCTAGCTAAAACACCGGTGTCGGCACATAAGGACGCTGTCATAGCCTGTCAACGACGTTGATTAGCTGCGTATATACGAATGTGAATCACATTATTGGCTGGATTATGGGATAAAGTGGCATCGTTCTAATCCCATACGGGAGCAGCCAGTCACTTACTGACTAACACTGCAAAACATTATTGTTAAAGTATTCATTTTAATTTCAATTCAGGTTCGATTTTTTTTCTTTTCTGTGCACACAGACCGTGCCAGCAGTGTGTAATTGCGCATGCGCCAGCTTAGAGGGAACATTGCTTGTTATTAGTCTTTGTCCCTCTTCAGCAGTGCATCTTTTGTCCTCTCTTCCTCCCCTCACCTCCCAACCACAACAGCTGACTGCCCCTTCCTGAGCCTGTATCTGCCGGAGGTTTCTTCCCGTTAAAAGGGAGTTTTTCCTTCCCACTGTCACCAAGTGCTTGCTCAAAGGGCATCATTTGATTGTTAGAGTTTGCTTTCTGTTATTGTAGGGTCTTTACCTTACAATACAAAGCGCCTTGAGACGACTACTGTTGTGATTTGGCGAAATAGCAGTAAAATTGAATTGAACTGATGTCTGACATCAACTTTGTTGATGACGCCCATACAATATTTTTTTTCTCTTTTTCGGACCATTCTCTGTAAACCCAAGAGATTGTTGCGCTGGAAAATCATAGTAGATCAGCTGTTTCTGAAATACACAAGTGTACCTAACAAAGTGGCTGGTGAGCATATGTTGCAATATTCAAGTTTTGTGGATATAAATGAGATGTTATTATCGTAAAAAAAAAAAAAAAAAAAAAAAAAAGTAAACAAAAACTGTATGTTGTCTTCTAAAATCTTCTAAAACATTCTGCTAAATATAAATAAAAAATATTTCTGTAAACTTAGTGGGGCTTTCAAATTTATCACAGCTTCTATCACAGCTTCTATATATATCTATATGTCTGTTGATGACAGTAATGTTATGTTTCTAGGCAGCTGTGTACCGAGTTTGAACCTATGTGTAGAACACTGGGAGCTTCAGCTTCTTCCACAATTGAAAAGTGTGTTAGGTTAATGCCCAGGACATTGTTGCAAAGGAGATTCTTAAATCTCGAGAATTTCACGTGTTTGTAATGCGAAACAGGTGTACTCATTCATAATATTTTATTGGACAGTCTTCCAGTCTCCCATTCCAAACATGTGGAATCATTTTTTAACTTTTGTATGTTCAGGTTTTGTTTCCTAACAAATTTATTTTATGTTGACCAACTAAAGGCTATAACATTTACTTTAATACAACATGCTTTTGCCTACACGACATCAACTACTCAGTACCAAAGTCTTTGCATAGTTTATAATCAACTAGAACCAAAGGATCCAGTTACATCAGAGCAAAGTGTCCATCTGCAAGATTCAGTCTAGCACTGATCATACAGGACTCTGTCTTCAAAACACCAAATTTTCTCTTTAAACTCTTGTTTTATAGAAGCGCCAACTGTTTATGTATCCACCAGATACAATGCTGTCTGACAGACTGTCTGGAAAATGCAATATTAAATATTACTGCATCTCCGCTCTCCCTCTCTGTGAAAGCTGGCTGTTCCCTCCACCCCTCAGTCATTCAAAACAACCATAAGAACTTCTGACTTCAGACGTGACACATTATACAAACTACCTCTGAAATTGGCTTTTTGATAGGCTGATCAGCACTACTTACCCTCGCTTACCTAACGAAGAAGCTATCCTGAGTAGCTTGTTAGTTAGGCTTGAAAATGGAGGTAACAAGCAAAATAAAAGTAACTTCTCCTCACTGAGAAGCAGTCTGAAGCCAGTTCTTCAGATTAGGAAGATGTTGAGTGTTTAGCTGTTAGATTTTGAGATATATGCAGGGTCACCTTAAATATTTCCTCTGATTGGCATTCAGTGGCTATATGACTGGTGTATAAGTGTGTAATTTTCTCATGACTGAGAGGCATTCACGCACTCACCATGTCGCTTACTTGGATCTCACTGTCTATAGCTGACAAGGGAAGGACTTTGAAGACATGTTTGACAAAAAAGGAGATGAATGAATCTGTGCTTGTCCAGATCCAAAGGAATTTATGGATTTAAGGGTGTGGAAATGTATCTCCTGTCGGTAAACGCCTCAAAGTTAAACCTTTCCCCTGAAGAGACTCTAGTGAACTGTTTTTTCTCCAGTTTGTTGTCTCAGTTTGCTATGTGCAGGCTCTAGCCTCAAATTCATCGCACAGATATCACAGCAGTATTGATTTTTCCCAAACCCTGCAAAAAAAAAAAAAAAAAAAAAATGAAGCATATAACTGTGCTTTCTATGGAAAAGCACAGAGTAGATATCTCATCTCATAGATCTCCCGTCTGCTGCATTGACATTCAAACACAATCCGCCAGGTCTGCCTCGTCTCTCTTGCAGCTGAAGTTATTTTACTCGCCGTGCGTGCGTGAGCGTGCGCTGTGAAATATAGCACAATTGAGCTTCACCTGGCCAAGTGAGAATGGCCTTTGTATGTCACATCTATAATGACTGATGGGATGGCTGGCTGTGAAAAGAGCCACCTCACAGTGAGTGTGGTTCTCCTGCGTCTTGGCTTTTAGCTGCAGTTTAAAACTTTTCATCCATTCAGGTTTTGATGGAGAAGTCAGGTACACTGTGTAGTCAGTATAAAACACTGGGAGAGGATCTGTACCAGATATGTTTCCTCTTTTGTAAGCCAAGTAATTATAACCATTGCAACAATGAATGAGGCAACTGGAAACTGATAGTTTGGTTAATCATAGTAATAAGTCCACATGTTGCAGATGGTCTTTAAAGCCTTGCCAAAGTTTAATTTTCTTGTGTAAACATCAGTGTAAGCTTTACACTGTTTTCTTCTTCCAGTGGACCAGGTGCTTTAAGATGGCAGTCTGTTGCAACATGATCTAGTTTTTGGACTAAATCCACAGTACAGCCAGCTCAGTGTTTCTGTCCGCCTCTTCTCAGAATCTCTGATGAACCCGAGCCGTCACGGGTGGATACTTTGCTGCAGATTGTTTGGAGTGTAAAATAACAAAAAAACCAAGCCTTGCTTCAAGCACCTGGTTCATTTTCATGTGTTTAATCTTTGTGTTTTGCACTTTGTGATTGTGGAAGCAATGTGAGAAGTGTCAAAAGAATCGCATATCGACCTTAACAGGGCGGGATACCCAAGCCTGTCCCTTGATGCACTTTTCTTGCTTAAACCTCCTCATTTTCAGCGAACCTCTTCATCATACATATAAAACCACTTCAGGCACCACAACCTCTTATGAAACCTTACAATCTCTGCACCGTCTGAAACTCTCCAGCCTCTTAACCCGCTGCCACCTCCTCCTTCGCCTTCCTCTTCATCTCTTAAATCCTACATATCCTTAGAAATCTGAAGCCCCTGCCTTATATGGAGAATCCAAACTGCCAAAATCAATAATAATTTTTTTAAAGGCCTGGCAAAATTAAGAATTTCACAAATTATCTTTAAAAAATGTGACATAAGTGGATATTTTTTATTTAATTTGCCTCTGTATGTGTTTTTCTTTGTATTTATTCCTTTCGTTTTAAATTTTATACATATTTCTGTTTGATGAAAGGAAAACAAAGTCAAAACAAAACCGAAACATATACAGCAATAGAAAAATGTTAAAGAGTAAATGTTAATAGAGATTAATAAGTAAATAAGTCAATAAATAACATGGTAAACTAAATGAAGATTCTTACGTTAAAGATGATAATTCAATTATAAATATGTCACAGTTTATAAATTTGTGGATTTCTACATTTATTTCTAATATTTTGGTGCATTGCATAATTGCAATATATTTCTATATTTTTAATATTTCGGCAGTTTTTGTCCTCCACAGAATTAACCTTTTCTATTGGGTCATTCTCTTTGAATGCAGCAAACTAAATGCTGTTTATTTATTGCTCTAACCTCTGAGAATGTCTCAAATCCCCTCACAAATCACCTCACCTTATATGTTCATTTTTTTTCTTATGCACTAAAACATGTCGCTGACTAATGTGGGAATTCCTAAAATTCCTAAAATTCCCTAGATTCGGGATTGGGTCAGAGAGTCAGAGGAGGGAGAACATGTCGACCACTGGGGTGCTTGTTTAGAAGCCGGATAATCGTTGTAATGCAAACGGTTAAACTACACCGCCGATGCTGGTTTGTTGGCCACGATGGAAATAAATGACCATAATTACATTCAACTGCAAACATCTGTGTGCAGGAGCCGGGAGAGAGCGAGAAAGAGAAAGCACAACTCCATTAGCGTAATGCGCAGTGAAATTTCACTCACGGTGCTGAAAGTCGTTAAGTGCTCTCCATCTGTCTTTCTGAGTCGAGGAAATTTTCAGCACATTTATTATTTAAAATATCCTGGGCATACCATTATCAAACTCAACTTGTGAGAGCACCTTTTTGACTTTTACTCAGTCATGGCTCATTGAATTAGTGAGGACTAAATGGGCAGTTAAAGCATGTAGAATTCAAGGGACTGACATCCGAGCGCTTCCAGCGCCGTGTAGTTCAGTCTCTGATCTGTTTTTGCTGCTCTCCGGCTGCTTCTCTCAAACTCGGTTCAGTTTTTAAGTTAGAGTGACACTCTCTAATGACTGTCAAATGCAGACCTTTGCCCTTTTCGTGAATGCCTCTGCTTCAACCAGTTCACCTGTGATGTAAAGCACATAATCGAGGCAAGCAACCTGATGTTTTACACATGTTGCAGTTGAAGGACAGCACACTGTGTTTTCTTTTTGAAATCCTGGCCAGTGCTGCAGTGCATCTGCCCAAAAGCCCATGTGAGTCCACTGTCTTTCAGCTGCTGCCAGACACTTTCCTGCCAAATAATCCAATGTTGCTATGCAGCTTGCAAAAGGAGTTTATCCACCTTCCGGTTGCATCCCTCGACTTATTAACATTCAGCAGGGGGGCTTAAGGGTCTGTGTGATGGATGGATGTCGTTGAAGGGTCTGACAACTGATTAATGCCTTAATTATCTCCAGCGAGGACCTGCCACTCCTCCCAGAGCTGACAGAGTGAGCTGTGTGTGGCCTGACGAGTAACTCCGTGTTCAGGGCTCGCCCACTGCTATCTGCTCTACCAGGGTCACATTCATTTTCCTCCCCTCCAAAAATCTGCACGTTTTGCACTAAAAAAGGTGTATAACGTTGATGAAACAGTGCAGCAGTGCGTTTTGGGATCTTTGCCATTGCGGTGACTAAGAAAGACAACTTTTCAATTGAGCCTCCACATGTTTGGATCCAGCCCAGGTTTGCATTCTGCATACAGAAGCAATCTCTGAAGTCGAGTCCATTTTTTTGAATGTAAAATGTTACTGTTGTCTTACAAGGCTTTATGCAACCAATCCACCTACTATATCAAGGAACTATTAACCCCTTTATAGCCATGTTGCCATGTTACATCAGCTCTGCTTTAATAGGTAGAAATCTCAAGTAGAGCCATTTTCAGGGAGGTTAGGCATCTGATGCTGCTTTGTCTGAGTAAGAAAGGAGTCAAGAGAAAAGAACAAAGAGGGGAAACAAACAATACAACATAAAACACCTGACAGGAACCGGTGGCAGAAATCACAGATCAGTTACATGCAGCTCTGGAGGTACAGCAGAAGGGTACAGGGAGAGAGGAGGATGCAAAGTTATGCAGTATATAAATATAAAAAAATGCATATGAATGCATGGGTCCCAAAAGAAATACACACTTTTCACGTGTAGCCGGCTTTACTTGATTAACTGACTTTAACTGCAATCTTACTAATATTGCAGCCACTTTAAATAAATAGTTTTCAGCAAACAATTGTGGCTTTTAGCCAAAAACCTCAGAGCTCGACTGAGAAAAATAATGTTAGAAAACGTGAAAGTTTTGCACCAAGCTTCAGCCATCACCTGCAACCTATAAAGATATTTAAAGTAAAACATTTCACCACCCAAAGAACAGCACAAAATTCTGTTATTCACCCATTTACCCATTACACCAATATACAGTGGTCCTTCTACCGTTTAACCTGATTTGACTTGTTGACCCACAATTCAATACCAGTGTGAGGGAAATCGTCTTTTTGTGTTGTGCTTGAGGCACTGGTCTTTATAGCCAACAGAAGGTGTAAATGGGCATTTCTTGTTAAGACAGAAGGTTAAAGGCAAAGTCACTTCAGCAGCTGAACGCCATTATGCAAGCATAAGATAGAACACATAAATATGTTGAAAGCAGAACTTCAATGTTAAATGTTTCCTTTTTTTTCAGCAGATCTGTAAAAGTATTTACAATCAACATCAGCTTCCTTAAAAATAATCTTTCTCTAATGGGCTTCTCTACAGATGGTGTGGAGACTAAGCGTCTTCCCCACATTTTTCAGAGAATATTTTGTAGTGGATCATCAAAAACAGATCAGGAGTCCTTTGTATGCAGGCTGACAGGTGCTTATATATGTGTGTCTCTTTTTGCAGGTGTGTGACTGGTGCAAACATATTCGCCATACTAAGGAGTACCTGGACTTTGGTGCTGGTGAGCGGAGGCTGCAGTTCTGCAGTGCCAAATGCCTGAACCAATATAAGATGGACATTTTCTATAAAGAGACCCAGGCTGCCCTTCCTGGAGCACTGTGTAACCCAGGACACGGAGCTGGAGGGGAGGGTAAGCTGGAGTGCAGTTCAGGGGTGCAGCTGCTCACTCCTGAATCCTGGGGAACGCCGCTAACGGACCTTCGACGTAAAGCTCCCTCACCTGGAGGGCCTTCCGCCGCCTCAGTTTTGGCCCCTTCCACATCTTCTGCTGCCTCACCCTCAGACACTGCAGCTGTCTGCTCCCCATCCTCCTCCTCTTCAGTCAAAATCCCCACACCCAGACCCCATGAGAGCCCCTCACTTCCCCCACCACCTGTTCCTGCTCTTCACCCACCAGTCGGGGTCCCCTCTGGCAGCCCTCCCATGGTGATGACACCCCGGGGACCCATGCCCCTGCCTCTGTTCATGGAGCATCAAATGATGCAGCACATCCGCCCCCCATTTCTTCGCACCTCTGCCCACCCAGGAGGACCCAACAGCCCGCTGTCAAACCCAATCATTCCTGGTATTGGTCCACCACCACCTCCTAGGACCCTTGGTGCTGCATCAAGCCCCATGCACAGGCCTCTGCTATCTCCACATGTCCACCCTTCATCCAATCCCAACCCTGGCATGATTCCCCCACACCCTGGAATCCCCATGCCGGGCCTACCGCCTTTCCCCCCAGTCAACATGATGCCCAATGGACACATCCCCCTGCCCCCAATGATGAACTTTGGCATGCCGTCCTTGGCTCCATTGGTACCTCCCCCAACTCTCTTGGTCCCTTACCCTGTCATTGTACCCCTCCCAGTCCCAATTCCTATTCCAATCCCTATCCCCTTCAACCCCAAATCCTCCAGGGACCGACCTGAGAGTACTGGTTCTGTCCGAAGTGCTCCAGAGTCCTCAGAAGCTTCAGCTTCTAGGCCCCACTCTCCAGGCTCCTCTGGAGGTGATAGAGGGAGCCAGAAGATAGAGCCAGCTGGAGGGCGTGTCTCTCCTGTGCGGTCAGAGAGAGGCAGGACAGTGGAATTGACTGTGAAGGCAGAGGACAACTCAGGCAACCTTTGTCTCAGCAGTGGCCCTGCATTGATGGATGGGGTTATTGATCTAACAGTGGGCCAAAGATCATGCCAGCAGCAGGTAATTCACAGGATTCTACCTGGTGTCCAGGTCAAAGTAGAGCCAGAGGCAGATTCAAGATCTCCACCAGCTGCTGAGCTGGGAAGGGAAGGGAAGAGCCATCGTGATGAAGGGGAAGGGGCTCTGCTCTCACAGGAACTCCTCAGTGCTGCGGAGCCAGAAGGGGCCACACACCCTAACACACTGGAATCATCAGCCCTACCTTCCAGTGCTCCCAGCAAAGCTTCAGTGAGCCAGAAGAGTCCCCACTATTCTAACCGTACAACACCACCCTCACCAAGTACAGTACGGACCCAGCCCCCATCTTTACCCCAGCACCAGACTAGCCCTGCTGCCCCATGTAATGTGATAGTCAATGGTACAGGATGGCATCCACTTCTCACGCCTGCGTTCGAATCTGACCGAAGGGGAGAGGCAGGAGAAGGAGAGGCAGAGAAGCACCCAGCTAACGGTGAGCTAGAGCGTGAGGCGCTGAAAGAGAACAATTGTTCCGTAGGTGAATGGGAGCCAGGGAAGCGGGTCTCAGCACAAGATGAGATGGGTAACACGGTGGAGGGTAAGCCAGATCCTGACTCCAACTTGGAGGAGGGTGAGCATGCCTACGCCCTACCGCTGCTGTCGACCGGAGGCTGTGTTGTCATACAGCCTGTGCCAAAGCCCGCCGCCGACAAGACAGCCATCCTCTCCTGCTCCATCAGCGCACCGCTATCAGCCGCTGGGAGTCCTGAGCTCGAGCCGCCGCTGAAGAGGAGGTGTCTGCGAATTCGCAATCAAAACAAATGAGGTGAGTGTTTTCCCACAACCGACTTGAAATATAAATTCAAACAGATTTATTCAGTGACATTTCATAATTCACAGTCGGGGTTTTTTCAAATTAAGAGTTGGTTTTAAAAGTCTCTTACTCCCCAGGGTGCGTCTTTAAACTATTCAAAATGACTCCCTTCAGTTGAAAATGTTCTTTAACCAGCTGTTTCATATTTATAATCTTCACATCTGGAAATCTCTGGCAACCGGATTATTTTGTATTTTGTCATTTCGAAAAGACATAATAGGGTTGATCACTTAATCAGAATTTCAACAATGTGATGCTTGATTCAAGGGCAGACTCGGTGTGCCCTCGTGCAGTCACAGCGGAAGGGGTCAAACAAGCATTAGTTGAATTATTACCTCCAAAATAATGCCAGCGTGCAGGTTCCCTGGCATTAAATCCACTGTGACAGACGGACTGCAGGTGATGTATGAGATTGTCACCCGGAGGGGCACTCGCAGGGACTGGCACTGAAAAGACTCTAAAAGGGTTAGTGAAGCAGGAGGGAACCTGACACAAAGCCCATTTGTGAAAAGATGAAATGAACCAGCACACCTACAAGGTGGTGTTAATACAAGCAGGCTATGCACAAGGAGGGCCTTGTCCTCTTAATATACAGCCAAACCATTCTGAAATAAAACCTTAAGACGAATACATACGAAGAATACATTTATCCTAGATGTTAGGAGCATTTGGAGTCATGTGATTAGCCAACACTCATTTACCGAACACACATTTCCACATGAGCTTGCGCCTCGATGTCATTTTACAAGAGGAATACTCGTCTTTGCTTTACTGTGACTGGCAGTATAGGAGCTTCGGAGTTTGAATGAGGAGCCTTTTATGCCATTAATGCCAAATTTAATGATGCAATCCTCGAGTTATTAATTAAATGAAATTGTATTCAAGAGCAATTGAAGACCAATTCAGGTTATGGTAACATGAGGCGAGTGCTCTGAATAAGATTAATTGGTAACGACAAAAGATGGAAATCAAGCCCCCTGCACACTCAGCGCTGCTAAACGCCAACCAGCAGCTGAAATAAACAGAAGTGATGCACTGCAATCTGCAAGTACTGATACAATAGCAAAAATATGGAGGACCAACAGTGCCTCCCTCGCTTGCTTTCTGGTAAATGGTTGCGCAAAATAATAACCAACAAAAAAAAGATGAAAAAATGCAATCAGGTAAATACGTTATGCCTACATTTATTTTAATACTGCTTTTTTGTTTTTAAAAAGAATAACAAAGTACCACAAAATCTATTTATTTTACTCAATATTTATTTTCCCATTTGGTTTATTATTTATATTAATTTGATTTTAATTGTTTTGTCCATTTAATTTATTGATTCTTTTTTGGGGGGATTTAATTTCATTTATTTTTAAAGTTCCATATTTATTTCTGCATTATTTTCCCTTAGAATTTCTTCTCCTCTTGTTTCTCCCAACCTAAATAAATGACTCCGTAATTAAACAGAGAAATTCCAGCAAATAAAAAATAGAAGCTAATTAAATTATAAATATTAATTTATATATTTCTCAAATTAATTTATGCCTACAATAGTTTTTTTATATTATTTTAATGCACCTAATTGCATATTATTTTTAATAAAGTCATGTATTTATTTTTTATATATATTTATTATTTATCTAGGGGGTTTTGGTCCTCCT
Source organism: Neolamprologus brichardi (assembly GCF_056152115.1). Lineage (NCBI taxonomy): Eukaryota > Metazoa > Chordata > Actinopteri > Cichliformes > Cichlidae > Neolamprologus > Neolamprologus brichardi. The sequence continues at coordinate 5,946,881 of NC_142122.1, forward strand.
TAGTGTGCAAAATGTGGAATACCATATCTCACCTTGCCTGCAACATCACAAGGCATTCATTATGAAATATCTAACACATTATGTAAAATTTATTCCAATAGAGAAGCAGAAGCTGAATGTTTTATTCTTTATTTGCCCAAAAGTGTCCTCAAGCTGATTCTGATTGCTGGGAGAATAAACCACAAATTAGGAAGTGCTGTTAAAAATCTGCATGTTCCTTCATTTGGCCCTCAGTGGTTTTAACACCAAAACTGTCTTTGCTCTGAACATCCTCCACTCTCCCACTTACCTTCAAATTAAAATACCTTGAATTCATGCATCAGCTTTGCCCGAAAACAGCTCTGACTCCGTCTAATTCTCCTCCCACTCTGCTTCACAGATGGATGCTCTGAGGACCGCAGTGCCATCAACGACACTCACTTGTCCACCCACACACACACACACTGTCCTCATCCTTACCCATCGTCCAGTCTACCAGCACCACAAATCGCCTTTGATGACCGATGAGTCCAAACAAACATGATGATGTGTATCATAGCCAAGTGGACTACTGTTGTCTGTGCGACAGACACTCTGATGGCCACCAGGACCGTTTGATCCCTGAACTGAAGACAGTATATTCCTGCAACAGGAGGAATTTACCCCACTGCTCCTCTCCTCATTTAGAGACTCTCAGCCACACTGCCCCTTTAGACTTCAACCCACCCTCCCCTATCGAACAAGTACTCTCTGTATTGTCTTTTTACTATGGAACGCACTGTAGTGTCCGATATTCAAATCTGCTGCTTGAAAATTACTGAAGGAGCCCCTAAAACTGAAACGCTTCAGTCCAACTTTGTGCCACACCACAGATATAAAATCTCTGCTCCTGTAAGTCTTATTTTTAATCACTTGTCACTGAGCTGTAGAGGCATTAAAAAAAATCATCTTGGCATTTGCTTGTTCACCAGAAATGTTTGCACATAGATGCCACACCGGTTGCTTCAGTTCATGAAATGATGAGTCAAAGCAGGCGCCATATTGCTGAGGAGGAGCCAGACTTTTTAATGCACGTATGTCTATAGAAGCAGTAGATACACAATTAAATAGCAGGATGATTTAATGAAATTTCAAACTGATTTTCGAGCTATTTGATTTGTCATTTCCCCAGATTTTCTGTTGATAGTTCCAAAATATCAGATATTAAGATTACAAATCTGCAGCTGCTTTTCTGTGATGTTCTGACTGTGAAATGTAAAAACTGATGGGATTATATCATTTTCAAGAGTTTACTGTCACCTTGAAATATGAGCTGGAGACGAGTCATTTGGCTCAAGTGCTGCTGTTCGTGAATGCCTTTTATCTTTTGGGAAGGCACACACACAAAAAGTCATTCTGATGCAGCTCTGAATGCTTCTGTAATGACAATCCATGCACACTGTAAGTCAGTTTAAAAGAGAGTAGCACAAAGCAGCACAAAAGTTTTCACGTTACACAGGAATGGCTAAGAACACATAGTGAGCTCCCCCGAGCGTGACGGTGGCTGCAGAGATGCATCTCTCAAGCCCAGATTTGGTATCTGTGTGTTAATACACGTGCTTGTTCACAACCAGCAAAAATGTCCTTGCCAACCTTGTCACCAAGTTCTGGGTGAATCCAATGGGATTAAGAAATCTGGGAAATCTTTTTTTTTTTTTTAATGGATGGGGGCATAAAACCACCTTCACATATGTTGAGAAATATTCTGGAGATAACCTTCACCAGCAAGTAAGCGTGTGGGTGGAATCGTGCGATCTCTGCCATTTTCCGTTGGCGTCTGTCTGTTTGCTCTCCACTGAATTCAGTTTTAGTGTTACACAAGGATAAGATGGAGCTGTCGTGATAGTCATTCCTATTATTGACATTTTCTCTACCCTCTGGAATGCTGCCCGTGTGCTTAAACAGTAATCTTTGCTAGTAACAGTAATAACAGAGAGCATTTCAAGGCTTACTTGCACCACCAAAAGAACTGAGATGGCATGGCAATGTGGAAGCATTCTCCAGCCTGCAGTGGGTACTCGCTTCCGCAGGCTAGTACTTAATCTTTTCTATAATACATTACCAGTGATGTTTCTGTCATGGGTTAGTTTGAGACTGACTGCACTGAATTTTGAGGGGGGGTGCAGGGGGAAGCCAGCTCTTTCATAAATTATTCTTGTGGGACTGAAGGGAAAACTGCTGAAGTAACACAACAGAAACATTTGAACAGTAAACACACAGAGGACAAATTCTTTATGGCAATATTTTGTCCACTAACTCTGCCAAGTTGGTTCTTTTTTTGCCAATTCTTTTTTGTTTTAAGGAAGTATTTTCAGCATTTGTCGATCCTACCGGGAAGTTTGAGTAAATGCAACACAACTATCACCCATCCAGTTTGATCTGATCCAGTTACACATCGGCTGTGAGCTGGGACGCCATTAGACAAAGCCAGCATTTAGTTTACACTCCTATGGAGGAGGTGCACTGTACCAGTGTGAGACAAGGTATTATCACATGCCAAAGGCCTCTGGTGTGTTGAAACAAAACATGTCACCTAGTTTTTAGTGGAAATGGGATTTTAAACTGAAGATTGGACTGGATAATTTATAGCTGCCAAAATAACAAGCACTTATTTTGAAGAAAAGAAAAGAAAAGAAGACCCAAGAGAAGAGAAGTGGATGTCAAAAGCATCATTACTATTATACTCTTTTGGGTTTAGACCTGTGATATGTCACAGTGAGCGTGAGATAGAATCTGTCTTAAAATGACAAAGTGATCTTCAATTATCGTTTGTCTTGCACCCTGATTTTCTTTAAATTATTAGTATAAAAGTAAAAAAATTGTTTTCTACACTGTAAAGACCAGACGGAGCTTTTCCTCACGCCCGTATTCACAAGCATACATACTCATGTGGCACAATGCACATAGTAAATTTAACTTTGTGTTTGTGTGTGTGGGGCAGGTGCAAGCAGAGAGCCCAGCTGAGATTACAGAGTGTTGACTCAGAATAAGCAGTGTGCAACTCTATCTGTCGCCTCTTAGTCAGGCATTTAGGCTTAGCTCGCCTCTTGCCAAGGCCCAGCTTTGGTGTCACTTTAAGCTTTTCCTTGTCTCTGCTTCAATTCTCTGCAAGCAGAGCCAGTCAAGATGGTCTTATGAAGCTCTTGTCTGCCTTTTGCTGTATTGCACTTAAAGAGACAGACTAAAGTACGCATCTAGTGCTGTTATTTTTGGTGTGAGCTGCTGTAGTTTTGAATATAGTGATATAATGGAATTAAATCACATTGAGCTGCAGGAAATATGAAGGAATGCAATTCCTGGATTGGCCACTTAAGGCTTTTTCCAAAAACAAAGAAGTTCAATTAGCTTTCTTTGTCAAAATACATTAAAAAGAGCATAAAACATGTTTTACAGCCTGGCACAAAAACCGTTTTTGTAGAGTGTCCCCTTTCATAAGAACAACACTTGGTTTAGGTGTTATGTATTAAATTTTCAGACAATTAATATGCCATCTATCAGCCCACTCAAGAGGTTTGAGCTTTAATTTTGGTGAATGAATTATAATATTTTATTAGTCTGTTATTAAAACTCATTAGCGGGCATGTATGTGTGGTGCTTGCTAACCAAACTCACAAGTGTTAGCACCCTTACATCCAGATATAGTCACTTATGGCTCCAGCATGGAAACCAATGTTGCGCAAATGGCCCAAACAGCCCAAGCACAAATGTAGAGTCTTAAAAATGTTCAGTGGGTGACGGCACGGTGGCTTAGTCCATCTTAAATATACAGTCTGTAAGTGACATTTGCATGTGTGTTTAAAGTGATAAAGATTTGAAAAACTCAACAGTAATGCCCATTTCCAAAATCCTGATCCATTTACTCTTCCTACAGAACTACACCCGTGACTGTGCAGAAGGAACCTTTCATTTTCCCATGACAAGAGCAGACATTATTTGGAAAATAGTACATTAAAGGTTTCTGAATTAAGTGGGCCCTGCTCTGCCGAGTTTTTCAAATCCTAACCCTAACCTGTTGCACACAAATATTTAAGAGACGTTTAGTTCCATTATACCGAAGAGACGAGAAGGCAAAAATCTTTACAGCCAATACACAAGATAGGAATGGAGTGAAAGCATGGCAGGCCACAGGGAAGATATGCAAATGTGATTTTAGGGGGAATTATTCCTTTAAGTAGAGCTACTTCTTTCTGTAATACTTTCCCAAAAAACACAGTTTACATCAGAAGAATATAAATTGAAACTGATTTAATTTCTTCCCCAGAGAATAACTCTGTTTGTTTTATTGACCTTTCCCTGACCTTTCTTGTGGCGCCTTCAGGAAAATTTAACAAATTTATTCCCAGGATCGAAAATCCCAGATATCTTAACCAGTACTTTCATACTGATTTAAAATGTTGAGAGGGCTTGATTTGATGAGGAACTTACTGCAATCTGTTGTTATGTCTGTTTTCACTCCTGCTTACATAGAGACGCTTACATACAGAGACTACAGCAACATGCCCAATTGTGTCTGTTTCTAATCTGCACCACGCTGTGTTGGCGTCACAAGCGGTACACTATCTGTGCCTGAGACAGACACCGAACATGCGAAAGCCTGACTCTCATGGGGAAAACCTGGACCACCGAGTCAGTCTTTGTGATGGCAACCCGACTCGTGACAAATATCCAGCATTCCTTTTTTGGCGATGGACTACAGGCCTGGTCAGCAGCCTTAATTATGCAATGACAACCAACTCCAAAACTGCTAAAAACAAGTGGTCCACAGGCAAAACAAAACATGATTCAACTTCATGTTACTTTTCAGAAACAACGGAGAAGTTGCCTTAACTCTTGCTTGTATAATCTCTCCAGTTAAGACAATGATGCTCGCTTGTAAAGAAGACTCTCCCTTCTTTGTACAAAATGAAATATACCAGAAACAACAACTTTGTTATCTTGCTAGTGTCAATGTATAGATGATCAGCTTTTTCTGTAGCTTGTATGGACCGTCACATTTTTGCTAAGAAGAGAACCCCCCCACACCCCACCCCTTCCAGACTTTCTCGTTCCTAATCATCCAATCTGTTTTAACTCGTGGTGGACTGTCAATCTTTTTTGTGTACATTTTATAGTATTATTTATTGTTGACAAGTTTTGCATTTGCAAATAAAAAAAGTAAAGGTGGTTTGACCTGAGCATTCGATTCCAATGTAAATGCTTGGTGAACAGTGACATGCTTTTTCTTTTCTTTTTTTTTTAATCATTGAAATGGAGGACACAGTGATGTGAGGAGGCCTTTTTATTATGTTGTAACATGTACATAACATGTGGCCAAAATTGCTTTTGGAGAATGGTCATTTTTTTGTGTTGTAACAGTATTTGTTTTATTCGGTGAATTGCCCATGAAGACAAATAAATAAGAGGCACACACAACTCTGTTTCACATGTGTTATATTTGTTCTTACAGGCATACAATGAACAAACAAGTGACTCAACTAAAATGAGACAAATAAGCAAATTACTAATAATGCTTATCATAAATAAAAACATTTTAAAACAAAAACTGTGGCAAGAATTGACATTTCCAAAACAAATTAATAAAATGAATCCGGAAATTAACAATGAACACATTAAAAAGCTACAGAAATAATTAGAAGGATGCATAAATGAATGAAAAAATTAATTTACAAATAAATAAGGAAAGACGTAAATAAATTCATGCAAAGTCAAATGAATATTAATTCCTCCTGAGGTGTATGTGCAATGGTATAAAATAGTTCATCCCTGCATTATTTTGAATAGCATTTTAGTGCATTCACAGGCATATACATTTATTGTTTTTGGTAGTTTGTGTTCTCTGTAGAACATTTACACTCAGAGAACTCGCATCTGTGTTTATTCTTCATGACATGGATTCAACAATGTGCTGAAAACTTGCACAGAGATTTTTGGTCCATGTCAGCTTGATAGCATCACACAGTTTTTGCAAATTTGCCAGCTGCACATCCTTGATAGTCATCGTGGAGATTGTCCGAGTACAGTGAAGCCATTGCCATGTCCAATAAACCAGTTTGAGATTATTTAAGCGTTGTGACATGGTGTGATGTCCTGCTGGAAGCAGCCATCAGGAGATTGGTACACTGTGGTCATAAAGGGATGAACACGGTCAGCAGCAATGCTCGTGTAAGCTGTGACATTGAACGATGCGCAGTTGATACTAAGGGACCCCAAATCGGGCAATCACACCAACTTGAACCACTTATATATAGCAGGAGAAATCAACGTTTTCATGTTGTTTACACCAAATTCTGACCCTAAAATCCAAATGTTGCATCAGAAATTAAGAATCATCAAACCAGATTTTTCCAATCTTCTATTGTTCAGTTTTGGTGAACCTGTGTAATCTGTAGCCTCAGTTTCCTGTTCTTTGCTGACAGCTGTGGCACCTGGTGTGGTCTTCTGCTGCTGTAGTTCATCAGCATCAAGTTTTGACAAGCGGACATTCAAAAGTTCTCTCCTGTTTGATTGTATCAAGTTGTGGTTGCCTCCCTATCAGCCTGCAGCAGCAACAGTAAGCGACAGTTCTCACAGAGACCTGCTACTCACTGGATATTTTGTCTTTTTTTGATTACTCTCTGTAAAGGATATGTGGGATCAGTATTAGTAGACTAACAGTTTCTGAAATACACAGACCAGTACGTCTGGCACAAGCGACCATGCCACATTCAAAGTCACTTAAATCACCTTTCTTTCCCATTCTGATCCTCACCAGGTCGTGTTGACAAAGTTTACGTATCTAAAAGCACTGGGTGGGTGTCACATGATTGGCTGATTAGATATTCACTTTGATGAGTTGCAACTTGTTTTTGTATATATATATTTATAATAGCCAATATTAAACCATAAAATCTGCATGAGTGGAACATTAATTAGCAGAATATCCACCATATGACTTTTCTTATAGAATGTCCCAAACCACATCTGAAACATATGAATTTAGCTATTATCCATAATCATAGCAACATGAACTGAGTTGCAGGTGAATTTTAAAGGTTTCATATTTTTCATTGAAAGCTTTTTTAATCAATACAACCTGAAGATAAACTTTGGTGGCGAAAAAAAGGTTTAAAACCCAAAAGAAATGAATGTTGTGCAAATTTAATGACTAATTCGTCTTCTTTGTGTTTATGGCCTTCAATTATACATAAAGAAAGATTAGTATTACTTTGAGTAATTGTTATTGCTCTTTATGGACATGATGTAGGCTCTGTCTCTGTCTCTTCTTTTTCCTCCCATTAAAAAACAGGAATGTCATAGGTCATACCAGTCAGATATAATTATACAGACAGTCATGCTAAACTGTTTTGAATAATTAATGCAAAAGCAATAAAGAGTTTAACCACATTTTAGAACACTGAATCATTCATAAATAGCTAGGCCTTGGTTATAGTATTTCAATATTCATGAGCAGTATATGGTTGATTTTTAAAAAAAGGAGAGTGCAAGAAGAATTAGTTCAGTAAAGAGAACTTACAGGCAATTATCTAACAGATGATGCTTTAGTAATGATAATTATGACATCTATTCATAAAAGATAAAGTGTTGCTTCCTAAACTCTGCACATGTGATATAATATGTTAAAGAAATATACAGATTTTCTAAATACTCCAATTGTTTTTAAGTGGTTTCTTTATGTCTTTTAAATCAGTCTGGCTTCCTGATGCTCGCTGATGCGCATGTGAAATGTAGATTCAGTGGTCTCTAGCGCCATCTTATGGTTTCTGTAAGTAATGACTGACTCACTAGGCTCGGAGGTACAATAAAATTGAATAAAATAAATAGAAAAATAAAAAGTTTGATTTTCCCATAGAAGTAAAAGTAAACAAGCAGTGACAAGAATTTTAAAATGTATCATAATATTAACAATTTTGTGTTCTCTGTTTTTTGCTTAGTGATTGGGCATTGTTTATCATCCCCTGGACAAAATAACATGAACACCTCATATAAAATGGTATTTTTGACAATACATTGTTATACTTATATTATTCTCATCACTTGTGTAATGATTACAGCTAAAATATTATTTATATAACTGTCTATATTCATTTAATAACTGGGGGCACAGATAAAGTGGGGATGTAGTAAATGTGTCTCCCCAAAATTTTGCTTTTGGGTAAAATTTTAAGCACCCATTTTGTTTTTTTTCTACATTTCATGGTGGAAATATCTTAATATATGGTAATGAAGACACAAATCTCAGCCACCCGGTGACTTTAATATCTAATCATAATCAGAGAAACTTCAAGAATCCCGGAGGGAAGTTAAGTTGTCATAGCAGCAAATATACAACAAACAACAAGCACTCGTATAAAATGAGAGTAGAAACAGAGTTGTGATATCAATATAATATAAATATTATGTCACTGTGTAGGAGTTTTGGGATACTGAATTGTTTATTTAAGATGTTCTCTGTTTGATTCTTTGTTCATTATTTACAGATATGTTGAGCCTTTAATTCATAGTTCTAGTTTATGTTAGTTTATTTTGTATCTGTAGTGTTTCCTATCTCATCCTCCTCTGTCTTTTCTCCCCGGTGTCGTGTTTATTCATGTTCCTGTTTTACTTTGTTAGCCTTTATAGTCATCTTCTGTGTTTTGTGTGTCATTTTTGCTGTCTCATTGTCCTTGATTCTTATCATCTGTGTCTTGTTACACTCCTGTGTGCTGTTCCTTGATTACTCTTTCATATATAAATAGTCGTATCTTCCCCTCTGCCTTCCTCTCAGGGTCTGTTCAGCCTCCCACTGTGTTCCCTCCCTGCTTTGGATTCAGTTTGCCTTTTGCCTGTGGATTTTTGTGTTCTGACTTTGAATCAGCCAAAGTAAAGGCTTGCTTTTTTATTTTTCCTTCTGCGTTTAAGTCTGCATTTTGGTCCTAGTTCTGCAATTTTTATGACATCTGTCCTATTCTGTGTTTGCTTGGCTGCATTTGGAGTTTGTGTAACAAGTAAACAGCTTTGCTGATACTAGGCCACTTTTGTGTCTCTGACTTTGAGAAGTAAACTCTTTAAGTGTGATTAAAGCACCTGTTCACATCAATGACTAAGTGAACTGTTTCTTTAAAACAAGTGACCTGTGTTGTGTGATCATTTTTATGTACTGTGTACTTCTTATCCAGTTGGAAATTGCATTGTCACTGAAGTCTACACCCACTTCAGTGGCAAGGGGAATATTTTTGTCATAGTCCAAATAATGCAATTGAGGATAATTTGAGAGTTATAACTCCACTCCAAGTTATCTTATGTGTGTAATAATAAATATACTAACCACTGTCCCGTATCAATAGACCTTCATGCTTTAGTAGACTTTTTTGACCTGTGACAACAAGAAATAAATGTGTGTAAATAAAAAAATAAAAACATATAGCTGCTTCATTCTCAGGCAGCACACTGTCAAACTGTTTGGGGACACGGGAAGTCATTTTCAATGTCATTCAAAACCTTTGTTTCTCATGCTGCCAGTTAAAGTTTCCACTGAACACAAGGATATAACACAAACCAATAGTGCCCAGTTCCTAGGAATTTAAAGCTCTTTATTAAGATGATGCAGCTGCAAAACAAAGAGGTAATCCTAGCAACCACAGGTAAAGTCTGGCCATCCCACACAGCTGATAACAAAGCTCATTTGATAGCTATTTCCATATGCACACATTCATGTAACAACTACACATATATGTAGTGAAATTAGCCTCAGGATGTTTGCAGATGAGCATCATATGACATGTTACGTGATCTTTGCATTTAAGGGCATTTATGTATGCGTTAACAATTCTTGAGTGAGCGAAAAGAACATCACTCATATTTTTTTACTTTTGTTTGCCTTTTGAAAGCAAAGACGATTAGATATGTGAAGCTAAATGTGAAAATGTGTGCTTAAATTGTCACTTTTTATTCCAGTTTTGATATGCATGTTTGTAAAATCTGTGTTCAAATTGCTTTGGATTTGTGTGTGGTTTTGAGCACACATTTGTGGGAATTCAGAATTTACAGACAAATCATTGTACACAGCTATCTACCTTTTGAGACTAATTTCACTCCATGCGCATCTTTAATTGTTATTTTCCTGAATCCCAGGTTTCGAGTTCAATTCTGCCCTGATGAAACTAATGTTTGCTAGTGTGAAATTTACTGAGAATCCAGTAGCTTGAAGCTTGAATGCAGCTTACGTCTGATTGCTGCTTTGGGAATATTTCAGTTTAGTGTGCATCATGTCTCTCACATCCTATCATCAAAATAACAGTAAGTGGTAATTCTTATCCAATTTATAACATTACTTGAAATATCCTTAAATAGTCTCCACCTTTACACATAAACACCACCTATATCAACTAAAAACTGCCCTTGTGTTTATGACTGTCATACACAGGTGAGTGTGAGCCACTTAAAATGTGGTCAAAATAACTGAGATCTATGTTTAGTACAAGTGAAACGGCATGGAGTTATGATTCAATAACATTTACAAAGAAGCACAAGGGTCTCAGGATGGCACATCTTAGCCTAGTGCTTTACTGTGAGTGATGAGACAAGCTTATTAAAACAAGAAGTAGATCATTTTGAGCCTGTATCGTCGCTGTTATTTTGGACTGCATTTCCCAGACATCCCCTGTCAAACAGACAATAAATCTGCTGGTATGAGTGCTGTTTCCAAGAAACATTCCTGTTTCTGTAGGTGGCGCTTGTGTGTTTATCCGCTCGCCTGTCTGTGAGACTCTCATGCAAACTGACTGTTCCAAATAAAGAAAATCTAAAAAGCATCACTTCCTGCTACTGTTACTGTATGGGAAATTGCACACATACGCATGCAACAGAGAGTGGAAAAAACTTTATTGTGACATTTAGTTTGAGCAAAGTGAAGGTACATCGGTGGTTCGATTGCCTCTTTATTTCTTTAAATATAATAATGCAAATACTCAGACTTATTATAATAACTGATATTGAAAAACTGATCATGAAATTAATTCTGCTATAAATAATATATTCCAGTGTTTTTTAAGTTAAACTCTATTGTAATTTTAAGACCTGGTAAGGAGTACGTTTTTTATGTCCTGTTGAATTTTAAGGGTATACTTTCGTTTTTTTTACCAATATTTATTATTTATCTGTGTTTTTATATTATATTATACAGCATCTTTATTTAAGTAAAGCTCTGCCAAATTGCATATGCAGTGTGTGACTGAACTAAGTACACGCCATGATTCAATAGCTCGTAGAAGCATGTTTAGGGTCAATCTCACATCATTGTGGAGAAATTTTGGTCACTCTTAACATTTTTGTTTCAGTTCACTGAGCTTTGTTTAGTCACAGCTCTCTTAAGGCTCCACTTCAGCATTTCAGTCAGGCTGTGGTCTGGACTTTGACTGGCCCATTGCAACACCTTCATTCTTTTTGTGGTCAGTCACTCTCTTGTAGATTTGCTCGTGTGCTTGGGATCATTGACACAGTTTAAGCTAAAATTTAGCTGTCAGGCCTCACATTTGATTCTATCCAGAGGAGATCATGGTTGACTCATGGCAAAGTGCCCAGATTCTGTGGCTGCAAAACAAGCCCAAATCACAAGCTCTCCACCACCATGCTGACAGTTGGTATGAGGTGTTTGTGCATTATGGTCAAACATCTCCACTTTGGTCTTGTCTGTCCAAACGACATTGTTCCAGAGGTCTTGTGATTTGTTTATGAGCAACTCTGCAAACAAGGTACATTTGTTCAGTGTTTTTCTAATCGTGTTGTCAACTTTAACATTTAACATGGTAACTGAGTCCTGCAGAGTCCAAGATGTAGCTCTTGGGTAATTTATTTGAGATGTGCATGCTCTGACCTTGGGGTGAATTTGCTGGGACATCCACTCCTGGGAAGACTGTCTCTATCACTGTAGAATGATGGACTTTAAATTTCTGGGAAATAGCCAGATAACCGTGCCCAGAATGATGAGCAGCAGCAACTGCTTTTCTAAGATCTGTGCAGATGTCGTATCTCTTTGACATTGTGTTTACACACACCTGAATGGTGCAGACAAGCAAACTGCTAAAACTTCTGCTCAAAATAATCAAGTGGATTTGATTATCGGTATCAGGCATCTAATTATTTTTAATATCTTTTTGTTATGCCAACTAACGGTGTTCGGTGCTTTCCAGAAAAGAATGTGTTGGAGTGCATCACGAAGTATGACATATCTGCGCGGCATGGCAGTCTTTCTGTGCTGGCAAAATTTAAGCTCTTGCGTCTGGTGCAGTTCACCATGAGGTAAACTGAGGACCTCTCCCTCCAATTCATTTATGAGAAACCTGTATTCTGCCAGACTTGTTACATATCCTCCATCTTGAGTGTGGACTGTCACCTTCAGATAGAAGATATAAAGTCCTAAAATGCAAACTGGATTACTTTAAAAATAAATTTGTCATCTTATCTTATTCACTCTTTGCAAAGACAGCTTCTGTGACAGCACTAGGGATTCCCCTAAGTAGTATATTGTATTGTGTTTCAGCTTATTTTGTGCTAAATAAATAAAGACATGGTGTAATATGTCATATTTCCCAGTTCATCTGAAGCTGTATTGCCAAATTCTAAAATCTCAGATCAGCTAGTTATTTTTATTTTATAAAACCTTAGAATTTGAAAAGAGTGTACTTTCTTTTGATCATCTTTGTGGTTGTCTTGCTCGTACTTATTGTTAAAAATATAAACTTATTACAGTTATGAACTACACAAAGAATGGATATTTTTGACCTACTAAAGAGAAGAGTTAAAGTTTTTGATATTAAAAGATTACACGAGAAATTTATCTCAAGCGATATCCAGGTTGGAGGGCAGGACTGATGGATTTTGGGTAATTGAGTCCTCGGTGTGTGTGTGTCGATGTCAGGGGGCGGAGAGTGCGAGAGTACAGCCTCCGTGTGTGTGTTGGTGTGTAGACGTGAGTGTACGGTGAGGAATTCAGCTGCTGGATGAGTTTTCTCTGCGAGAGAAACTTATTTTTTTTTGGCGTCCACGTCTTGAAGCGAGGAGGACAAATGCGAAAATGCGAGAAGAAATCCAGGAAGAGGCGAGCGAGTGCTTATTAAAAATTCAGCGCGGGAGAACAGACGTTATTACCCGTTCGGAGGACTTGTGGCAGCACCGAGGATAAACTCCACTTCTAACGGGCTAAAGCGTTGTTGAATGGGGTGAAACGAAGCGGATTTTTTCCCTCCTAAAGATAGCAAGTCCAGGAAGAAAAAAATAAAAAAAATCCAAGCGGTCGAAACCCAAAAGGAAAGGGGAGTAAAAAGGGGGCAAAGAAAACGCCCTGCTTTGCAGCCTGTTGCTGGTAAATTCAAACTTTATCGCCAAGTTTAAAAAATGCATCTTCCACTTAACGAGAGGTGATAGTTCAAGTCGTCATTCCTAGCTTAAACCCGGGCGGGTTTGCTAACTGACGGCCCCCTCTCACTTGGCAAGTTTTATGTTTTTGGAAGCATTGGGAATATTTTCTCCGCGTTGTGCACACCATTCCTGTTGGAAGCGATTTGGGTGGGCTGGGAGCCCAAAGGCTGCTTCGCCAGGCCTGCGGCCATTAGCCAGGAACAAAGAGGGTTCACATGTAAACTCAAACAGTTTGGAAAAGCCTCTTCATTAGTTTTTAAAACCCAACTTTTAACCACCAACGACGGCGCAGTCATGTCGCTGGGCGCCGAGAGGAGGATGGAAACCCGGCTGAAGAAGCTGGAGGACATGATCAGAGACCCCAGATCTGCCATAAACCTGGAAAGTTTACTGGTGAGTCAAGTGGGATCCACTTCATAGGTTATTAATGATGTTGTCTGTTCGCTGAATGGCTAGGCACGCATGCACGCCCTCAGGTGAGCTAATTGCATTTAAACACCTTTTCATGTTAAAACGGTGCAGTTTATGATTTAAGTGTTATCGCCTGGTGGAGACACTGTAGACAGGCCTGATTAATAGTTAAATCTGGGTGCAGACAGAGCAGTTTGGGGCTCTTTGAGGCCTGTCTACAGATTAGGATTAACTACTTGAGATAGCTCCCCTGGGTGTTTTCATGGAGACTAATATTTTTAGATAACATATGGGCCCACCAAGCCACTGTAGTCCTATCAGTCCCAGATGTAACCACAGAACCATTGCAGTCTTCCTACACTGGTATGTAAATAGGATGTTGGCTATGGAGGACCCAGTCTGCCAAAAATCCAATAAACCATATTGGCAGCAATTAATATCAGAAAATATATATAATAACATTGTTTAGAATTAAATTAAAAATTAAACTAGAAGAAAATATGAAAATTTGTCTCATACTCCTGTACCACCTAACATTTATCTACTTTAATGAGAAGAAAACAAGTAGTATGAAGTTGTAAAACTAGCATCTCCTACTGTTTCAACCACTCAGGTAAATGTGTAGATTTTATCTGAAGTTCCACTTAATTATTATTTAAATTGTATTTATCTTCCATTTGTTTTTCCCCTTTGACCCCCGAATATAAATAAGTGACAAGATAATAAACGAGCAATAGTATTAAGGAAAACAAATATATAAGTTATTGGAAGTGTTAGTTCATATCATGTCAGTGTCACGAACAATGTGATAATGGCTTACTTTTTTGTTTCTGGATATTGCCTAATTTGGTTCTCTATATTTGCCCAAATAAATTTAATTAATTAATTTTACAGTTAATTAATATAGTCTTCTGGAAACTGGAGTTTTGTCCCTTAGTAGTAGTAGTAATGATGAAAATCATTGAAGATTAGTTTCATGATATCTTTGTAGCTGAAGGAGAAAAACTAACTTTAAAGAGGTAAAACGGTGAGTATGTGTTTAGTTTATTGTACTCTCAGCAGCTGCTATTCGATTCTGACTGGAGATCATTTTGATTTGAATATTTCTGTTTTGTAGGGTGGGATATTAGTACGCTCTGGTGCTTACATACAGCATTGCGTTTGATTAGAATTGAGAGGCATGTAAAATCTATCTTCTGTTTGTCTTTCTCTGATAGCTATCTTACCCGTCCATTTGAATATTGGCCTCAAATTTAACATAGCCTCTGCGTGTGTTTATACATACATGAATGTAGCATGGGAAGAGTCATGTCTGGTCATTGTCCAAAAGAGCTTTTTCTCAGATGGAGCAAACAATGGGAGATTGTCTAAGCCAGATGTGTTCTTACTGCTGGAAATAATGTGTAGTTTGACCATGACAACCACTCGCTTGCTGGTGGCACCACAAGAGGAAGTGGCTGAGTAAGACCACGTAAGTTGTTTTTGGATTTCAATGCCATCACAGCAAACACAGTTGCTTCGTAGTGGTCATATTGGTGCAAGTTTATGGAGATTTTTCCATTTGAAGAAAAGAAAAATGTAAATATCACAAACTTTCAATTTGCCACAGAGCTTATTTTCTGTGATAATCCAAAACCCTTGTGGTATAAATGTCAGTGCCTTTTTGTTGAGCGATCTGGGGCGATGTTCCAGTTCGGCCATTGATCTATTGGTTCTTGAAGTTTTCCCAGCACTCCCCACTTCAGAAGCCAGAAGAAGTTCACACTGCAGATTCCACATAACTAAGAATAAAAAAAGGAGATTTGAACATGCTGTGTAATATCAGCACAGTAGCATCTGCATACTCTTGTTTATCTTCCCTTAAAAAAAAAATCATACCAGTAATCTTTGTTTAATCTGGTTGTCCGTGTGCTGTTACATCAACACGCTGGTTCTTATTCACATACAGCCTGGCAACCATTTCTATTTTGCTTTCCTCAGGAGAGGGGAGTGAGACGGTGCATTCCCTGAATTTTTTTCCTCAGAGGTAAAGTGGTCAGAAGTTATGAGATTGTGAACGATGTCTCAGGTCCCTGTGTTTACCCTGTGCGGGGCTGAGTCAGACCTGTTTGTACAGCCGCTTATGTGACGTACAATTGAAAGATTTTTTTTTTTTTTTTTTGGACCAACAGACGATGGACTTGCCTGATTGCAGACCTTTCATTAACCACCCACATCTGGTGATTTCTTTAGCAGTTCAGTGATTGTCAGGGTATGGACGATGGTCCAGAAGTAATGGATGTTGAGCCAAATAAGGATAGCGTTTGCAATTATTGCTATTGATACAATCAAATAACTCTTGCTTTCTAACTTGGCAAAGGACTGATGTATTAGAATTGAAACTGTTTGTGTCTGTCTGACCTAACGTTGCATAAGGCAGTGGAAAAATCCTTCCATTACACCAGTGTATATCACGACTTTGGGCTTAAGTGGGAAAAGAGGTCTTCTGACAATTTAGATCAACTCTGTTCTCCCAAAATACATTTAGATCTCGGTTATTTTCTGGACCTTAGGAAAGCTGGAATCCCAAGCTATTTTCAGACCTATTAACTGTAACTTTTAGCCAACATTGTGTGATGTTGCCTACTTTAGCTTTAAAGTTACAGGGTGGTGTTTGAATTTCTGGGGCCCCTAACTGGATGTGACAGAGTGCAAACACACTGTCAGCTCTATCTTAAAAAGCATCACCTCACCCCTTTTAATGGGCCCCTTCTGACTTAGCCCACCCCCCTTTCCCATACATCCCTTCCCCTGGGGTTCTCCCGGCCCCCTCCATACAACTTGAGGCAATCCCGGTCAAGTCCTGAGGAAGAATTCGGCATAACTTGACCACCGGTGGTGTTTACTTCCTGCACATGAGCTGGGGAGAGAGAGGTGTTGAGTGTTTGAGACAAAAGTTGAGTGGGAAGCATGCGTAGGAGAGAACAGGCTGCGGTTTTCCATTTTTAGCAGCCTCGGTGCTGTCGCTGGGATCAAGAAGTTTTGCTGCTCGGTGTGTTCAGACACACGCATGCTCACAAACAATAAATGCTAAGATATGTCTTGTTTTTGTTTGGGTTTTGGGAGGGGGGGGGGTTGCAGGTGAAGGAAAAACATGCATACTTAAAGTGCCTAGATAATTGCTCACAGGCTCATATTTGGTAAATAATGAATCACAAATCCCCTGTTATTGTGGCATGGCAACGGTACCAGAGGGAGCCACATTGTGTGGACCCTTTATTTATTCTTCTCACTAACAGCTTAGTGAAGGAAACTCGGTAATTAATTTCAGGTTCGTGCTTTTTTTTCCTTTCCGTTTCCTTTTTTAAGTGATCATGAAGGTAATGCATTTAAGGAGCAGTGGGCAGGCTTCCCTTGGGATAAGGAAATCTGACGTGGAGGAATGTGCAGCATCTGTCAGGGAAACTCAGTCACCTTCCTTAGTCAATCTTCAACTCTTGCGATGAGAGGGAGCAGAGCTGCTGCTATCTGTAAATCCAGCCACAGAACAGCCAGGGGGAAAAAATAATACTTAAATGATGCGTTAATGCCGCCCTACTCGGTGGTTATATAAACTGTAGATCACTATATTGCCTCTATCAGCACTCGATCAAGCGTAACCTTAAGTCTCAGCAACCTTCCCCTTGTGCAAACGGTAGGGATCGTTATTTGGCAGCACACAACTGCTGACTGAAGTGCAGGACTTAACTTGGCAGCTCCAAGTACAGGCAGTGATTGTTAAGGAGCAAGCAAAAGATGAGGCCTTTTCTGGAATTAAAGAAAAAGACAAAACTAAAATATGGACAGGTTATTTGCAAATCACTCAAGTTTCTGCTGTCCTAAAGGAAATGACCTCACTGAGTAAATAGTTGGCAGCCATACATGGGGCTCAAAGTTCCATAGACTTCTGTCCTGCCTGCACTTTCCCCATTTGCTTTCTAGCCTTATCTCTTTTCCCTGGCCCTACTTTTCTCTCAGCCCCTCCCCTCAGGCTTGTTAAACACACTGCAGGTATGTTAACTGTGTTTTCATACTTTTGCAGGCCCAGGGCGTGCAGATAACTTAATGCACAGCACTTATGTGTGAATGATATGGGAAATAGAGCTAAAAGCTTGTATGATGCCTTCCAGTTTATCTCTGGGGGGCAATCCCTGTCCATTTCTTTTAAGATCATTTGAAGTGATGCTCTTTTTATTCAGCATTAGTTGGGAAAGCCTTTTAATACATATGCTGTCTCTTTTGCTTAGTACTGGTTATTCACGCCCTTTTTTTCTTTCCCTATTCCTACTTGTATATGCTTCATTTTTTTTTGTTTTTTTCCATTAATTTTTTTTCTTCTCATTGAGCATCTCCCATCTCACATTTTCTTCAGCTTTTTTCTTTCTTCCCCTCCCCTTTAACTTATTGTCACTCCACTTCTCACCTACACTAGACTTTCTTCCTCTGTAGCTATTGGGATAAATGATATCCCCTCTTTGTCAACCTGAGTTTTGGCTTCTTCTCTGGAGTGTAGTTGAGTTGCTCTCAGGCAAACAGCAGCAGCAGACCAGACCAGTGTGCTAGCTGGATAGAAACACTGCCTTATAAGGCACTGGGGATGGTGGCCCCAGCCAATTTTTTTTCCTTCAAAACAAGCCGGTCTCTCGGCTCCACACCACCTCTGGTGAGTCGGCCGGGCCTCTCCATGGTCTTTTTTTGGTTTTTCGCTCCACTGCAGTGAAGAAGACCCGGCGTCTTCCGGGTGTGCAAACCCTCAGCAGTCTCAAAATGTCAACCTTCACTTCAGTTATGCAGCTCCTGGTCTCCTTTAGTGGTCAGAGCTAGGAAACATGATAAGGGTTTTCCTTGTTTATTAAAGCCATACATGGCCCACCAGAGGCTTTTTTGGAAATAAAAAACACTTAAGGCCTGTAAGAAAGAAAAAGAGAAGGGGAAATTTAAAAAATTATTTATTTAGGTCAGTATTTTAATTCTGATTATTTATTCATTGGCTTAGCAAACATCATCTAGTTGCTGAACTTAAAAGCATACAGGCGATTTCCATAAACTTAAAAAATAACTCAGGAGTAGAACAAATATTGATGTAGGGAACTGGGTCGTCTGGTAGTTGAGTTCTGATTGTTAGGCGTGGTTTTTAACCGCAAAGCTCATCTTGCAAGGACACACTCTGGTCTCTGCTGGCTTGCTGCCACCGTGGGATGTCTGCAGGTGCAAATCGGGGAGTAGAGGGGTCCTCTACTTGATTATAATGTGTATGTCTTGCATTACAACAGGGATGTTTGGCTGGTTGTCGATGTTGCATGTTTACCTGCAGAGATCATTAATACCATAGATAGTAGCTTAGCACAAAAGCAAAATAAGGGCAAAAACCAACACCTGCCTTTTTTATACTAATAAAGCTAACTAATTGACGTGTTGCATCTCATTAATTTTGGTGATTAAAGTAATATGATGCTGGTTGTTAAAGATTTACGTGTCAGACAGGTGGTTTCCTGTCAGCGACACTCTGAGAACCCCAGGAAGTTACCCAACCTGGCCAAGAATGAACTTTTGTCCAAAATGAACCTCATGTTTCCTCATTTGCTGATTCCTATACATTGGACACTCAATGGGTTGCTCTACATTTGGCAGCAAGTTAAGATTTTGGAAAAAATATTGTTTTGTGTTGCACAGCATGTATTTTGAATACAACTTTATACATCTGTGTATTGATGTTCACTTCTCAGTGTCGCCCTATCACAGGTATATTGCTTTTTTGCCTATGATATGCCCAGTGTGACCATTTTGAAACCACTGTAAACAGCAGTTCATCAAAGCAGGCAGTGGGTTGAGTCAGACTGTGTTTTTAAGCTAAATTGCAACATTAGTGCAAGAAATACTACAACGGAGAGTTGATATAAAGTGACACAGTCATTTCCCTTAACATCAGAAGTCTATGACTATATATAATATGTTCTTTGCAGTTGATTCCAGATCATATTTAAACATGGATCTTTGCCCACAGTTCTGTAGTTAATTAACGATCACATTTGTGCCCCTGCTCTTGTTTTTCAGTGTTACAGTTTGTTGGACACATTTTTGAGAAAATCTCTAGTGAAGCGGCTGCTCTCAAGTCAAAAAGATTAGAGCTAATCTTGGACAGCCATCACCTGTTTTTCTGTAACTACTTGCAGGCAGTTCATGCAAACACTTATACTTTGTATTACATTACTAAATTCTGATAAATCTCGAGTGTTCATTTTGCTTTTCCTTAGCCAGCTGTAAAAAATTAATTACTAACTGAACAAAAATCAAAGTCCACACCTTAAAATACCCACACATTAATAAACACCTAATTCTCAGCACCTTGATTTCATGTTATATAATGCCTCAGACAAATGGAACAAGATATGAGTCAGGAGCTGTCCAACAGGGATGTGAGAAGAAATTTTAGAATGAGGAAGAATGCAAGCACAAGAATTGACTTTGAAGAATTTGAATTTGAAGAATTGAATTTACATGGAGATTTTCCAGTCATGGCATTGGAATGACCCCCCTCTTTGCATCAAACATGAGGGCAGGAAACAGTACTAGTTTCCTGAGTTGTGTTGTGTTACAGGAACTTTGTGTTGTTTTCCTGCATTTCTGTCTTCCCTGTGTCATCATCCATGTGATTTGGCTCTTCTGTGGACTTTGAGCCTACTCTAAACCAGAATTGGAAGGACTTTGACACTATGGCCACACTCAGTCAGCCTCACACACACATAACAAAAGACGCTGGTAGTGATTGGGCCAGCATGACAGTTTTCTCATATTTTTTGAGTCCACATTTCCCTCAGTCGCCACAACAGAGAATATAAAGTTAACATGACTCTTCCAGACACAATATTTAGAAGTCTGCCAGGTTGAAATAAACCAGACTTCTCCCTAATATGACATTTGGACTAGAAGCAAAGCTGAAATCTGAGGTATTGATGTGTTTACGGTGGTATAGGGTTCTCATGTATGCACACAGAGATTTCACCTTAATCTCTTTGCTGTTTTTGTCTAGACATAAAGACTGTGGTTGATATTTTAACTTAAAGTAGGATTTGGTTATAATGCAGCACTTAGGTTCTGTGACCTTCCTGCATAGCTTTTGAATCTTACTGCTCTGCAGGAAGACTTAACTTTTGAAGAACTTTCAGTTCCCACACCGATCAAAACTGTAAAGGTCATGAACTCAGTTATGCAAATGGCTCTGTGGTTAACAGTGACGGCAACAATCCTGTTGTTGACTTTGTTGTCATGCTGTGCAAAATCTTCCCCCGGTGGCGCGAGCATTGAGGAGTTTAATACCTGAGTCTTGGTATATTTTTAGTTTCAACTGAGGGTGTGAGTGAGAAGAGCAGAGAAGAGAACAGGAGGCTCCCACGCATAACGCACAATCCATCTGGCCTCAGCCTTATCATTCCATCACAACCTGCTGGTGAAACACAGCCTCCTACACGCATACACAAACTTTCTGTCATGCACACATGCTTATGCACAGGCTCGGGCACTCATAGATACGCATTAGTGTCCATTTTCACAAGCAAACAACATTTATTCAGTTGATCTTAGCAACACACAGCCTGCATTGTGTGTAGCCAGCAGCAACAATAGAGCTATACAGCTCATTACCAAACAGCTACAGATTGTCAGCGAGTTCACTGCCTTTAATAAACACAAACAAGGACATTCGTATGTTCGCACTCGAGTTTAGACCGGGAGTGTTTGTGTTGAAGCTGGCAGTTATAATTGAAATGGTTTGTGTCTATGCTAAAAATATTTATATACAAATGTACTCATAGACATGCCAAAGGATCGAAACAAAATCCTAGCCTAATGATGTCATCTTACTGCTATGTTTTTTTTTGTGTGTGTGTGTGTGTGTGTTGTAATTTAAATTTGCCCCAGATTGGGTGGTATGGTTGTGCAGTGGTTAGCACGGGCAACTCGCCTCATTTGAACCCTGCTTCCTTCCACAGTCCAAACACATGTATGGTTTGGCTGTGGGTGTGTAGTAGATTAAGTACTTGAAATGTATGGAATAACACACTTTATGCACAGCTAGAATGTAGCTTGTAGCCTAAAGAGGTCAATAAGGCAAGAAAAGCATTTTATAAATGTGAGAACATATGGAAATAGCCACCACGTTGCCACCGGTTAGCTTCTGAAGAGCATTTTTTCACCGTTGCCATCCTGCTGTTTCCTGCTCAAACCAGATGTGCTGAATGAGTGGTGGCTTTGACTGTCAAAAGCTGTTAGCCAGAGAACATTTTACTCAGTATGACACAAAACATTTACTACTTATAGATTTTTGTAAGTAATTTTTGCAGGCATCACATCCTGCTGGCATTAAAAGGAATGCAGGTTAAGGAAACTTCTGGGTTGGCTTCACTTCTTAAACTAAGAAACTATGTCTGTCTTTTATACGGTCTGTGGCAATAGACTTAAAATAAAGGAATTTCTGAATTCTAAGGAAAGGGTTCGGTTTCCCTCTTGGATTGCTTAATCAGAGGAATTTTCTTCAGAGACTTGAGGCCCAACAGTTTGCTGGAAAATGGTAGCCATTAACCAGGGCAGGCTTGATGTAATCCTTGGGTTAATTGTCAGTAAAAACATTTTAGTATGAATTGTGACAGGTTGTCGCAAAAATGAAGTGTGCTTTGCACAAATGCAGTCTTTGTGCTCAATGGATAGAACATGAGTTTAAATGTCAAACAGCAGAATGGCTGGTTGACAGAACATCGTTATTATAAGATTTGAGATTAAGTT